>NC_133943.1:1205000-1537500 GCF_031877795.1 Strix aluco
TCCTGCAGCGAGGCTCTGACAAGGAAAGTGCCTGCCAGCGTTTGCCCTCATGACCAGTCGTCCCTTGAGCTGCGAAGCGGGCGCTGAGGATAGAGCTGAAGTTTCAGGTAGCTGTTAATAATGTCTTTTGGGGTTTTCCCTTTTTTGAAACTTTATTTCCAGTATATTTAGGCTTGGTTTTAGATAGAACAAAACTGATTAATTTTTAGGCTTATTTATTAATTTAAAGGCTTATCTGCCTTTTCGGTGAAACTGATGCCAAGGTGGTTTTTGAGATGTGCTGGTTCCTTGCTACACACAAAGCCTGCGGGCTCGGGGGCTGCGCTGCTCCGGGCGCCCGTGGCGCGGGACTGGGGGGCGGTGAATTCCCACTGCAGGGAGAAACCCCCCGGCAGGAGCACGGGGCTGAGCTGTGGCACCCAGCAGCAACCTGACACGGGGAGGGAACTTCTGCAAAGCTATTTAAGTACAGTCTATTAATCTTCAGTGACTACATAGATCTACTTAATCGTATTTAAGTCCGCTCATATGTGAATGTTTGCTTAAATATTTCTCGGTGTTCCTTAAACTACAAACTCATGCTCCTGCAGAATACAAGCATTGATTTCTTTAGGCCTTTCCAACAATTCAGGCTATGGCATTTGTTTTCCAGCTATTGTTCTGTAGCTTTTCCCCTCTCAGCTAATTATTGCAGTTCTTTTTAAATGATGCATTTAGTATTGAATTATATATTTTTTTAAATGTCCTTAAGCTTGTCTTAGCTGGAAATATGTTCTGGCCTGACTCGTAATTCCCTCTGCAGCCTCATTGGAGGCAAGTAATATATACAAAAATATTAAGTCAATAAAATTGTACTGTAAGTCACTGCAGATTTAAAGATTATTTTTTTAATGAATAACTATCCCAGGCAGCCAGAAATAATTTTAAAAAATTCCAAGCCCTAATTAAGAAAATCATTTAAGAATATCCTGGGATTTAAAAGTATGCCAAGGGCTTTGCCTGCATGGAGCTGAAATAAGCAGGTACCTGAGAGCACCCTGTGAGGGGTCCGGGGGCCTGACACCTCCCCACCCCCACCCCCCCTTGTTTCTTGCTGGGGGAGCAGGAGCGAGGTCGGTGGTGAAGTAACTCTGGTCAATGTTAATTGAGTGAAATGGATTTTCCTGCCAGCACGAAAGCAGACAGGGAATCCGTATCCCTCTGGCTGCAGGGCAGCCCTCTGCAGTAATTAGATGTGACTGGGGAATATTGCATCCCCCCCGCCCCGGGGTGGGCTGAGCTACGGAGCGGGGCTCCCCACGGTAGCTGCATCGCTCTGCAGGTTTTTCAGACTTTGTAGTCAAAACAGAAAAATGCTTGAAATGGAAACAAAAAAATCACCCAAGTGAGTCTAAATTAGAGCAATTCCTGGTTCAGTTTGCTGTCCGGTTTCCTGTTATGATGAAAGTTTCCCATTTAAATATTTTAATGCACTTGATCTTTTCACAAGCTACCAGTAAACTGTTGCAACAAATCTGTGACCATTTAGTAACCTCCGAGTTTCATCTTAGCTGCACGGTAAGGCACAGGGCAGCAGCCAAACCCAAACGTTTCACACTAAAAGCGGAGGATGCTGCAGCCGGAGCTGATGCTCTGAACTGCTGGTCATGCAGAGCTCCCTGACCACAATTGGCACTTTAATAATTGGTGATTACAAGCAAACCCCCCCCGTCCAGATTTGGTTTTTAGGGCTCGGATCGCTTCCTGCTTGATAGAAGGATGTTGTGACAGAGAAATGCAATGGAGGTTTCTCCAGCCCAGGGCAGGAGGGAGGTTGGCTGCTGGCCCAGGGAGCGCCCGGGATCAAAGCCAGAGCTTGAGCTGAAATCCAAGGGAATTTCTTCATAGCTTTCCCCAAACCTACAGTGTGATCCTCAGAGGCTGGAGGGCAAGCCAGCGTGCTGGGCGCGGGCAAGGGGGGCCGTGCCCTGGCCGGAGCGGGGCCCGCGGTGGGGTGTCGGGGACAGCCCGGGCAGGGCCCGCCGTGGGGTGTCGGGGACAACCGCCTCCCGCGCACGGGCAGGGACCCGGATCCGCGCACCCGGGGGCATCCCGGGTGCTTTAGCAAATGGCACTTCTCGCTCGGGCGGATTCAGTCGGGATGACCCCGGTTAAGTTACATTTATAGAACATGCCTTCTGTTGGATTTTATTTTCGTATGTCGTCTGCTCGGATTTCTTCTGCTGGTCCTGTCAGCGTGATCCTCTTGGCTGTAGGTACAGAAAGCAAATTCCCTGATCCAACGGGGACTGGCTCCCACAGAAATATTTTGGGCGTTAGCCTCTCAGTGCTAGGGAGCCGGAGGCAAACACGCTGACTGCTGAGCTCCAGCCCTCCCCTATTTGCAGCTAATGCCTTTGTGCTGAAGGAGTAAATAAAACGTATTTCAGACTTCTGACCCTCCTGTGGGTTTTTACCTCTGAGAATTTATGGAAGGTAATTCTATGGGAGGGTTGTTTGCACTCAAACCTTAGCATGGTTATTTATAAAGCCAAAAAGCAAATACATCTCTAGACCAGTGTGTATAGCTTTTTCTTTTTTTTTTTTTTTCTTTTGGCCTGGCTCTTGCAGCTCTAGGCAGCGTGAGCTACGCCTGCTGCATGGCTGGTGTAGCACTGGGGTGCTGAAAGGTGGCGCTTCCTATAGCGCTGCTCTAGAGATGGGCTTATCTGAGAAACAGTGCGCAGACACTTTAGAAATAATATTTTTGTTTAAATGACTAATTCCACCTAATTCAGAGCCTCACTGACTTCAAACACAGGTAAAGCCTTCTTAAGGAATGTAAGACATTGCTCTGAATATCAGTGTTTAGAAGCATCTGTTGTGTTATGCTTTGCCTAAAAGTAGTCATTCTTTGACATAATTTGAAATAATGTATTTTGGTTTATGTCTAACCTGAAAAGAATCGTTCCAGTAAATGAATCTGCAGTAAATAGTTTCTCCCAGTGTCAGTCTTATTTCTTCAGGGGCGATAATAGTGATAGAGCCAAAGCTTATTCAATCTCATAAACCAGATGAATGATTCACAGGCACTGTCTCTACACAGCAACTCAATTTATATGATATGAGAATATTATATAAATACCACGTCGTCTTAATCATACATCTGTATTCATTTTGATGGGAAGGCAATTATTTCTCTCTAGCACAGTTCCGTTCAGTGACTTCCTAATGTGCCAGAGATTAATTATTCCAGAAACAAATGTTAAAATACACTTTCAATGGTCAACAACACCACGTTGTCCCTATCGGCCCACGGCAGAAACTGGACGTGTCCCCTCAGCTCCGCACTGGGGATGTGCACGGGGGGCTGAGCACCTCCATCTTCTGTCACTGCAGTGGTGTCATGCCATGGGGACATCACATCAAATAATCTTTTTCAGAATAGGGAGGACTCATGGGTGGGTTTATATAATAGACCTGGGGGAGCGACCAACAAGTTCAGGACAAAACTTGCGTCATCCTCTGGAGAGCTGTGTCGTACCCAGCGCGGGGGACCCGGGGGTGGCAGGGGGCTGTGTCCTGAGCTGGGGCACGGGGGACCAGGCTCTCCTGGGCTCTGCTGTCACCGTACGAACTTCTCCTCGCCACAACAGACCCAGAGGAAAACAGTGTCTGGTAAATGCTTAAGCACATAACGCATGCCTCAGAGCAAACAAGTGCTCCTATAAATGGGCTTTTGGCCATTTGAGTTAAAGAATCTCTGTGTCTTCTGCAGCCATTACGCTTGTATAAACAAATATTCAGAGGCAGAGAGAGATGATCCGGGCTGATGAGAAGCCCAGGCTTGGCTCGCGGCCTGAACCATGCCTAGGACTAAATGGACCAGCTGAAGAGGTGTTGGTGACATGCACAAGCGAGTGTCCGCGTTTTCTCCCACATTCTTCTTCCATAATTGTGTCAACTGCTGAGGCATCTGGAGCCCATCCCTGGGGAATTTTGCCTTTTCTCAGTTCCCAGCAGCAGAGCAGAGTCCCCCCCTGTGCTTGCATGCCCCCAGGGCTGGGCCCCGAGCAGGACGAGCAGTAACTGCAGCCTGGGCTGCACATGGTTGTACCCCTCGGGGATGCACTGACAGCCCCACGCTGACGCCTTGGCCGGGGGCAGCATCGGTGTCGCCGGTTGCTCCCCTGTTCAGGATGCACATGATGTGTTAGAAGGACCAGCATGAGAACAAACCAGCCTGTTTGTAGTTAATTGCCTCTTCTCAGCAACTTCAGAGAGAAGCAAAAAAAGATCAAACCCGTGTCGGTTGTATTTGTCTGTTCTGGGGTTGATGCACAAAATGTTCTCAAAGTTATTTCTACCCTAAGTAGTGGCGAGGAGAGTTATTTCTCTGACCATCGCATGTTTGAGGGTCAGCAGTAAATGCCAAGAGCATCGTTCTTGTGGCACACCCATTCTGGTGCAATCCTGGAGCTTGTCCCCGGCAGCGACGGCTCCTGGGTGCAGCTTCTGGCCGGGGGATGAGGGGAGCCCGGGGGATCCCTGATCCCCCGCAAGCCACGGCCCCAGGCGCTCCCTGTCTCTGTCCTCTGGGTTCTCTGACGTGCTGGCCTGCTCTCATTTTTAACTGGAATTGGAAAAGGGGAAATGAAACTTCATAATTGTGCAGGCTGGGAACAAAGTCAGGATCAGTGAGTATGCTCTACTATTGATTTTTTTTAAAAACGTCAAAGTGGCTCTGAACAGAGGAGTGAGTTTGCAACACGCAGTCAGGTTTCATTTTAAAGTATTTTTTTTCAATGTACTAGAATTAATGTTAGTCTAAGGCTAGTGACAGATGTTATTTAAAAACACTTGGGTTTGTTCTCTGAAGACCAAATTGTAGATACTCTAGATTTAAAAGATGTTTTCTCCCAGTGACCATGTACAAAAATGCTAAAGACATGTTCTGGGCTAGTTTCCTGCTTCCCATAAGTGCAATTCCATAATTACAAGCTAATCTGTAAGTGCAGAAGACACAGAAATACAAAATAGCTTCAGCTTTAGCAGCTGAAGGAGACCAGGGGGGTGAAAGGAAACATGCGATGCTTTAAATATTAAAAACCAGAACAAGGTCTCCAAGAGCTCGCGAGAAGCTTTTCACCAGCCACGTTGCCGGTCTGCAGCCAGCAGAAGGCTCCTCTTTGTTTTGCACTTTGCAGGGACAGGACTGCCCACCCGTCTGCCCGTGCGGGGTCAGGTGGGACCCGAGAGGTGCCAAGAGCTCCTCCCTGGGTGCTCCAGGTGGCACCTTCAGGTGACACCTCAAAGCCATCTGGCAGCTGGGAAAATTTTTCTCAGCTTAGCCCTTACAGATGCATTTCTGATTTTTTTTTTTTCCCCAATGGTCTCTCTGCTAGCCAAAGCGAATGTTTAGGGGGTGCTTTAGAGTGCTTTACCGCCCTCCACCAACAGAACAGTAACCCTTGGCTGTGCAAGCCTCCCCTGCAGAGCTGGGGCACTGCCTCCTCAGCAACAGCGCTGCAGGTCGTCGCTCAAGCCCACTCTCTTACGGAGGCAAATTGGTCCTGTTGACTGATCTCATATGTGGGTGAGGAGCTCATTTTCCTTCATTTCAGGTTACATGTGATCTGAAATCCCAAACACAGATTTAACACCCGGTTTAATGTCCAGGCAAGGCCCTTGTTGAAGTTTATCAGACAAGAGTCTGGTCAGGAAAGCCCCGTACCTCGAGCACCTGAATGCTGTGGAATGTTTCACAGCGAAAATGTTGCTGTAACGATGCTCTCGAGTGTTGACATTTCCATCCCTGAAACGTCTTCTTAAGTGCTGAGACCTGTCATAATTATGTTTACTCTTTTCATTACCCAGTAATATTGTTTGGGGATCTAAAGCATCCTACGGCACGCAGCTGCCTCCCCCCCTCCTGCGAGCGGAGCTGCAGGCGCCGTGCCCGCAGCGCTCTCCGGGTCTGTGCAGAGCCGTCTGCCTCTTTGCAGCAGCAGAGCGTGATCACATTGACACACGGGTTCTTTTTTTCAAGATGAAAAGAGCAGTTTCTTTAGAAGTTTCTTATTAAATGCATAATCTTGTTGAACAAAACCATCTTCCTTTTAACTTGTTTAGCCTTTCATCGCACATTTGTTCATGCTTGATCTACAAAGTGGTTTAGCTTTTGCAAAATTTCGTGAGTGTTGTAGGTTGTTTTCTCTTGGTTTTTGGCTTGGGGAAGTTAGAAGGTGATTTATTGCAAAGACAAAGCAAATGACACAAAGCCAGGCTTGTTCTTCAGACGTTTGTTGCCTCAGACTTTGTTGTTTCCTTCTCATAGTAAATGGGCCAGGGCAGTAACCAAAAACCAGGGTAAGGACTGGAAAACTCCTGTGCCAGGCACTGGGCAGTGAGGAAGGTGGAGCTAGCTTCCAGCCTGTTTTACTCTAAACTGTAAAATCTGGGACCTAGAAAATTCAGGATGCCAAGCTGTTAGGATTGCTCCTACAGTTGCTCGTGCAGATAATTAGCTCACTCATTCATGACATTAATAGTAGTCAGAAAATCTGCAGGAGTTAGTAACTGTGGCTTGAACATCTCTGCTTCTACAAGGCGGGGGCTGTCCAGGGTCTCTGCATCTGGCCAGGGCTCGGCACAGAGCCAGGCAGCCGCGGTGGCCCTTTGCTCTCCATGGGTACCCTGTGGTGGCCGGGACATCGCTGCAACTTGCCAAGGTGCTGTTTGGACTCAGACATGAGCTTGTTTTTACCTAAGGAAAACAGCTTGTCAAAACAGACTGGGCACATAAGGAAAGCAGATGGGTTTTGTAGCTGCCCAGCTGCCTTCCCCAAGCATTGCCCGGCGAGAGAAGTGTATGCAGGGAATCACAATGTAGTGGCAGGCTACGATACCCAGCTAATGGTCCTTCTTGGGGATGATGCTGCCTTCCCAAACAGATACACAACACTCCCTAGGCAGCTTGGCCACCGAGGCCATCAGTAAAACTGGCAAAATTGTGTCAGTAATGTGCTTGTCATTTCGGTGTTTTTACATCCCTCTGTTTAAAATATTTAACAACCCAACGGATGCTGCATTTTAGTATATGTGGACTTAATACGTACTCTTCTGGTGGCCAGAGCTGGTGAGGAGCACAGCAGCAGACGCTCTCGATGCGAGGAGAGCTCTCGCTGCATACGCCTGAGCTGAGGAAGAGAGGGCAGCATCGAGGAAACGCCCCGGTGCCAAACCGGTGCCGAACTGCTGCCTCACCAAACGTAAAAGCGACCGAATTCCCAGGGAGAAGCTCTCTGATGGCAAGACATCCGGCTGGGACGCACCATCATTTCACATCTCTGCCTGCTGGGTTGCAGCGAGGGAACCAAACTATTCCCCAGAGCAGCCACAGCAAACGTCTTTTTGTTTCTGACACAGACCTTTTCCGCTTGAAAGCACCGTGCCCGTGTGAGCCCTGGTCTGGAGGGTGCAGTGTGATGTCTACTCCTGTTTCAGCCCGTGCTGCCATCGGTTACTGTCATTACGGGCTCGTTAACAGGCGAGCTCCCTGGTGTTAGCTGCAGTGGATCTGCACCCACGGTGCCCCGAGCATGCCTTCACCCAGCCCTGCTCCTGCACCCTGCAGAAAGGCCATTTCACCAGAAAGAAAGCTCTTCTCAGGGTGCAGAGCTCAGCAGTGCCCAGAAAATTGGTGGTTGCCTGAGAGGAGTCATGCTCTTCGCATGAGTGGTCACACATGAGTCACACAGCCCGATGCCCCGCCAGTGCGAGCTCAACCCCCGTGCCAGCGGGTGCAGCTTTGCCCGGGGACTGTCGGTGGTTTTGTGCCGTCCTGAAGCTGCTCTGCACAGCTTGGGGACAGACCCCGCGTGCTGGTACTCTGTGACCAGCTCCCTCTGCATGAAACAGCAGCGTGGGGCTGTAGGGCCTCACTTGTGATGTCCCAGCCGGCGCTTAGAGCACGCAAGGCAGCTCAAACGGGGCAGGAGCCCTCACAACCCACCCCCTGAGCTCTGGCTCCTGGCCGCGGGCTGCCGGAGGCCGGTGCTGCTTCTGAAAGTCATTTCATAGCCGCAGGTAGACCTGTCATCCCCTGACTCGCTCAGCCCTTCGCTGGGCCTGCTCAGGGCCACCGGGATGCTCTCGGTGATCTCCACTTCTCTAGGTTTGGTGAAATTCATTTTGTTGTTGTCCCTCTTGCTGTCTATGTTCTAAAACGGTCTAATTGCATAGCAATTAGATATGCCCTGCTCCATTCGCAGCATTACGTCTCCTGCTTATCGCGTTGGGCTCTTGCCCAGTGACAGCCTGTTACCGTGATTCATCGTAACTTCATTTCTTGGAAAAGATCTTTGCAGAAGTAGGAGTTGTGCACCCAGCCAGGTTCAGGCTCCCCAGTCATGGGTGATTTGCTGACAACATCCTGGTTTGGCAAAGATGAATTTCAATTATTATAGTTCCTTAAAGAAAAAACAAATCTGACACCTAGATCAAATATCTAGATTCTATCAAATACTCCCACCATAAATTAAGGTTATTAAGGTACTAATTTAAACAACCTGTTCTTTTTTCTTTTTCCCAGCACTAATTAATATCTCTCTATACCTTTGGAATACATATAATTTCATCTATATTTTAGCCAGGCAAGAGCCTTTGCAAATATTCTCCTACTGTGTTTGGGAAAAAGAAGAAAAAAAAGAAGAAAAAAATTCTACCAAAGGAAGAATTTTAGTATATTACTTCTGCAGCGAGAGACCATATTGCTTTTAAAATATATCAGAAAGTCCCTCTCTCAGTGAATTGTGTACATTCTGTCCCTGAAAGATTTTAGTGCAGCAGTGACCTTAGAGGGTCTTTGGAAGCGAAGCCCTTTATATCTGAATTGGTATCCTGACATGTAATGAAGAGGTTGCCATGGCAAATATGCATTTTTTTATGTATTCAGAGAAAATAAGTGAATAAACCATGTAAGTCTGATTCATAAGTTACTGCTGCTCAAGGCAGTAGTAACCCCTCTCTACCAATATATGGTCAAAGAAAGATTTTTTGGTTTAAAAAAAAAAAAATGTATTAGACTGTTAAATGTAAAAAAGGCCATTTGAACGCGGTTTTGCTTCCATTGCCTTGCGGGTTTAGGAATGTTCAATTACTGGACAAAACAACCAAACTCAAAAAGCTTCTCCTGTAGCTCCACAGAGTACGTACAAGCACTAGCACCAAGAGGTCACTTCTATTATTCTTCTTCTCTTCACAGGGGGAAAAAAATCCACATTGTATATACAAATAGCCTGAGAGCACCTTACATTTGGCGCTATTATCTGATTATATACACATAAATCTGCTTATATAATTCTACTTGAACAGCAGCGAATTGTTTTGCCAGCAATTTACGCTCTCGTAGCTGAGCCCTTGCAGACCTACTTTAAAAACTGACTTAACTCTTTGAACTCTCAGTTGCATCTGGTTGAAAGGATCCTCATTTTTTTTCTCTAAAATGATGGGTGTTACTTCATTCAAATGGTCCTGTCATAGAAAATGTTCCATTTTTAGTGCGAACGGTAAATGAAACTTAATTTCCGATTCTGTCCCTGTGCTTCCTTTTTTCATTGTAACTTTGCTGATGTGTAACTCTCAGTTGATGAAGTCCCATGGCAGAACTGCTCAGAGTGTTACTGACACTAAAATGATTTAGGCCTTATCTTAGTGGCAGAGGAGTCTGAGACCCACCTCCACAAGGAGGAAAAACATGATCTGGCCTTAAATTGGTAGATTTTCAGTCTACAATTGGTAAAGTGAAGAACATTTTGATAAACAAAACAGGACAAGAAAATACTTCTTTTTGATGGAAATTTTGAACTTTTTCAAAACACTGACATTTCACGCAGACGTACAATTCCTTTGGACAAGTGGCTTGCAGGGGATATTTTTCATCTAGTTTGGGGGGAAATAAGAAATGCCGGGAGAGGAGCGAGGATTCCCGGGGCAGAGCTGCCAGCGTGGGAGAGGCCCGAGCGCCACGGGTGGGGTGGGGGGGCAGGTCCCCTGCGCCCGCGGGGTCACTCCAGACGGGCTCATCGCCTACGTCCGATGTTCGCTGCAGCCACCTGACGTGTGTAAAAGTATAGATGTGTGTGTGCGCTGCTTGGTCTGCTTTTCCAGTTGCTCCCTCCCTTGTAGTTTATACATTTTCCTAAAGGTCACTTAGGCAATTAACTTAATAGTCGGCAATGTCATTCAGCAACTATTTAAACTCCCATAAATGAAATGACTGGAGTCCAACTGTTCCTCCCCCGTGACCTCCGTGTACTTTCACTTTGTTAACTCTTTTCACCGCTCAGTCAATCCTCCGGGTGCCCAGAAGTGTTGCACGGCCGGGAGAAGGCCCCGCCGCTCCCACCTTGACCGCAGACCTCGTGCAGCCACGTGCTGCCCTTCATTCCTGCGGTCGCTGCTGTTTCGGGGCGCGTCGTGGCTGCGCCTCGTGTGCCTGCCGGGTGTCTGCCGTTTCACTTTGCATGTGGATCCTGCAGCGAGGAGTCTGCTCCAAGGTCACACAGCGAGACGGGGACCCAGGAGAGAGCTCAGGTTTCTCTGGCGGCTGTTCCTGCCCTTGGCATGTCCTTCCCAGGTCTAACAGTCTTGTAGGACTGGAAGGGGGGGTCTTCATTTGTCCTCTTCATTAAATGACCAAGCTCTGCTTTGAGAGCCCCGGCCCTGTAACGTCCTCACACCGCCAGCAGACCCCTGTCATGGGGTTTTCAGCCAAAGGCACCCACCGCCGGGTCGTTACAACCTGGTTCTCGGTTGGTCTTGGCAGTACGGCACCGGGCACTGCGCCCGACCAGCTTCTACGGGGTAATGCTACCCACAAAATCGCACTGGGGGAAGAGGAGCTTCAGTTCTGCTTCCTTTGCTTGACCTAATCCTTGTTGGAAAGGGTCTGATCCTGCAACCCTACATGCTCGGGAGTACATGTTTTCTCTAGACAGAGGAAAAAGTCTGGAATCTGAAAAATCCGGATCGTGTTCCCATCTTAACCCCTGAGGGCTCCTCGTGATCCCCTTGCCTTGTCAGCTCTTCTGAGGGCTTTACGCTCAGCCCAGATAAAACCAAGACGAGGTCTCAGCTGCTGCCACGTGCATGCGTGCGTCCTCAGATAAAGCAGTGTAATTAGTGCAGTCCTTGTCAGACACATTGTTGACTAAACCACAACTTTATCTTAATTAATGGTGTTCTGTCTAGTATGAAGTGTATTAAATAGCAAAAAGAGAAAGGAAGATAAGAAAAGGCAAAGCACTTCCTTATCTTTTTTTTTAAGGCAGAAGAATTCATCTAGAAAAGACCCAAGTAATCCCACTTAATGGCAAATTTAGCACCGTATTTGGTACAGAATGTTTTCAAATAATATATATGCTTGCTCTGAAAATACCAGGTGCTAAAGCTCCTGTTGACTTCCACAGGGCAGTAATTTATCCGGGTGGTGGAAATTTACTTGTTGTTACATCATTTACATGGACCAAACTAGGCCATAGGTGAGAAACTGTTTGTTGTGGTTTGCTGGGCTGGCCAGTAAAGAGAACTATTTACAAAACCCTCTGCCTCAAGAAAAACAGTAACAAATCAAGTATTTACAGGTTCAACACGTTTTGTGTTTACAAGGACAGGCTGGTTCCTGAAAATCCGCCTTGTGCTACAGAGTGAAATGTTTTCACGCTTGGAAGGAGCCGCTGCGAGCGCCGAGACCTCGCGCTGTTGGTGCACGTGTGGCTCCCGCGGGACCCGGGGCAGCAGGACCCGACTCTGGGTGGCAGGGAAAGGGCAGCGGCACGGCGACACTCACAGCAGGGGATGGAGACGGGCAGTGGCGGGGAGCGCGGGCAGGGGCTGCCGGCTCTGCCCTCGGTGGCGGGACGGGAAAGCTGAGCCCGGACGAGCGCTGGGTCTGGTGCCCAGCCCGGGGTCGGGTCCTCGGGGCAGCCGGAGGCAGGGGCTCAGCACCTGCGACCCGCAGGAGGGTGGCTGGGTGCCCAGCGGGGACATCTGGGCAGGGACACTGGAAATGAGGGGCATTCGGGATGGCAGGGAGGCGACGGGGCTGGTCACGACACCGGCTGAAGTGCCAGGGCCAGCGATCCCATCTAAATCGGTTACGAGACTCCCGCTTCTTCCAAACTGCAGCTTTAAACCACACCCATTAAGATTATTAATCCCCATGTAATTAGCTGCATGGTTGATGATGTCTTCATAGAAGGAGGTAATGCCTTTGTCCTCGTCTCTATTCCGTCCTTCAAAACTGAATTTGATCTTTTTAAGCTTTTTTTTTCCTGTTCCGAGCAATGCCATGAGTTTTGTCCAGGACACCAGCCTGGCGTGAGGACAGGGCTGCCCAGGGGGTGCCGGCAGCACGGGGCTCGAGCAGGCGACCGCGATCAAGGCCAGTGTCTGGGTGGAATTGGGAATGGAAACCACGAAGGCGGCCGGGCTGGATCTGTGGCTTTAACCCTCCCCTGCATGGAAGCGCAGAGTGCGGCTCACAGCCAGAGCAGCGGGTTCAGGGATGCGGGTGATTCGGCAGGGAACTAGTTGAGGTCTGCGAGGTTAAAAGGAGGCGTTTAACCTCGTTAAGTAGCTTCGTTATAAAGGGAAGGGCCAATGTCTCAGCTGTTACAAATGTTACCCAGTTAGAAGGCAAAAGTGGCAACCCAGCAGAATTATCGAAAAGACTCTTATCGTGTTGGTGGCAGATTGTTTCTGGAAACGGAGAAATGGCTGTGTAATGGGAACTGCAGGTTTTCCTGGAATTCTGGATGTTGTACAAAACCAGCTCTTTTCAGACCCAGCAGACACAAGCAAAGTAAAATAGGTTTTTCAAGCGGAAAACTGCCAATTATTCCAGATTGTTGTGATAGTTTAGTGATTCAGGCAAGGCTTTAGTAGACTGTTAGTGAGAACATCTTTTTAAAATGCACTATGGGTTACAAAGCACATTTGTGAATAAAGCATTCACATTTTAAAATAAGTCTTCCATGCAGCTTTTTCTGTTTCCTGAGGACTTCCAGTGGCCAAACGGCGCCTCCTGCCCAGAGGCCGGGTATCAGCACAAGGGGCAGAGGGTGCTGCCCGTGCGCAGAGGGGGCACGGGGAACCCCGGCGAGCACAGGACCCAGTCCCCGCCGGGTGGGTTTGTGGACAGCCCAGGTATGGTACTGACACCCAAGGCAGGGTGTAAGCGTTTTACCGACTACTCTGCAGCTGCAAGAGCTTCCTTTAAAAAAAACCCAACAAAACAAACAAAAAACCCCCAACAAAACAAACCAAAAAACCAAACCAAAAGAAAAAAAAATAAACAAAGCAAAAAAACCACTGGACACTATTTTACAAAAGCTTGTGAGCTACGTGATCTAGGCAGAAAGACAATGAAGTTTCATTTTTTGCGGGCCACAGGGCCCTGTGTTTTCCAGCTGGGTGCTTTAAAGGTCTGGCTTTACACCCTCTAGGCAGAGTAAAAGAGAATTTACCCAAAGTGTTTGTGATTAGGAGGAACAAAATTATGCTTAAAAAAAGAGGGAATTAGGCTGAAGTAGGTTACCGTGTGTCATCATCTGATTTAATATTTAATAAGGGATTCTGCTTGTGAGCAAGTCTTTTTGAAGACATTTAAGACAACGCTTAGGCTGCAGGATCACCAGGTACCAACCAAGGAAGCTGCGTCCTGTCTTTGGTCCCACTTTTTCCAGTTCTTCTGCTGGAAGAGTTGCACTGACCAGTGAGCACTATTGCCCATGTGAAGCACACAGCACAGTACTGTAAAGTGTATAGAATAAAGCACCTAAAGCACATGACTGTGACAGGAATACAGAAAATATGACAGGACTAGTGGATAAAGATGTCCATTGACCCGGGAGGTCAAGCATCATTCATGCATGCAAAATGTAAAAGAATGTATTTAATTATTCTGTGATTACATATTAATTACCTTTCTGTGGCATGTACACCCGGGAGGATAAAAGGTCTCTAAGCAGAATGACTCTATTTCCTATAAGGAAACAAGACTCAAAAAAAGACAGATGTCTGCCAGAGGAAGCTGATAGGGTTTGCTCTATCTTGTTAGATTTTCTCAAATACTCTTTTGCAAAAAATTACCCAGTGCATAAAAAAACCTTTTTGTTTAAGTCCTTGTGAGTTAAGATTAAAGGCGGAGTGGAAAATTGATGTAATTTAACAGCAAGAGAAAGAACGAAAAATGTATTCACCTTCAGTTTGGAAAGACTAAAGTAGTCTGGTTCTTCAAAACTGGATTGAAAACTGGGGGTTTACATCTTCTTTTATTGGTACACATTTTTCTCTAATGTGATTTCTTGATGCTTAAGTAATCAGTCTAGCTCGTACCTGGTCATCACCATTTCCTAACAAATAGCCAGAAACAAGGCAAACTTTTATTAACAGCCCGTACCACTGCTCTCCACCTGCACCACTGGGCTGGGCTCTAAAGTCCTGTTGAAGTAACGACACGAGAGCTGCAGGACTCCAGCCGATAGGTCTTGCAAGGATTCCACGTTAGGATTTAGCAACATGTTGGTCACAAATGCTTTCCAGGCCTTCCAGAGCAGGCGCAGGTTTAACGCATCAACCCCCCCTTCAAATGCATCAAATGTATTCCAGAGCTCGCACTGTTCATTCCAAGTGATTAGACCAACATTATTCACAACGAAATGGGTAGCCCCCGGAGCGGTACATGGATTTACCGCCAGATTATTAACGTGACGGCCTTCTGTCTTGAAACCAGAGGTGCGGTGAGACCCGATGCCTAGAAGTGAGTTAGGCTAATCCTGAGAGAGACAGGCCAATACTTTTAATTTTGAAGGAAGCTTGTCACAGCAGATGCTAAAATGCCTGTGCAAAAGTCTGCCACTGAAAACAAAATGAACTTAAAATTAGACATTTTTACATAAAATTAGACATTTTTACATGTAGATACACTGTTATGGTGTGTGTAATACACAGACACACTCCCCAATTAAGAAATTAATTGCATTGCCTTTGGTCTTTTGCTGACCATTCTGGATGATCACAAGTGGCTCTATAGTCAACTAACTGCACGGCCCTAACTGATCACCGTATCATTTGTAGTTTATCCCTTTAGCACATTTATTACAGTGTGAGCTAATTTTAGTGTTCTTATAAACATTCACCCCTACTGACAGCCAGCCCTTCAACTGAACTGGTCCTTCTCTTTAAGCAAGGCTCTCAGGAGTAACAGCTCCAGATCGGAGCTTTTATCCTCGGCCTGGCTGGGAAGGCGCTGCCGCACCAGCTGTCCTAGACGCCGTCCTGCTCGCTTCTTAACGCCTCTTCGTGCCCAGAAGGAAAACTGGGGTTTGTGAAACTCTTATAATAAAAAAAATACCATCTTAAAGGCACTTTGAAAATAAAGAAGACAGGGTTTCTCCCTGTCTGAGGTGAAAAGTTGTCAGGGAAGCAGAGGAACTTCATCCAATTCTCAGTGACTGAAAGTTTTGTTTAAATATCTTAATCTAAATTAATAAAAATTGAAAGATGGGAAGAGCTTCACAGTAATGACCTCTCCTTTCTGCATGCTTCCCCAGCATCCCTTCCAGCTTGCCTCTCTCCACAGGGCACAGCTGGGAGAAGTGGTCAGTGCTGAGGGGAAAAAAATTGCCTCTTTTTAGAAGTGATGCACGATGCACGTAGCTCCGTCCTCTGCTCCCGCTGCGCTGGGTAAGCAGCTGTGGTTCAGGTAAGCGGCAGACTGGAATTACAGGAGTATCGTGACTCGTATCCTTCATGCTCCAACATATGAACAAAGTCAATGTAAAGGGGCTTCTTTAAAAAATCCAGAGGTCCTGGATAGAGTTGTCCCTGTGGTTAAAATGAACGTGGTAGGAAAAAAGAAGCGCTATAGTCACTTTTTTTTACCTTACTTAAACTTCTCACTAATCTAACATCGTCAGATGCAACTGACAGCATGTACATGTGACATCAATTTTCTTATAAATGCAAAAAAATTCCTATGTAGTTTATAGAAACTATGACAGATCTTTAAAACGAATGCTTTTTCTCCTTTTTTTCCACTTTATTTTTTTACGACTTTTCAGTGTTGGCAGTTTAAGGAATCTGAAAATTGAATCCATCCATCTGGCACTGGGAAAACAAACAACATATTTGTCTCTGTATTCTCTCTTCACTCTAATGCTTAAAGATCCTAAACGCAACTGAGTAAACGTGAAATGGTAGGGGAGGAGAAGGTTGAAATCACCTGCCCCTCAGTCCATTAGCTTGGCCATGTTCTAAAGAGATGATCCGAATTATTTACCAAAATTTCTCCTGTAGTCTTGAGCATCCAAAAAATTATAGAACATCTGAAAAATTCAGTTGGTAAAATAATGGGGAGTAGTCTGAAAACACAGGGGTCAGTCTTGTTCTCTCACACGCAAGGTGGCGTTTCTTGACATGAAGTCATGGGAGCCGTGGAGGGCTCCGAGGCTCTTACCCGTACGTGCACCTAAGTGCAACAGAAGAGGCTTTTTCAGGAGAGGATAAGAGGTAGCAGTCCTGTTCCAGGTTAATTATTTAAACCACAACAATCTGATGATGCTCGCCGAGGGCTCTATAGATGTTTGGAAACAATGCTATCGTCCTCTGCATTTCACCAGTCTCCTGCATTATGATTCCTCCACCATTTCATGGGCTGATGAAGATTTTTTACCACTATTTTCTCCTTTTGGACAGGGGAGGAATGCCAGGAAATACATGATGGTATCTCGCCAGTGAGCCCAACTGGTCCCTCTATAAGTTGTGCTCATTCATAAAATGCAATAATCCACAAATTCTCTTCTTCTACATGCAGAATGCAATAGTTTCAGAAATGCAGTTCTCTCTGGGTCTCCACTCTGAAGCGACAGTTCCCAGATCCCCTCAAGGCTTTGTGCACTCTGCTGTACGTGGTTTTGTATATGATTTCTTGAATTTTTCCTTTTTGGGATAATAACAGATATTTTCATCAAGAAAGCTTTGGCTGCAGAGAGCAGGTGCCGTGTGTGTGCACTCTCTGAGCTTCTGAGCTGAAAACCTCGTGTGCTCTATGTGTGCAGCTCCACGTCAGGAAAATGCAATGATTAACCTGCCTAAGAATCTGGCCCATATTTTCTCCCTTTCTTTTGCCTTTTACATGGCAGTGAGTTGCTTTACTGGCCATCTAAGGAACAGGCAGCTCTTCATGTACTGGCTTGAAGATTTAGCATCTTCTCATACTGAAGGATGACCCTGATAGTGCTTCCCTCTGGAGAAGGTATTTGTCCTTCAACAGAACGAAATCGCATTGTTCAGATACTGGTTAAATCTTGAGGAAAGCAGTAGGAAATTCAAGCGGTCAATTTTTATATCTGTGTTTAGATCAGTTGGGGATTGATCACTCTTCACCTTGCTAAATGAGAGAAAGCTGTAAAGTGTTAATCTTTAACAGAAAAGCTATAAGAACACTAGCCAAATTATTTTCATTAAGCTCCCTCCCCCTATCTATAACCTTGGTCACATAATCAGGAATGAAAATCTTTATCTCTTTCTTTCACATCTGTTACTAATTTTTTTGAAACCTCCTTTAAATCTGATCAAACTTCTCATCTAAACCAAACAAATTCTGAACTCAAGGCTAAAATGTATCAGGTTAGCTTAGTAATTCACATATTTTTATTTTCTCTTCCTAATTGAATTTGTACGTTGATCTGTGTAACTGTTCTCCTGACCAGTTATTATTAACTGTTTATAAAATGCCAAGGGTGTACAGCGCACTGTGAAGACACTGGCAGCAAATTGCTTTTCCAGTTAATACAGCCCATCATTTCTGTCCCCTGCCCAGGCAATTTGCCGTGCGTCTACTCCAGCTCTTCCTCGCCATTCAGCTCTAATAAGGCCGTTTCTTTACGACTCACTGGGAGCGTTATCTGAAATGGTAACTCCTGAGGCCTGGCCTGTACGAGTGCCATGAATTCTGAGGGAACAACCCACTCAGCCAGTGGCAGTACAGGTAAAAAAATAAGGCAATTTAATACATTTACTTCATCTCCTTGCGAGCATCCCCGTTAGTTTCCATTGCCTTGGGGTGGTCAGAGCAGTACGGCAGCGTCGAGAAAGAGCAGATGCATGGGAACGCGCCGGGCTCCGCTCCACAGCGCTGTGGTTTCCTGTTTTCTTTGTCAGTTATTTAGAAAGGTCTCTCAGCAAAAATAGCCACGGGTCCCTGCGGGGAGATGCCTTCTCCTGCAGTCCAGCATCCCAGAGCGAGCGCGGCTGCCGAGAGCAGCCCCCCGCACCGCTGCGAGGGCCGGAGGCACCGCGGGCGGCTCGTCAGGCAGCTGGGGCTGGAGGAGGACAAGAATAACCCTCCGAGTTTCACTTTCATTCTGGGTGACAAGAGGGGTAGATGCTCTCAGATACAGTATCGCTTTTAGAAATATCTTAATAAAGCCCCGCAAAACACACACGCTAGCTGCCTTAGGGCTTCGCGAGGGGCTGTCCCGGAGCAGCTGGTGCCCGCGCTGGGCGGCAGAAAGCCCCTGAGCCCCGAGTCAGCTCTGAGTCAGGCCGATCGGAGCGACGATGGCATTTGCTGTCATCCGGCCTCTAATTTCCTTGTCTCTTTATCTCAGCTCTTTAAGGGCTAGAGGCGTAACAGTGTTTTGGCATGGAGACGATACTGTAATGCCTTCTTTTTTTTTTTCTTTTGCAATTGTTTCAAGCCTTGTGCCTTGTTATGCTGTAATGGAAGAAGTCAAATACTGACCTTTTGTATAAGCACAAAAGAGCCTTTGGGGGCAACATATTAACCTCTGACAATTCCTGTAGTTTCTACAGAGGTCTGTATATAAGTTACAGTTCATAATCTGCTCTTCCTCTTTGATGGTGATTGAAAGTTATCCTAAAATTAGTATTTATTGTTTTATTAATAAATATTTCTCTAGGCTCTCCTTTCTGTGGATCACAAAGCTTCACAATTACAAACAGTATTGTTTTATTAATAAATATTTCTCTAGTCTCTATCTTCTGTGGATCACAAAGAGCTTCACAATTATAAACTATTACAAATCTTATTTTGGTCTTGTGAAGCAATGGAAGTTCATAGAGGGAGAGCTGAGGGATCAAGCCTCTCGGCCTTCAGCCTTAATCATTCAATGTATTCCTCCCATTTTTAAATTCTATAACAAAGAGATGTGACCAACACAACGATTCCTGAGTTGTGAAGCCGAAGTGAGAAGACAGGGGTTACATTTCTCACCCGTACCCTTCCCTGGATCGCGTTATTGTTCAGGTGTGTTCCCCTCAAGGCAGATGGACTGGCCATGGCGCAGCCGGGGCCTGGCTGCGGGTCCCCGGGCAGGGTTCCCCCTTTGCTGTGGGCAGGGTTCCCCCTTTGCCGTGGGCAGGGTTCCCCCTTTGCCGTGGGCAAGGTTCCCCCTTTGCCGTGGGCAGGGTTCCCCCTTTGCCGCGGGCAGGCACGCCAAGCCGCCTGCTGCGCCCACCCCCTTCGCCGCACTGCCCCAAGGAAAGTGTCGTGAGAGAAGAGATTTCATATTTCTCAGCCCCACGCATCCACTTGGTAGCACCCTCTTAAACTGCTCATTTTCTCTTTCCTTTTGCCGCCTCTCTGATCTCATACGCCCCCAGCTGCTCCCCGGTGACCTGCTCTCGAGCAGAGAGGCATCAAGCGCTGCTCCGCCCCGCAGCAGAATTGGTGCTGCCCAGCTGGCCCGGGGAGCGGGTGCACCCAGCGGCTGGAGAACCCTGCGAGGCAGCTGCCGGCAGAGCCGAGGCTCCTCCTCCACACACACACACGCACAGTCGGTGTCTAATAATAGTGCGCTGGAGGGGCCGAGCGCGTTTAGCGTTCAGAAAGCACTCTGATAGTTATGCCGTACTTTGATCTGACCGTCCTGCAGTCCTCTGGAAGCTCTCATTTGGAAGCATGGTCGATTGTATCCATTTTGATTTTCTGTTTTTTGGGGTTTTTTTTTCTCTGTTGTTCTTCGCTCTCTGGTTTGTTTTACTTTGCGCTCCAGAAATCTGTCACACCCCAAATGGCCTCGATCAGAACCATACGGCAGTTAGCATTTCTCTTGGCTTTCCCCGACGAGCCAAACGCACGCTGCGAGCATGCCGAATGCCTCGAGGAGACTGTGCCCGCGGCTGCAGGTGACGTCGCAGGGCCACTAACCGCAAAAACCAAGGGATGTTAACGTTTGGTTGGCATCAGGTCATCTCTTGTAGACAATCCATGTAGCAAGGTTTAATATTTGACCCTTCAAAGCACCTGGTGGGCTTCAGCTCCTACGAGACGTAGCGGCTTTCTGACCTGAAGGAGGTGCCAGGCTCTGGCATGTGTCCCCTCCGCGAGCTGCCGTGGGAAGCACCTGCGGCCCCACCAGCTCCGCAGGAGAAAGGTTTGTACTAGTTCATAGCGAGTCATAAGCCTTGACTTCTCTTCGGCTGTGGTAAGCCCCACAAAGCATCCCGCTGGCAGGACTTCTACCATCACGTAACCTCTTCTGTTGTGACAGCATGGGTGTGTCTGGCTGTTACCTGCAAATTAACGACTAGTTTCACACCATACCTGAAAAGAACAGAGAAAACTTGTTTTGTAGGAGAAACATTTTTTTTTAGAAACTTTTGCATTGATCCAGGAGAGTCAAAGTCTACAGCTTTATTAGTGCTCCCAACCCAATTAACCTCACTGACACACTCTCGTGTAGAAGTTTACAAATTCAGGAGTTTAAATCCTGCGAGCGAGTCTGTGCTTGGGCAAAACATCCGATTCTTCCTAATTAGCCAGGAGCTGAGATTTGTTGTCATTTGTCTGCAGGGGTAACTCAGGCTCTTGTTCGTCTCAGCATGAATCTGGTGATTTCCTCAAAGCTACTCCAGCTTCATACAGACACTCCGTACAGCAGAACTGGGTCTATCGTCTGTCTTTGCTGTTTTTTTAATAAAAGGTCAGATTCATTCCTCTGCCATCTATTTCTTGCTACTTCAACAGCATTCATGTAAGATGAACTGAGCTATCCAGGGAAAGCAAGAAGATTCTTCAAAGGGTCAAAAAGTGGTTAAAATATGGAAGCAAAAGGTAGGAAGAAATAGGTAATTTCACAGCAAAAGGAGATTATTAGTGGAGTCCCACCGGGACCTGTGCCATTCCAAATATTCATAAATGACTTGGAAAAGCAGGAGGTGACAAAGTTGGCTGCTGAAAATAAATTATTCAGAGTAATAAAAACAAAATCTAACTGTAAAGAGTTGCAGAAGTAACTCACCATACTGACTGACCAGGTGATGAAATGCCAGGCTGGATTTACTGACAGTAAATTATAACACACAAAAGGAAAAGCAAACTGCGCAAAGAAAAATACATGAATGTGTGCAATAACAAGCTGTAAATTAGGTATCGCCACCAAGAAGGAGTTACTGGAGATATGTAGTTCTATGGAAACATAAACTCACTGCTGGCTGTCAGAAAAATCAACTGGAACGTTAGGAATTACGAGGGAAGGAAGAGAGAACAAAACAGAGAACACCATTGTGTTACCATGTCTTGTGTATTGTACGTACTTCTGGTTGCCCATCTCAGCAAGTATATTCTAGAACTAAAAAAGGTATAGAAAAAGTCAAGAAATATAATTAAAGCAACAGAAGAGCTTCTGAGCGTCTGAAAAGAAGGGAAGCCTCAGAGGAGAAAAGAGCTGGCAGTGGGAGGTCTGTAAGATAAGAGACCTCCAAGACAGATCTATCAGGAGGATGGGGAACAATTATCTCCTCTCTCTAATGGACAGACAAGAGTTAGTAGCATTAAATTATCATTTGCAGCTTAAAGCAAACAGAAGGAAGTATTTTTTTCCACCCAGTGTGTAATGAAACTGTGGAACTTACTGCTGCAAGATGCAGTAGATACCAAAGCATAACAAATTTTAGAAAGAGAAATTGAAGAAAGAAAAATCCGTCAGTGATTAGTACCCCCAACTCCGTCGGTTCAGGAGGGCCTGACGCTGGGTCTCCGGGCTGCAGAGGGCTGGAAGATGCACCCCTCGCAGTTCGGGTGGCGTGTGACGGCCTCTGGGCTTCGCCGACACGAGGAAACGGCCCCGCTGCCCACCAGTTCTGCCTGCTCGTCCCCTCTCCTGACTTCCCCCGCGTGCCAGGGCTGCTGCTCGGGTGAGGCCTGGCTGAACAGCAGCGTATAACCTGTGGGGAGGGCACAGGCCTGGGACAGGACGGCTCCCCGCGGCCTCAGCGCCAGCTCTCGCCACCATAAGTGTCTGCGGACCGACAGCCTCACGCTCTGCTCCAGCATCTCGGGCGCCTGCTGCCACTGCTGCTGCTCTCGGGACAGGCTTTGGGCCTTGGCAGACACCCAGTCTGGTCCAGTTTAGCCACTACATCCCTGTGTCATTCCCTGGTGCTGGAAACACGGACGAGGCTCCCTTCTACTGTGCATCTGCCTCCCGTGAGCTTTGTGACGCGCTGCGTGACGTGATACCCACAGAGGTGAGCGTGTGCCTGCGAGGGTGCCATCGTCACCACATCCCCTGATAAAACTCAAAATAAAACCCCAGATGCCCAGGCTGAACCGAGACACAGATGTGTAACGCGTCGTGAACCACAAGCTGAAGCCAAGGTGTTCTTACATCACCCAGCCCCCACCACTGTCACACGTTTGGAGGAGAAAAAGATGAGCCGAAGGTGGCTGGTTTCAGGCTCTTTCTGAACAAAAAGTAGGAGAGGCACTACTGCTTAAAATATTTTAAGCACAACTGTTTCTGATAGAGATGTTTGTTTATTGTGCTGAAGTGTTTAGAATCCGTTTATGAGCCTGGGTCTCAGTGCTCCTGGCAATGCAGAAACTCTGAGGTGGCAAAACAAACACCTCTTCTAAAGGGCTTTGCCTTACCATAATGTTTAGGTTGTCTGTAAACTTATTGCTAATTATGAGACAATATTACTTTCTTTCTATTTGTCTTTCTTTTTGACACTGCAATTTCAGCACCAATTTCTGTGATGTCGGACTGATACCAAGTATAATCTTACCAGGGAAATACCTTTTTAAGTCTTCAGGTTTTTTATTAGATCTCCCAACTAAAATCACAGAAGAAGCCTGTTTAAAACAGAAGTCCTTTAAAAGTTATATTCAGGTAAATAGTGTTACAATAAAACACAGGGAATAAGTAAGAATGAACACAAAGCGTGAGGACAACTGTCTGCAAATACTTTTTCCATAAGAACTTCAAAGATCAAGACTTCGCATCAAATTCATTTATACTGTGTCTTTTTTTGTTTCAAGAGAAAGCATTTTAATTTTCCTGTCCCATCTCCTTACTTAACTCCCTATGAATTCTTCCATTTCAGGTATGTGATATTTAAAATTTAAGCATCCTTTCTTCACATGTAGCACCCACTGCAATTCAGAGAATCCTTCCCTTTGGCTCCTGGGTTTGGCTCAGACTCTAGATTAGGACCCATCTGTGGTACTAAATGTGGCAGAGTTTGGAATTATGTTTTCAATTTCAAGAGGTGTCATATCTCTTGCAGTAAAGACAGATGTTTTAAAAGGTGTATGACATTTCATAAAACACGCTTTTAGTGGTAACATTTCTCTTTTGCTTATACCTTATATATTTTACTCATGAGTCTGAGCTTAAAGCTCGCACAGTGTCACATCCTGAATTTCTTTTCATTAGTGAACTCTGTTGCATATAATTCTGTTTTATTGCTGACAAGCCCTAAATTTATAGAACGTGATTTGAAATCACTAACATGGGAAAGTATGACTTGCTTTAAAACAAAGTAAGTGTAAGCCTACTGTGTTGTGCACCCCTGGAATGTATTTCTCATGTCAGAAGTACCCAGTAACTCCACTCGCACAGATGTTGGTACCGTGGCTGCCTTGGCACTGTGTTGATTTGCCCCTTTACTGCACCGTTACCCCCAGAGCATTCCAGAGCAAGCAAAGGAACATCAAATCCTACTTTTTATCATTTTTATCCCTTAGCGCATGGCCCTTCATGGGCCTCTCGCAAGAACCGGTAAGCAAGGACAGGCCTTCATCCCGCAGCAAGACTGACCTCTCTAGGGAATTTCTGCCTGTACCAAACGCATTTCTGCCTGTACCAAGCTGAGCCAGGATGACTCCGCAGCAGCACCGGGAGGTCCCACGCTGGTTTCTTTGCCCACACACAGGCACTAGACGCGCAGCAGCGGAGCAGGGTGCTGCTGGGCGCCCGCCTCCAGCAGTTGCAAGGCCCCGCGGTCCCCGCGGCTCCTGTCCATCGTGAGCAGGCAGCGGGCTGCAAACCCCTGGGCACAGACCCTGCTCCCTGCCCTGCGGAGCCACACTCGGGCTTCGACAACACGAGGAGCCTGCACAACCTTCCTGTCGGGCAGAGGAGACGCATTGATAATGCCACACAGCCCAGACTGCATTAGAATCTGTGTGTCACTGGCTACTGATTTTTATTAGGCATTGTGTTGCAGGAAAAAATACTGGTGAAATCAAAGGTGGTTCTTTTCTTGCAGGCATCCTGTAATTAGCTAAAGTTTTCTTTTCTTCATAGAGAGGTCTTGATGCATAAAACAAAAGTTTCCTCTTCCTTGCATGTTGTTGCCAGATGTTTCTGCAAAACTTAAAAACAACAAAGTTATTTGTGCATACTTACATATGACTTCACCCCAAGGCCTGTCTCAAAGTGCTCCTCCTCCTCCTCCTCAATTAGCCCAATTAATTCTCCCCCCATTTCCGAACAGTGCGTTTCCACTGTCTGTTTGTCACAGCATTTTAGAATTTCAGCCATTTGTTACAGATCTATGTCCTAGCATTCAGAAAAGCTCAATAGGACTGTAACCTCCCCAGATTAATTTCCAGTTGCAGTTGTGATTTCTTTTTTACACAAAACAGCTGCAGAAGAAAGCAGCTCTCAATGTTTTGTCACTATAGATCCAGAGACGGGTGGATTCAGCACTCACAATTGTTCTTATGGCTTCAATAAACACCGAGGGCCAAACTCTCCGCTGATGGAACTAGAAGGAGTTGATATCACATTATGCCAGAAGGAGATTTAACCCCATGTGGGGCTTTATCAGTTGGATACAGGCTTCATTTTTTTTCCAGTTTATGATGAAGCTGGGACATGTGTTTTATTCAGGCGTTTGCCATGAGTTCTATTTCACTGTATTGTTACCCACCAAGCCTCCCTCTGTATTCTTTTCTCTTTCAAGATTTTGCTCTATTCAGGCATGAACCTGAGAAGGGCCAACAGACTCCACCTGCCCTGGTACAGCGCTGCACTTCTCTGCATTGATGATTAATACTGCTATATTGCAATTAGCAATGCCCGTGCAGTCCTTCACTGTTCACTCTTCCTAATTAGCAGGTTAAGGTGTTTGCTAGCCACAACCTGCTCACAGCTCCTGTAAGCTAAGGCACGCCTGGAGAAGCTGGCAGAGCTCAGCACCCCAGCACATCTCCATGAAAGGCAGCGAGGGTGGAAGGTGGCTGTGCTCTGGGGAAGGATGAGTCAGACTCCAGCTCTGGGAGAGGGGAGAAGAGGGACCCCAGAGGGGACGTGTTCTGTTCTCCAAGTGCTAAGGGGAGAATGAAAACTCTGGGAGAGAAGGGGAAGAAATAAAGGGATTCAAGATGAAGCAGATCAGTACAAGTAAAGAGGAAGGAGAATGGCATGGCTGAAGAATTAAAACAGTCGTTCGTGTAGAATTGAAGGACCTGATGGGAAATCAAAGTACAAAGACAAAGGACTAACGCTGGAAATAAAGACAGGAAGAAACGCGAAGAAAGTAGAAAAAATACAAAGAGTTATTAACCTAAAGAGGATGAAGGAGGGCATGGCCCAGACCCTCTATGCCTCAATCTGTGACCTACTAAAGTTAATCGCAAAAGCATACTTAGACTGAGTTTGGATCCAGCAGTCCCCTCCGACAAATAAATTTGCAGTCATGAGGATGCTGCTCATGGCATACTCGTAAGGAAGCGTGCTCCTGCGCCGCTGGAGACTGCAGCTGGGGAACATTGTTTTTCCATTCTGGCTTAGCTGGGAAACTATTGACAAGCTGCAGTCACTGCCTGAATGACTTTGATGTATATTCAAGAATTAAACAGAATTACTTACAAGCTGATAGGAAACAAAACTGACCTCCTCACAAGATGACCAAGGTCTTAAAAAATTTCTGTTTGTGAAGAGCATTAGACACTGGGCATGTCTCTGCCTTTTCGTAGAGAGACAATGGATTGCAAAGGGGGGAAGAGTTCTTCCTATAAAACTGGAGCTTCACTGAGCTGTCTTTGATGCACAGCTACAGAATTTGCATTTCATAGGAAAAGGCAACGCAACCCTTATTTTTGGAAGTACTTCCAAGTAGGCTTAAGGTCTTTATGATGTGATATTTGTGGACTCCATACAGTAATTATTCCAAAAGTGCAAATTCTTTGTTCTACATAATTCTGAACAATCATCCTGGTATCTCTGCAAATATTTATTTACCAAGATTTTATTTCATTGATGTGGCTTTTGGTCACTGGTGCTACCATGTCCTTGGTTTGACTATATTCTTTCCATTCCCCATTGTCTTTGATATGTAGCTCTGGTTCTTCAGCATCTGTTTTTTTCCTTTAGCTTATCCTTATTAATTGCTTCAGAGATCAAAGACACCATTTGTGTCCATTTCAGTACTTTGACTGAAATACTGGTAAATCAGTCCCTTAGCCTGCAAACTTCTGTGTCCTACCAAGGTACAGTAGATGCAACCAATTGAACGCGATCTCCATTAATTGCTAACACATTTCATACAGTAATTTCTTGAAGGTTACAGAGAAAGTTGTTGCTATTCTCTTTCACGGGCACATCACTTCATCTGGAAAAACTTCAGTCATTTTTTTCTAGGCTGCTTCTAGCACTAAAGCTGATTTCATACAGATCCACAGTGGCCTATATGTGTTTGCCAACAGGGACCCATGTGTCAGTTCTATTCTTACTGGGCCTGTCAGCAGTTGGTAACCAGAGAAACTTCCCCATACTGTAAACGTACTTGTGTAATGATCATTTTACAGTTATTTGTTTCCTCGAGTCTAGAGAGGGTTAATTTTTTTCCCAGTGTGACTCCAGACCATTTTTATACCTAGATGCTTCCTGCGGATTACGTTATGCACGCTCACTTCAAAGTCGTACGTGGCACGATCTGCTTATCTTCGGGTGCTGCGTATTGTCCAGGCAACCCCCAGACAGACAGATTTATGGCTGCATCTGGCAGCCACGAGAGCTCCCTTCAGTGCTTCAGATGTTTCTTTCTGACATTTGGTTTGGAATGCTGTACACAAATCTGAAGTTGGCTCTTGGTTTCCATGCATTGCCTGATCTCCTCGATGAGAGTCATAATTATGTTTTAATGATTTAATAATGGCCTCCACTTAGATATATATTTTAATGTCTATATTTAGTGTTTGTTAAGGTTGAGCTCATTATCTTTGCAATATTATTACATTGTGGCATAGGAATCTGCAGTCATTTATATTTTTTTTAAATCTATTATATGACAATTCATACCACTCTTCTCTTCCTGTGGCTCCACAGAACTACTGGGTAAGCTGGATACTCCCCAGACCTGCAGTCCTACTTGCTGAAATTCTCTTTCAAAATTAGGCACTGATCTACAGCCAAAATTTTCATCGTCGATACAGTGCGGTAGATGAAACTGTATTTCAGTCCTTCTCTTGATCCTGTTTTTTTCAGGATATTCATTAGTTCTGCCTCAAATTCAAATTTCCTAGATGGTGGAAATAATTCTTTCCTCTATTGTCCAAATATATTTTATTCTTTACACAGAATATTAATACATATTCTGTTTGTAGACATTTTGGGATGGACACAAAACTCCTGTAGTTAAAGTCTTTAGTTAATTAACTATTCATCTGTAAAACAGCCACAGTATTTTCATCATGATTGTTATAGTTCATAACATTTATTTAGAAGATGAGAACTAGTGGAATTTTTGAAAAAGAAAAAAAAAAAAAACAACACCACAAAACCCAAACCTTCACTTCTAAATTTTAAGAGAAATTATCCAAATTTTACCAAATTGCCATTCTGCTCAGGTTAGTAGAAAATAATTGAACAATGTTGACATTTTATGGAAGATGTGGTCTTGCTTAAGATTTGTATCAAACAGGAGCCAAAGCCATAAAAACTGTTACCCCAAACAAAACTTATAACCTATGTTGACACTTTCAGCAGGATGGAGAAATCCTGTGCTGGACTGACACAGGATAAGATGAACCACATATTCTGGGGTTGCAGTAAGAATTTTCTTAATATTTTTTCTTCCGGGGACTAGTGAGGTTCCTGTGGTAAGAGCCAGAGCAGCTGCGTTACTGCCAGCTGTGCTCTGGGGAGGGGAGAGGAACACTTTCCGATCGGTGTCAAGATATCTTGATATCAGGGTTGAGGAATTTATTAACAAAGGATTTTGATGATGCTGTCACAACAGTGTGCTCACTTCTAAAACCCAGCAACGCCCTCGTAGTTATCTGATCATAAGAATTTTTGTATTTTAACTGTGAATATAAAACAGGTTGAATTCAAGAAATAGGAAACTCATGCCCAGTAATTAAAATATTTTGAAGGCTGTTTATGTTACAAAAAGAGTTGTCAATGCCAGTTATTTAAGAAATTCATAGATTTTTAGGGAAGGGACAAAAATGATCAGCAGCATAACACAAGCCACAGACTTTCAGCCAGTCATCATCTTCTAAACCTTTAGTTGAACAGGAACAAAAATCACAAGTCTTTTAAAGCCTAATTTGTTTCATACGTTTTTATAAACTAGGAAAGAAGGGTTTTTTTAACCCTGACCATCATCATATAATGCATTTTAAGTTGTTACGTCCAGGGTAGCATGTTACTATTGTAAAATGTTAGCCAAAACATGCAAGCCTACCAAGTTTTTACATGACATTTATTTTTACAACGTAGGAGTGCCCTAGGGAACATTTCTGCTTGAAGGAGAACAAAGGGAGATGGTATGTTCGGGTTGTTCAGTCACACGGGAGGCCAGAAAGATTCATCCAAAGCCACGTAGCAAAGCCACTCCTCCGTCACTGCTGTGCGTGATTGTGCGTTACTTCTGTCTCAGTAGCACCTGTAGCTAAAAGAAGTGAGAATCAGCAATATTCTTTTCCCAGCTTTATAGACTAGAAGCAGAAAGTATCTGAGGTTTTTCATCTGCTCAATTCAATACATTTAAAATGGAATAAATCCAAGAGACAGAACTCGTGTATTGTAGCAACACGAAGACAATGAACAAACCTCACTTTGTATTTGAACATGACCAGTGTGGCACAGTTTACTGACAAATCGTGAGTTTTACCAACGATGACCTTGCAATGAATGCTGTTGCGCTTAGCAACAAGTGAAAAACATCCTTCAGGAGAGTAAGAACGCGAATGGTTCTGCCCTGGCCAGGTCCCACCTCTGCACGTACCGCACTGGCCTGCCTCAGGGTTCCTGGCATGGAGCCGCTAAGATGTCCTCTGCTCGCTGCTTTGCACCGTTGTACGGCGTGCCTGGCTGCTGCTGCTGAGTAAATCCTCTACAGCAATCTCAGATCGGGTCCTTTCGGATGAAAGGCGATATTAAGATATGGAATTAGCCATTAGAGAAGGAATGTCTTACCCATTACCGTGCAGAACCAGCTGTAATTAAGCATCTGAGTGTGTGTTTATAAACAGATGTTCTCATCTAAATGTCTTGGAAATAAACAGCTCTGTTATCCAAGTTCCCTCAAACTACAGGAGGTGGAGTGAAGCTGACAGGGCGCTGCAGCTCTCCTCCGCAGGCTGATGTCCTCCCGTACGTACCCCACATCTGAGTTTACCAAACTGCAGTGGTAGGAGGGATCCCCAAATGCAAGACAGTTTCTGTGGTACGCACAGATCAATAAAGTGAAGTAAATTTTCCAGGTAGAGTCCCAGAAAGCACATTAAGATTTCATGCTTCGAGAGACATTCTTGCCTTTATTTAATACCGAGGACCTCTGCGACATTCCTGTACCTGCTAACAAAGAGTTCACAGCATTTGTGAATAGTCTGACTTCTGCTATTCTGTTTCCCTTGTATGGGAAGAAGTGTTTCCTGTTAGCTGCAAATTCATTGCATCATTCAAAAAGCACCAGAAGGCAGTTTTGAGTGCTATTTTAGATACATCTTTACATTAAGGGAGGTTGCAGAGGAATATTTTAGAATTTTTAGAACCCCTTTTTGTAATTTGTGAAACATAAATGATTATTAAGCTAACATCGCATGCATTTATTTTGCATTTTTAAACATAAATCGGTATCTTCCAAAAGTTAATGTGACATGTAAAAAAACTTACTACTTAAAAAAAAAAAGGGCAGATTAATTGTGCTTTAAAATCTGTGCTTTTACTTCGCCTTTTCTTTCTCTTTCTTGGAGAGGAATCCCCAAACCTGCATTTAAACAGCTGGAATGACAAAAACATATTTCATGGATGTAACCTGTATTACGTAATTTATTGGGTGCCATAATAACCATTTCTAGATACTAACTGCTTGTCAACACAGTCCCAGTGCAAGCGTTATCTGCTCATTGTCTCCAAGCTCATTTAATTGTCCCAAATCGGAACGACCCCGATCTTCAGGAACGGACAATCGCCGTCTCTCTTCCCCCATCCCCTGAATTTGTCGGTTCCAGGGAAAGCCAAACCCAAGAGGATCTCTGGTTCTGAAGGGCAACCTCTTCCCCCTCGGCTCTTTCTCCACTTCTCCAAAGCAGCAGAATTTCCTACTCTGCTGTTTAACTCCACCGATATTTTAAACTCCTGTTCTGCTCTCTCCTCGCCCAGAGCTGCGTGGCGCAGCAGCGGTGGGCGCAGCAGGGCTGTCCCGCGGCGGGGATGTCCCACCAGCAGCGCTTGGCTTTTCGATGCCTCTGCCGTCTAAATCCAACTTCAGACCAGCACACTACCCCGTTGCTCTTTATTTAAAAAATGCCGAAATTTGTTAACTTCTCGGTCAAATGCTACCATATTTTGTGGAGTTTACTCCTATTTCTCAGTGGAAACGTCTGTACTGCCAGCGCTTGCCAGGGGATAACTCTCCCCTTGGCCCCTCAGTGTCTCCTCTCGTTCCCTCAGCCATTCTGAGGGGTTTTTGGGTCGCTTTTCACAGATTTTTCCCCCCACGCCGCCCCCCCCCCAGCTTCCACCCGGCCCTAGAGCTGCCCACCAGGCTCCAAGGCCGCTTTCCCGGGGCTTTTTCCCTCTCTCCGGCGCGGGAACCCCCCCACCCCAAACTCGGCGTGGCGGAGAGGCGCTGCCCCGCCATGGCGGCCCCGGGGGTCGGTGTGCGCGGGCCGGGCCGGGCCCCGCTGGAGCGGCCGCGGGGAAGGGCAGCCCGGTCGCCTCCGCGCTGCCCCCGCGGGGTGCTCCCCCCCCTCGGTAGGAAGTTGGGGAAGTGAAAGAGGAAAGAGGCGCCGCAGCCCCCCCGGGCCGGCGCCCGGCGGCTGCCCCTCAGCAGCGGCGGCGGGAGGAGCCGCCTGAGGGGGCCCCTCCGCGCCCGGCGGCCCCTCCGCGCCCCGGCGCCGCCTGCAGTTGCCCGCCTCAGCCAACAGGTTGCACCGTTCCCCCTCGGTTGGGCCCGGCGGGCGCTGCCCCGCGGTGCCGAGCGAGGGGCGGCGGGCTGGGCTGTGCCGTGCCGGAGCGGGCGCGGAGCTGCCGCGGCCGCCCCTCTCGGTACCGGTTGTCTCCACTCCCTCTCCACGTCGGGGAGGCGGGGGAAGGGAGGGAGGAGGAGGAGGCGGCCGCCGCCGTCCTCCATTTTGTGGCGGGGGCAGAGCACTGCCGAGCGCGGCGCTGCCCGGCGAGGGACGGGGCGGGGAGGCGCGAAGGGAAGGCAGGACGAGGAAGGGGGAGAGGAGGAGGAGGGCGAAGTCCGCGGAGGCAATTAGCGCTAATTAACGGAGGGGGCGCCGCGGTGGTGGGGGCGGGCGGGGCGGGGATTAGGTCAGGGTCTCGGGCTCGGCGGGAGGAGGAGGAGGAGGAGGAGGAGGAGGAAAGCAGCGGGGGGAGCGGTGCTGGCTGCCGTCGCCGCGGCCCCCGGAGGGGCGGCTGTTGACTCCCTCACTCCTTCCAGCCGGCTGCTGGCCCCCACCGCCGGGCGCGATGGCAGTTGGCGGCTGAAGGAGCCCCAGCGCCCTCCCCTGGACGAGGTAAGGGCGGCGGGGGGCGGCGGGGGACCGGGGCCGAGCCGTGCTGCGGGGCCGGCGCCGCGGCTTCGCCCCGGGACGTTCCCGGGAGGCGGCCGGGGGGGCGCTCGGGGTGCCCCGAGCGCGGGGAGAGTGGCAGCGGGGGAGCCGAGCCGCCCCCGGAAGGATCCCGGGGTGGGACGGTGCCGGCGGTGGAGCCCCCCCCCCCCCCACCGCCCCGACCCCGAGGTGGGTGCCCGGGGCGGCGGGGCCGCGGAGGGACCGTCCCGGGACACCCCCCTCCCCGTTCCCGTCCCGGCCCTTCGTGCGCCCCTCGGCCGGCCGGGTGTTTGCCCGGGGTGTGCTCGACCGGGGGGCGAGGAAGGGGGTGAGGAGCGAGGAGGGGGAGCCGAGCCCCGAATGCAGCCTCGCAGCCATGGGCTGGTCTTATTTTGCAGAAGTGGGTGTGCCAGGGAGACAGCTCAACAGGTCTCGACACATTTCTCTGAAAACTATACTTTACAAGGGAGAATTTATTGTAATCCGGCAGTTTTAAGTGTTCGCAGCTTTTTCCTCCTTTGGGCAGACTTGTATCTGATTTTTGACACGTTTCCTACGCTGGATGATTCGCTGTTTTTTTTTGACGTTGGGGAAATTGTCAAATGGAATAACTACATTTTTCCTCCCCTTCACGTAAAGAAAAAAAAAAAAGGCAGAACTGGAGGTAGATAGCTATAATTTTTTTTTCCAGTGGCTGTTGCGGTGTCCACCTTAAACGGCCCAGCAATATTTCCGTGCTGTTGGCAGTCCGTGAGATTTCGGGGGGCTGCCCCCTTCCCGTGCGGGGCCGCGGGCCCGGCTGACGGCGCTCCCCGGGCGTGACCCCCGGCGCCTCGGGAAGCCCGGCCGAGCGACCCTCGGCTGGGGCACACGAAAGGCCGGACGAGGAGGTGTCGAAGGACCAAGAAGGGTTTTTGCGTCGGGCTTCTCCCGCTCGGGACGCTTTGCCCAGGCCAAAGCTCGCTGGGGCCACCTTAAAATTTTTTACACGTGGGGACTTTTTGTTGATCGCAGCCTTAACTTTGGCATACAGAAAGCAGCGGCGGTCGTCGGCAGTCTGGAGAAAATGGGCGACAGAGACGGCGGGTTTATAATTAAGACGACCGTAAACTTGTTGTGAGCACTCTTGGGTCGCTCTGCTTAATGGGTAATTCCGCGGCCAGGCTTTCACCGGGGCATTGCTGCCTCTTACGGGCTGGGGGGAGTGCGAGCCGATGGCTGTTTGCTGTTGGTGTTAGGCCATAGACAAACAGTATAGAAAGTTTGCGTAAGAATTTACAGTTATTCTCCAAATATTTATGCTGTGTGCCAAAGATAAATGTAGTAAATACAAACAGATGAAATTTAGGAGATTTGTTAGATGTGTTTGGAGAATAGCTGTGAGCTGGTAAAATGAAGCTAATAAAAATTCTGCTTTATCTTTAGTTAGCTTTTATTTATAAATTCGAATTTTATTTAAAGAATTGCGCTGAGTTTGCTTCAAGAGTCACGAGTTGCATTTTAAGCTGAACTTATGCGAAGATGGCAAACTTCATGTTTTGTGGTGGGGAGGTTGCGTGGACAATAACAAACCCCTGAGATTTCGTCTGGCTGGTAGGACCGCGTTTGCGCGGGCTCGGGAGGCTGCGGTACCTGTTGTGGCAGATGTGTCCGAACCTGCAGGGAGAGAAGTGAATTCGGGAAAGGTGATAAATGCCCTGCTTAAGATGTAACTCAATACCAGGGAAAGTTGCCTTCCAAAATTTGTAAATTGGGTACTTTTAACAATTCTTATGCCTTCTTACGTGCTAGGATGGGCAACAGAGCTAGAGAGGGTGTTCAGAAAGATGTCTTGTGCTGTTGTCTGATTCTGAGTTGCGTGCAGGCAAACTTACCACTTCACTCAGGTTTAGCAGTGCTTTAAAAAATATACTTCCTTGTTACCGATCAGAAATAAAAACAAGCAAACAAAACCCCAAAACCAGTGGGTTTGAGAGAGACGTGACACATGTCAGTCAGTTCGTAGCTCGATCTGCTGTGCTTTCATTCTCAGAGCAGCTAAACCAGGTTCACCGGGCTAATGATTTAGACTTTTTTTTTTTTAAGCTGTTATTAAAATATCCTTGCTGTGCTAACTTTGAATGCTTCTGATCTTTTTATAGCTAATGTTACAGTAATGGATTCCAAAGAATTGCTTAACTCGTCGGATCAAGACGAAACAAGGAAAAATGCGCTCATCAGTACCAAAGGAGGGATCGTGATGGACTTTCATCCACCCTTCAGGGGTGGAGCTACTGTACAAGCCCCTGTGTCTACATCTCCTCTCCCCACGTCTTCTCAGTCGGATTCCAATCAGCAACCTGCTTTGGCTGACTTTTCAAAAGGATTAGTAAACAATGTGCCTCAGCCAGACCTTTCCAAGGCAGTGTCGCTCTCGATGGGACTGTACATGGGTGAAACAGATGCGAAAGTGATGGGAAACGACCTTGGATTTTCGCAGCAGGGCCAAATCGGCATCTCTTCTGGAGAAACGGACTTCAGGCTCCTGGAAGAAAGTATTGCGAGCTTGAACAAGTCCTCGAGCCTGGCCGAGGACGCAAAGGGAGCAGTATCTTCTGAGGTGCCGCTTGAGCCAGATTTCCCAGGCATGGCTGGCCGCAACGTCCCTTCAGAGTCAGGAACTGGAGTCCAAAGCCAGGTTGGCTCGAATGGTGGCAACTTGAAGTTATTCTCTGAAGACCAAAGCACCCTGGATATTCTCCAGGATTTAGAATTGCCACCAGTATCGCCTGGCAAAGAGCCCAATGGGAGCCCGTGGAGGCTTGACCCGTTGCTAGATGAGGGTGGCTTGCTGTCCCCTATATCTGCAGATGATGCGTTTCTCCTGGAAGGAAATCTCAGTGAAGACTGCAAGCCTCCTGTTTTATCTGACACTAAACCTAAAATTAATGACCGTGGTGACCTTTTACCCAGTTCCAAAATGCCAATGCCTCAAGTGAAAACAGAAAAGGAAGACTTCATTGAACTCTGTACTCCTGGCATAAAGCAAGAAAACATGGGCCCAATTTATTGTCAGGCAAACTTCTCTGGGTCTAATCTGCTGGGTACTAAAGTCTCTGCCATTTCTATCCACGGTGTCAGTACCTCTGGGGGACAAATGTATCACTATGACTTAAATACTGCATCACTCTCTCAGCAGCAGGATCAGAAACCAATTTTTAATATCATTCCATCTCTTCCTGCCAGTTCAGAAAATTGGAATAGGTGCCAGGGATCAGGGGATGAGACGTTAGCTCCTTTGGGAACGCTCAACCTTTCTGGCAGACCTGCTTTCTCTAATGGCTATTCAAGGTAATTAGTTTTTGTTGCTCTTTATTAAAATACTACAAGTATGTTTAGTACAACTGCATGCATGCTGGTGTGTTGGGTTTTTTCTTTTGAAGTCAGTCGTCCCTTTTACATTTGTCGGTGTGACTGATCAGACATAGTTATTCTGCAGTACAACGGGAGCTTTAACCAAGTACTCAACTGTTGGCATTAAAGGGAAGAAAAGACGAGGGGAGCTGGCATGCTTTAAAAAAGAAATAAAAATAAAAATTCTGAGATACAACCTAGAGGGAAAATTGAGTACGTGGTAGAAGGATCCATACACAAGGCAGTATAGAAGGAGGACGGTATGGAAGGAAGTATTTAAGTGTATACAAAAGCTGCTTCGTTCTCAAGGGTTAGAGGATCAATCACTGTGGGTTTTTTTTTTTCTTCCTAGTGTTACTTAAATGTTATGCACAAAAATAACTTGGTTGCTGGGTAAATTTCTAGAATTACATTGAAGCTGAACTAGAGTTTTAGCTTTGCTTGGTATTGCATTTACCTTACATGGACAAGAAGATTCCGAGTAGGAAATACTCAGAGGTTTGTTTAATAACTGCATTTAAAGAGAGAATATCTGCCGTAAGATGTAAACATACCTGGAATTTAACTCTTAAATAGGACTGCAGGTGGGCTTGCTTTACAGGTGTTTTTTTGGGAGCAGGGTCTGTTAGGGGAGCTGGTCAGTATGCGTTTCAAGTGACTTCATAGTAGTGTTTTCTACAAGTAATTCAGAGGTGCAGATATTCATGTAAAACACTTTTCCTCTGCCCTTCAGGAGGAAGTGCGATGGTGGCGGCTTTCTCAAGGAGTAGCTGTGTAGGTCTCCTCGCAGCTGGGGACGGGTTCTGGTTTCAGTACAAACACCCCACAGTCTCTGGCCTCAGTGGAGGAAGAGGTTTTTACTGTGTTTCTGTGGAGTCTGAGTTAGAAAATGGCTCTTCAAGTCTATATACGTAACACCAGTAATTGTAGCTTTTCGTGAAGTATCTGTTTTAGCTTTCTTTTTTTATTGCCCCACTGACAATTGATCCCCTGAGTGTTAGCTGCCAGTCCCGGGGCTCTCCCTACACGTTATTTGTTCCATTTTCCCATGGTTGGAATGAAGTGTGTCAGAGTTCCTCCTTTGTTTCAGGAAGACAACTTTTAACTTGCTTTCATTCTAGATTTCTTCCATAGTTTCTGATTTTTGTAGTGAAGATGTGGATTTTTTTTCTTTGAAATGTTTAAAGCAATTTGTAATGTAAGGAATTCGGAAAAGAAAATTGGAATTTGTGGATAAATTCCACTTTGGTGTATGAATATTGAACGTGCCTTATCATTTATTTTGACAGAGTAGAAATCCTTTGTGCTAACCTTTTGCATAATCAGTCCAACTTCCATGTTGTTTTTAGTTTGTTTCATGGGGGATTTTTGTTTTTTTGGGGTTTTTTTATTTTGCTCCTGCTATATATTTAATGGCAATAATTATAAAATCTGTATCAAAGCAAGAAGTATTTCTGGGTTTGGGAGGTGATTTTTTGGTGACTGAGTAAGCAGATTGCTCACAGATAATGGAAACACCACTTCTGAGAATACTTCTGTAAAGTTGATGCATTGTTTTTATTTTACAGAACTATTTAGGTAGAACCAAGTGCATTCCTATGTGAATGGGTCACACGTGGATGTTTGTCCGGCTTTTGGGGCATCTCATAAATACTCTTTTTTTATATACTGTGCTGTGGTGAAAAACCCACTCAAGCTGCTAATGTGTACGGAGTGTGTCTGATCCTAGAGTAAGGAGGACAGCAGTGCTAGATGTTATCGTTGCTTTTATGAAGCAATGTTGAGGAGTGTGCTGGGTGTGTTTGTGTTGGAGCTGCGCGGGCAGCGCTGGGCGGGCGTGCGGGGAGAGCTGCGGAAGCCCTCGGCGGAGCTCCCGCTGCAGGCGGTGGAGCATCCTCGGCAAACGTCTGCCTCCGCCACGGGACAGCGTTAGCAACGGGGTGCTGCAAGTGTTTATGTTCTTGCTTCCTGCAAGGTTGTCTTATATTGCTTGCTTTTGCCTTAAGATAATGGACTTTTTTTTCTTAATTTAAGGAATGTGTAAAGAAGTTTAGGGCAGCCTCTCGTTGAGCTTTGCATAAAAATTCATTATTTCTAGCCTTTGTGGAAGCTCTTCTTACTTCCCGAGGATTTTTACACACTAAAACTACAAAGTCCGATTCTAAAAACAGTGTTGCTTGGGTTTGCTTTATTTATTTTTTTTTTCCATAAAATAGAGGCCACTCCATCTCCTTTTTAAAATGCCTGAGATACTAATGTATCCTGAATTTGAAGCAAGAATTCTCTTTCTTCCTGAACCTTGTCAGAAATATTTGGTCTAAACTGGGTTAGTTTAAGGTGATGTATTGTGGATTTGTTTGTTTGTCTTACAGAAGACTTAACAAAATTGGCATTTGTTCTAGAAACAAAGGAAGGACTCTCTTGCCAGGTTCCTGTGGTCTTTTTTCTTTTAGTACTGATTGAGGTGAAGGCTGGGATTTTGAGAATTCAGAACTGCTAAACTTTAATCTCCAATAGGAAATATTTCTTGGTGTTGGTACAATTATTTGAGTATTCACAACATTAATTATATATGAAACATATGCAAAGAAAAGCTGCAGTTCTGGCCTGGCGTTTAATCTGTCCGTTTTAACAGAAAGCATGTAATGTCTCTTTATAGACACGCAGTCTTGAATTGGTGTCATGCAATTTTTGAGTGATTTTGCTTCTAAGGATAGCACAGCATGCTGCCTTTAATGAGACAAGTGATAATCAGGACTGAGAAAGCTAATCAATTTTCCTATGAGTGGTAGGAGTTATTCTGAAGTTAATAAGCAGAATACAAACAAATTCCGAAATTTGTTCGATGTGAAGGAATCGGCAATAGTCAATAAATTACTGTCGGTATCTCGGGGTTGTAGAAGAGCCTGCCAGTGCTTGTGCTGGTGTGCAACACTTGGAGCTGCAGCTCGGCGTTTCGGCAGCTAACGCTCAAAATCTCCCTGAGCAGCAGCGAAACTCCGAAGAGGGCAGGACGGCTTCGTTCAGGGTTGCCTTGGCGAGGTGTCCCCTCAGAGCGAGCGAGCTGCCGAGCAATCGCAGTGGAGCGACTGAAGGGGAAGGTGCATAGAATCAGAGGGAGGAAAAAAGTAAGCTAACTGAGAAAACTTGCCTTAGATTTTCTTTAACAGAAGAAGTGAGGCAGCATCTGGAAGAGGAGTGAAACAGGCTGGAAGCATTTGGTAAACGCTTCACTGAAGAATTAGGGGGTTTGATGGTGCCTGTCTCTGATGGGATATTATTTGTGATTTATTACACCGGTGAAAACTGTTAAAATTCAAGGAAATTATTTTAGCAACACACACTTGTAGGATTCTTGCGTGGTATATACATTAAATCCATCGCTCAACATTTTTAATTCCTCTGAGTTCCTGGAGATGTGGCTTGTTGTGGGGGGAGTGAAGGACGATGAGAAACAACACAGCGACGCAGGGGTTTCTGTGTGCCTTTTCTCTTAGCCTGCAGCCAGAATTTACAAGAACTGGGCCCCACTGGCAGTGTTACGGCTTCTCTTATTACATTTGAAATCATTCCTAGTACTTAAGCTTGTGGTGGGGGATAAGGATCATTAAGGAAGTTTAAGAAAGGACAAGAGCTGAGAGAAGCCATGAAAGAGGAGGAGAATCTGGAAGGGGGAAGAAGTTTTGCTGATCGGTCACAGTCCAGAGCCTTGCTTTCAGGAGCAGTTACCTTTCTGCTGTCACTCTTTAATGGGGATTCTTCTTGGGAAGGAAGGGGGGAAAAAAGTTTGCTAGAAATGGTTAAAGGTCAGTTGTCCGTCTGTCTTACTGCATTGTTTCAGCTTGGCTTTTGGCCAAGGCCCGTGGCTTGGCACGGTTGGATGTAGTACTTTAAATGTTGTCTGACTCAGCAGTATATAATGTATGGTACATTTGGAAATGAGTCTTTTTTAATAATTCTATTTTGATATAAAAAACAGACCTGTTATTTGGAGGGAGTGCTCAGGGTTTCGATAGTCTATGTTGTGATTTGTCAGCTTAATGTAATACTGTACTTGGGTTTTGAGTCTTGGAAATACACGACAAAAAATCTAATTGTTTTGGCAGAAAGGGATGAATCAGGAATGTCCTGCAGCGTGTGCTGTAAGGCGCTACGAAAAGAGAGCTAGATAAATGATCGGTCATGTAAGATGTAATCCACTTTTTCCAATTTTAGCTGATCCATTCAGCTAGCTGATAGCTGAGTAGGTTTTTGGGAGTCCAACACAAATTGTTAATTTCTGCTAATTTATTTCCCCCTAAAATGATCTCTATTTTAAACCTAGTTTTAACTTACAAAGCATTGATTTTTGTTGCCCATTACGTATTTTTTTTTTAATCCATCTTAAATGATGGTTGAACCCCATTGTGCTCTTCTGCAGTGAAAGCAAAACTACAGTTGAAGCATCTCTACTCATGAGTCTTCTCACAAATGTGAAATATATGTATTATACAACTCCTACATCATCTGTTTACTGTGTAAAAGCAAATTGTCTTGGAGATGCAAACGTCCCCTCTTACTTTGACTGTTACTGCTCATTCTGGAAATGAAGAAGTGGTAACTATTCTATACATATATGTAACTGCAAATGGGAATTATTTTTTATGTTTTAAGAGGTTACCAAGGCCTTCTGTCTTCCTAGGTTCCCTTTTATTGCCACCACCTAGCAAGTGGGCCTTTGGGAGCTTTCTCTATTGTTTTAATTCTTCTGGTTTTTTTAAATGTTGCCTAACCTCAGGTAGTGAAAATCAGAGGAAGAACCTGGCACTGCTGTCTTGGATGTCACGCTCGTACCAAAGTTTGACTGTTTACGTTTGTTACGCTTTGCAAAATTAGATCTGTTGTTTCTCTCATTTCCACACCAGATTCAGCATCTCTGGCCACAAGCACTCTTCACCTGTGCATATGCTTGACCTAGTTGCATTTCCAGGGCAGATACTGTTGTTCTAGTGATCAAAACTCTGCAGTTAGTCTGGAGTGTGATGGGAAAGGCTCCCACCAGCATGGCTTTGGGCTCAAGTGAGGATACCTTTACAACTCTTCGCTGCCTCATTCGTAAGATGTAGTTCAGTGGGATCGATCCTGTACTGACTAGTTTGACTCCTCTGATATGTTGGTCACAAAAGTTTTAGCCACGCTCCTTTATATTTTGTTCTTTATTGATCTACAATATTCAGTCAAGAAAGCAAACTTTTAACTCATTGTCCTCTTATTGTAAGCTGGTCACAAAAAGAAGCTAATAGATTTATTTTTAAAATTTTTTTAGTAGTGTGTGGCTTCTGAGTCTCTTTGGAGTGCTTCTTGGAGCAAATGAGGGATCCAGTGTTGGCACTTCAGTGCAAAATGTGATTTGGAGCCTTTTTCTGAGGCCATTTTGTTAAAGCTCTTTACCACTGGCCTGAGAAGCATTCGTTCCCGTGCCACTGGGTGTTGTGATCAGAAACTTCACAAGCCTTACAAGAGGAGAGCAACTCAGCACTCGGAAATTTGCCTGGGAGAAAATGAACATACGTTTCTTGGTAGTAACTCTTCTCCTCGCAGAACCCTTGCTTGTGGAGTTCTGCAAGACACAGTTATATCTCCATTCATTTTCTGGGGTAGATGGGGACTGCCTAAGCAGGTGTCCTACCACCGGTGTGCTGGTGTAGCATAACGTAGGCATTCTGCAAATGGTTCCAGTGTCATTATTCTTGAGACAAATAACATACCAATAAAACCCTGTTTTCAGTCCAAGTTATAAGCAGTGGGAAACACTTTGCAGAGCTGTAGTTACAATTATCTTGGGTTTGTGCTATTAAAATAACTGAAAGCGTGTCGCCGCTGGCGTACAGAAATGAACTTTAAAATGTGTTCGTAAAGTGATCAACTTCTAACTGTTCTTAGAAACACAGAAACAAGCGTGTGTGCAGCAGTTTCTGGGAAGAATATTGAGCTGTACAGTGTGCGGCGCAGCAGACCCGGGGAGCTCGTTCTGTTAAGCTCTCTTTGGTTTTATAGTCTTTGTCTCCCAGAGTCTGGCAGTATACACAGATTTTAATCTTATTTACTGAAGTATTAATGTATTGCATTGTTGCATGTACAGATTATTCATGTTCCCATCACAGCGGTTTTCTGCCTGATTCACTATAGTATGATATCCACTTATAATACAGCCCTTGCTTGAATAACCAAGACACTTGTAGACCAGGAGTTAATCCTGTTCTTAATGCTGGGTTCTGGAAATACTGGGCAGATACTGTCAGTGGATGGCCTCATCCCCACGGGACAGAAGTGAATCAATACAGCTGGAACAGATGACACACAAAAAAAGAAAGAAAAAAAAAAAAAGTTCAGCTCATTGTCTTGGCACTGACTTGACATCAACTAGTTTCAAATATATGCAGGAAAAAAACAAAATGCAAAAATGAGTTAACGTTGTCCATATGTGAGGGGAGAGAAATGGTGACTACAGCTTTGCTGGTCACCTGCAAAGGAATCTAAGCAGAGGGTAACCTGCACAGAGCGTGCTCCATCCGTGTGGTGGAGCACTTAAGCGTCTCAGACTTAATTAAAAGGAAACTGAAAGGCTGTGGACGTGCAAGTCTTGCTACCTCGCGGCAGAAGTGCGAGGAGGTGTGGGTTGTCCCCTGTGCGTCGCAAGGCCAGCATCTTGAATTATGGTAGTTACTGGAGAGGTGAGTAATTGTGCTTCCAGAAGTAGTGTGTTGGGTTGGGAAAACAATTCAGTGTAATTACTTTGTCACTCCTGAAGGTTTTTCTTCTTACCTCATCTTCACTACAAAGAAGGTGTAATGTTGTGCACATGCCTCCTACGTCCTTACCTGATTCAGCTTACACTAACCTCGACCGTGACGTTTTCTGCTAGAAGTATTTTCCTGGCTGAAACGATGTCTTCCTGTGTGCGAGCTGAGCCCTGCATTGCTTGAAATAGAACTATATGTACTGTTGCAAAAGCACATCCCTTCTCCTTCTGTGGCCCGCACCGCTGGATTTATCACATGGCCACTTCACGTGTCCCAGAGGTGCGTTTTGGCAGTAGCAGTGAGGTGTAACTGCAGCTTCCCCAGCTCCTGCTCAGGCAGAGGTAATGCTGGCGAGCACCTCCGCTTCGATTTTGTAATGCAGATGATGTCGGTTTTTCTCGCTGCGCTTATGTGAGACTTAAGTTTAGATTCCAGGACACAGTGTTACTTATCCAGGATATCATGTAGAGTTTTATAATAATGGTTCCTTAAATCAATAATCACTACAATTGTGTGGATTTCTGGAGGAAATCGTGCTCCTCAGAAGTCATTTGACACCTTCTGTGGAGTACACTTCTCTACCAGCCAGCTGCATTCTTAGTATAGTCCATATCAACTGGTTATCACTAAAACTCTGTATTCCATCTGCACCTATAGAGCTTTCACTCCATGTTAAGTCTTCCTAGAAAATTATAATTCTGATGCACTTTGAGAATTAATATCCAACTGCTAATATTTTGTTGTGGAGATGTGATGTTATATGCAACTTCCACTTTTTGATCAAATATCTCAATTTTCCTGAGATTGCAAAGGCAAAATGCTGTTGGGGAAGGACTTCCAATATAGTAATAATGTCTGTCTTGAATTCAATTCACTACTACTGTAATTTAGTTAAGAAACTGAGTTTCATATTAGATTTTACAGTAATGCGTTCTTCATACTATTTGTAATAGGTTTGTACAGTTACTGTGTGTCAGAAAACAGCTGGAGATCATGAACATATTTATGCATCACAGTCACACAAGATTTAATATGAAAGTTCTGAGCAGCAGGGCACAACTTACTCTTGCTTTATTCAGATACTTCATATTTCCGGTTGCTTTCATTTGCATAACTAAATTTTAAGTACATAAAGGATGCTAGTTTTCTTTTAAAAAAAAAAAATCAGGTCACAAATGAGTAGTTTACCTCAAAATACTACCTGGGAAACTCGGGAAACTTGCTGTACTGTCAGGTAAGAGTAAGTAAATGAGTATCAATGAAGTATGTAGTTTATTCAAATAAGCAAATAATGGAAGTGATTTTATAGCTTTGCAGTTGGTTTTCTTTGGTTTGGTTTTATTTTGGAGGATCTGAGATCCGATGCTTTGATTGTCAGTCTCTCAAGAGAGCCGTGAGAAGTGCTGTAATGGTCCTTGTCTAAAGGATCTGCTGTGGCGGGCTTCTGGCTGCGCCGGGGACTTCCGCCTTGTCTTGTATTAGAAACTTGGAGCGTGGGGCGTGGTGTTTTGGGGTTTGCTAGGGTGTGTTCCTGTCACCGAGTATTTGAATACCCACTTCTCCTGGAAGTACTTGTTGAGAAGAGGAGGTTGAAGGTGGATGGCCTTTTTGTTCACAAGTGGGCAGGCAGTAGCTTGGCTGCGTCTCTCTGGTGGCGTGAGAAGGGCGTGAAAACAGGACGTCTGTGGTTGGAAGTTCTGTGAAATTTTTTGAAAATGAGTTTTTGGTCTTGGATGAGAATTCTCCAGCCATTTTACAGCTCCTTTCCAGCTGTGTGAATTGTGTATGACAGGAGAGGCCTTCGTTCGCTCTCTTCCTTCCCAGCTGGATGTTTGAAGAGGACAGTGCTGCTTGGGGCGTGTGGGCGTCTGGCCTTGCTTTGGGCTTCAGCACATCTGGGAGTTCTCTAAACCTGCATGCTGTGTCTCTAAACCATGCCTTCCCGTGCCGTCATAACCTGCTTTTCAGAGCACAAGTGTGAAGTTCTGGGGTTCTTCATGTTTTTTGTTGCTAAGCTTCAGAAGAGCGGCTCTGCTGCATGCTGGTCTCTCCTGAGCTGAGAGTCTGGTGTCTGTGACAGAAAAGAGCAGCTGATGCAGTTTATTTTTGTTGTCATCGCTTGGAGAACCTGCTTGCCTGGTGTGTGTGCGATCGTATGTAATGATGTAGTAATAGGGTCTGGTAGGGCTTCGTGTGGACGGGGAGCTCCGCCAGGAGAGCGCTGCCAGAACACGTCAAGCGCCGCACATGGCGGTTGCTTCACGGTGGAGCCTCTCCACAAAGCAGGAGTCACACGCTTGGGGTGTTTCTGGTGGCACGTGGAGCGTGGTGTGCTGCTGGACCTCCGCAGGCCGTGCTGCGGCCTGGGTCTCTGCTGCTCTCCTAAGCAGTCCTTAATGAGTCCTCGTTCATTCACTGACGCTTTTAAGAGCTGGGACACAGGGCACGGCTTTGAAGGAGGTTGACTGTTAAATCGATGTGTTGTCAGGAAGGCATTGTGTGATCTGTCATACCACTTAAAAATGAGGTGTGTGTATGAATACGGTTATAATGTGCTATTGTAAATAAAACATACAGTTTTTCTGTAGCTTTTCACTTGATCAGATGATGTAAATCGGTAACAATATATTGTAAATCAACACATCTACTCCATAGGCACGTTATGTATTGATGTGTGCCTGTGTATGTTTTCCCCTTGCTTATTTTTGTTTCTAAGAATTTTCTGTTACCTTAAAGCCGTTGGCTAAAGGTTTTTAATAAATCGGTGCTGAAAACATCCATGTGCTGCATGCACACATGTGGATCAGTTATGCAAGAATGCAACCGATGCATGTTAACTTAAAAAAAAACAACACTTTGCACACTCTGTAGCTTCATGTCCTGATTTCAGTTTGCATATTACCTGGCTGTTCTCTCGCAGATATTTTTCATGGGTTACTTTTGCTGCCAGGTACTTTGATGGTTTGTTTTGCCTGTTGAATTTCTGCTATATGAATCGCTAGACAATGAAGTGCATTGTCCCAGTATGAGGGTGATGTAGATATAATTAGACTTGTTTTTAAAGAACTCTGCATCTTGGTTCTCTTAAAACTTGGAGTAGATCAGAGTATAAGCCGATATAAAATATTTAAGAAAAACAGCCTTATCTGAAAAGAGGCATTTAAAAACATTTTCAAAGTTAGAGATCCTGGACTTGGTATCCAGAAAAGCTTTTGGATGCTGGAGATGAGTGAAGAAGTATGGAATTTCACTTCACAGTTTAATTGTAGTAAGATGATAAATGTTTATTGAGATAATAGCAGACTGCCTATGAAATGGCCGGTTCAGATTCTTTCTGAATGCTAGAATTCCTTATAATTGGTCTTTAATGAGTGGGAAAAACTTTACTTAAAGATTAAATCAGCAGGTGAGTTGGATGAAAGCAGTTGGCGCAGGTCGCGGGAGCAGAGGGAGCTGGCAGCAGGCGAAGGAGCCCTCTCCTTGGGGCAGGTGCTGGCGTCTCAGGCAGGGATGGGCAGTTTGTGGAAGGCAGGTAATGCAGACGCCGAATACGTAAGCTGATAGCTGGAAGAGGAAGAGGGGGGAGAATATATTTGTAAGCGGTTGCAGTAACGCTAGTGATGGGATTGGAGGGGCCTTTGGGGACCCTCAATCCCAGCCCGTTCTGTCATTGTACCTTGTAGGAAATGCAGCTTGCAAACCATCCTGACGTGCTTCGTGGTGACACGTGGTGACACGCGACTTGCACCAAACAGAAATCTCCTCCTGTCCAGTGTAGCGGCCTTACTCACCGCAGGCTTTTAAATCTACTGCAGGCTTTAGTATCATGGCCTTACAGAGAAGCTACGTAGAGGTTGACACTTGCTGGCGCGTTGCTGGTGAGAGTCCTGTGAGTAGGTGTCAGGGCCGGCGCTGCCTGGCGAGGTGCTTCCGTTTCATACAGCTCACATCAAGCTGCAGGTCTGCACCGCTTGTACACCCAGAAGTTTCTGGGGTAGCCGTGCTGTCCTTCTATAGCACAAGTGAAAATCAAATACGGAGGGTAATTGAATTATGTAATATATGGGGCTGCACCTCATGTATTCAAAAAGAAACTGAAAGTGGGAAGAACAGACATATGCTGTTGGGACTTCCTTTGCAAACATTTAGGGCCTTAGGTGCTTACACAGCCTGTCACGGTGCGGAGAGGCCGACGGGCGCAGCCCTGGGCGGTACGTGATGCACACCCCCGCCTCGGGGAAACAGCAGGGTTGTGAAGGAGCGGGGCTGGGGGTCGGAACGTGTGCTCATGAAACAGGAGATAGAGAAGTAAAGACTGTCCTGAGTTATATCTGAAAGCTGGGGGATCGTTTAAAATAGCCTCAAGAAACCAGCTTTTTTTGACCGTAAGTACCACTAGAAACTGATTCACCTCAGTGTAACAGTTTTCTCATGAACGCAAAAAACTGTTATCAAATTTTAACTTTTAAAATGTTAAAATCTTGATGAGGAAATTCTAAAGAGATATTAGCGAATTATTTTTAGTATGCTGTTTTCACTTATTTCAACAATCACCTCTGGTAGATTCCAGAGGAAAACAACTATGATGAGGCTGAAGGGCTGCACCACTTTTTCTTAATTCTTGAAATTCAGTAAAAGAAATTACTGTGTTTTCATTTAGCCCAGTAGGATTAGGTCTTAGGAATATGCTAAATTATTGTATTGAAGAGATACTTGCTATGAAAAGAGTGGTTTAAAATGGAATAAAATATAAAGAAAGAAAGGTAGTATGTTACACTCACCTGAAAATAAATTAAGCAAGTTTGTTTTCGCTACCTTACTGCAATTTCCAATTGTAGATTAAAATCAAATTTGTAAAGAATGTGTGCTGGTTTTGACTGGGATAGAGTTAATTTTCTTCAGAGTAGCCAAGCCAGTATGGGGCTGTGTTCTGGATCTGTGCTGAAAACAGTATTGATGTTTTCCTTACTGCTGAGCAACGCACACAGAGCCAAGGGCTCTTCTGCCTTGGGGGGGCTGGGGGTACACAGGGATTTGGGGGGGACACAGCCAGGACAGCTGACCCCAACTGACCCAAGGGTGTCCCAGACCCTGTGGCGTCCTGCTCAGCACATGGAGCTGGGGAAAGGAGGAGGAAGGGCGGGATGTTTGGAGTCATGGTGTTTGTGTCCCCAAGTCAGCGTTGTGCGTGACAGAGCCCGGCTGTCCTGGGGACGCTGAGCACCCGCCTGCCCATGGGGGGGGGGTGAATGGATCCCTCGCTTTGCTTTGCTTGTGTGCGCGGCTGTTGCTTTACCTATTAAACTGTCTTTATCTCAACCCACAAGTTTTCTCACTTTTACTCTTCCGCTTCTCTCCCTCATCCCACTGGGGGAGGGTGAGCTAGCAGCTGTGCGGTGCTTAGTTGCTGACCGGGGTTAAACCACGACAATCCTTTTTGGTGCCCAGTGTGGGGCTCAAAGGGTTCGAGATAATGACAGATTTGATTGGAACGTGCTAGATCGAATTTATAGCTGTTACAGCTGTTTAGCTATTAATTGGCAGGCTCCTGTGCTTGCCATGGGGCTTGCTTGCTGTACTGTATTTTAGAGTCTGGTGCTCATTAGTGACTGCTTTTCACTTTCACTGCTTGCTGTACTGCTTATCGTCTGGCTCTGCCGTGCCTGGGCGTGTTCTGATAACGGCAGTGGCCATGTGCCTGGGCTGGGGGGTGGCCAGAGCATCGCTGTGTTCTGTGCTGCTGCACTGGGCAGGCTGGAGCTCCAGTGGGAGCTGGAGTCGAAGGGCCCGTGACCTGTGGATGAGTCCACATGGGAGCAGGACCCCCTGTGAAGGGTCTGTGGCCGTGGATAAGGCCATGCCAGAGCAGGTACATCCTGAAGCCTCTGAAGGGGTTGTGGCTGTGTCTGTGCCTCTGAAGGGGTTGTGGCCGTGTCTGTGCCTCTGAAGGGGTTGTGGCCGTGTCTGTGCCTCTGAAGGGGTTGTGGCCGTGTCTGTGCCTCTGAAGGGGTTGTGGCCGTGTCTGTGCCTCTGAAGGGGTTGTGGCCGTGTCTGTGCCTCTGAAGGGGTTGTGGCCATGTCTGTGCCTCTGAAGGGGTTGTGGCCGTGTCTGTGCCTCTGAAGGGGTTGTGGCCGTGTCTGTGCCTCTGAAGGGGTTGTGGCCGTGTCTGTGCCTCTGAAGGGGTTGTGGCCGTGTCTGTGCCTCTGAAGGGGTTGTGGCCGTGTCTGTGCCTCTGAAGGGGTTGTGGCCGTGTCTGTGCCTCTGAAGGGGTTGTGGCTGTGTCTGTGCCTCTGAAGGGGTTGTGGCCTGAGGAAGAGTCCACGCTGCAGCAGGTACACCTCGGAGCATCAGCAGCTGTGCACAAGGTTGTGCTGGAGCATATCAAAGTGTGTGGCCATGGACAAGTCCGTGCCGCAGCAGGTATCTCCCTGGAGAGACTGTGGCTGGGACGGCGGGCTGTGGGTGCGCCCAAGCCGGAGCAGGGCAAGGGGAGGAGTTTGCAGCAGTGTTAAACCCGAAGGTCTGGTCCAGAGAGACCAGGGCTGGAGATTATAATGGAAATACCTTTAAATGGTTGTAACCTGGGATTTGAGTTGCATGTTACAGGAATTCCTACAGCAGGAACCTCGTATGGAACCCTTGGCCAGTTTGCATGCCATCCCCGCGCAGGGGCCTTGCTAGTCTTCTCTGTATCCTTCCAATTTTAGTAGATGTGCTCGCTTCGGCAGTATATCTACTAAAATAGGAACGATACAGCGATTATGTCTTTTTTGAGAAGAGTATGTCTTTTTTGCCTATTAATTTTATAAATTATATAATCCCTTTTGGAAGGAATGGGGGGACTTGTAATGCTTTTTGTGTTACTTGCTTTGACCAAATGGTGCTGATAAAAGGTTTAAAAGAAAAATGAACATTAAATTGTATGTTCCCTCTCTATTATTTGAAGTAGCACAAAGTATGGAAGAGATCCTCTATCACGACTAGAGTGTCCCTTGGTGCTGTCTATAGACAAGACAGCTGCTACTTCAATACATATTTCAGAAAAAGCATCTTCTCTGACCTGTTCTACTTTGTTACAGACCAGACCAGGCTTCTTAAAGGTCGTTTGACCACACTGATTTCAGTGGGAGGTAATCTTTTCTAAAATCTGAGTCCTGGTCTGTGTGTAGGTCCCTTGGTTTCATTTGCATATAGCTTTATGAATTCTGCCCTTCCCGAACATGTATTTCTACTAAGCCCCACGCATCTGCCATTTTCTAAAGTGACAAGGAAGCTATTCTGACACCTTCAGTTTTAACAAAACCAATCTAACAAGTTTTGTAATGAATTAGCTTTCCATAGTTGGAGAAGACAAGTCTGTTCAAATGAAGTGCCAGGTTATTTGCAAGTTATGTGCATGATTTAATAAAAATGAAATTTAGTGCTAAAACTCCTCGTATAAAATGTAAATGTAAAAATCCGAATGCTCGGAATTCTTTATTTTGAGTAGCAGAGCGTTCTTTTTTTATTTTTTATTTAAGCAAGCAGTTAATATTAGGATGCCTGCAAGATTATATTCTTAGTCACGCTAGATATTTGACAGCTACTTTCCAACCAGAGCGACTGGTTTGACAAATGAGATTGGACCTATTTTATCACTTTAAAGATCCTTCTTTAGAGACTCTTTTAAGACGTTAAAGGTTGGAAAGTCTGATATTTTATTAAATAACAATTAGGAGGTTGGAATATTGCTAATAGTCTGCTTGATTTTGTGACTTAGTTTGTTCCATCTTGCAGATCAAAACTATATGGTGAAGTTGCGCAGCATACCAGCGGGGAGGGAGGAAGTGACTTGTGTTTCTATTCCTGGCTGACCCCAGCCTATAAACCGAGGAAGAGCTTTAAAGGAAATGCAGCATTTAGCTCTTTGAATCTTTCCAAGCATTCGTAAGTGCTACCAACGCTGCCTTCCTGTATGCAGCGTTTCAAGGCATGGATGTCTTAAACTGCCGTCCTCATTTAAAAATGAAGCAGAACACATACCTGACAAGGGACGTCCTAAAACTTCCTGGAAAGAGATGGCAAAACTGCAATTCCAGATTTTATTCAAAACATCCTATTTCAACAATCACAAAGATGTTTATTTCCTAAATTGTTACTGCTGTTGGCTTGAGGGGGATGCCTATTCTTTTGGCCCATTCTTTGTTTAAGAGCAAACTTGGGCTCCTTGTTTGGATCAGGGAGTCTCTTTCTAGGTTCTGTATGAAAAAAGGGAAATGAATGCAACAAAGCTTCTTGCTCACTCCTGTTTTTCCTACTTGAAGCTGTTTGTAATGGTTCTGCTTTTGTGCAGATGGCGTAACTCCTTGTTCGAGCATTGGAAGTTGAAATAGTATCTCTGAAAACGTGGTCTGAGCATTACGGGGTGTGTCCGTGCTCTGGTAGAAGCCACTGTCACAGGACAGCATTTCTTCTGCAGAATGGGGACAGATTTTTGGATTTGGTTGTGTATTCAAAATATCTGTATTAAAAACCCTTGAGGATGCAAAAGGTGGTTGGGTGCCACATACGACTACTTGTGACTTCGGGGTATCCTTTCTAAACACAAATAATGTGCTTACTAAATGCTGCCTGTCGGTTGGGTGCTAATTGTAAGGTAGATTTTTCTTCCAGATCGTGTGTTTAAAATCTGGTGGTTCAGCAATGATGATTCGCCATCATATTGTAAGAAACCCCATAACTAAACAGTGAACTGTGTCGGGATATTTATGGAATTGGGAGGTTAACAGCCGTCCACAGGCGCACGGGTTGCTCGGTATGTCTGGGAAGTTTCGGTCCGTACGGATACAGCCGTCTTACCCCAGTGTTACGTCACCAGCTGCATCGCTCCGTGCTGGAGGTGGCACGGCCGTGCTTGGTGCTGCTTGCTCGAGGTGTCCTGAAGGCCTGTGTGTGGTGCAGCGAGGAGAGGTGGTGCTCTCAAGTGATGCCGTGAGCTGGCTAAAGAGGGTCCTGGTGCAAGGGCTGCTTTGAGGTAGCCGTCACAAGGCTGCGGAGTTCGGCACTGCTGGTGGAGAGTGAGCCCAGTCCAGCGTGCAGACAATTGCAAAAGAGGGAACTACATGTGAATGGGGCAATTGGCTTAAACAAAGCCCCCCCGAAAAGCCAAAACCTAAAGAGGCAGCACCACCACTGAGAAACCCGTAAAGAGCTCGGAGACTGGCTAACAAAACTGAATACCAGAAACGTATCACTTTGTGGTGCACTGATAGCTCCAAGTAGCTTGATTTAATTTAAAAAAATAAAAAATAAATTTAAAATCACCATTTTAAAACGGGGAAAATCACAAACATGGTGAACAAAAATCCCATAAAAGATGTAATTTCAACTCTAAATAGCAAATTGAGAGGGATTAAAACCAGGGATTTATGAAGTGCCTTGTGAGAGGTGCTCGACGTGGCGGGGTGGGGGGCAGCGGAGGGACGTGGGGCACAGGGGGGCTCCCGGTGTCCCTCCCGTTAAAAATGTGGCTCTGTGGGACCTGGAGCGCTGTGAATGAGTCAGTCTGACTTCTGCCCTTGGCAAGGTGGTGGATTGTAAAGCCGTAAGGTCGCTGGGCCCGGGAGTCTCTTGGGAAAGAGCCGTCCTTGCTCCTGGAAGGAAAACACCGCCTCATCTGACGTCCTGGGTTTCTGTGAGGCTGTCAGTGAGCCTGTGGACAGGGGAAATCCAATTGACCTGAATATATTTGAATATTTATTTATTTCCTTTTAAGTCTTTGACATGCTTCCTTGCCAGAGGCCATTTAAAAAGAAAGAAACCAACAAAAAAGCCCAAGTTGTCATGGAACTGGAAGAGTGGCTCTTTTGTGGGCTTGAGAGCTGGTTAGAGAATAGGAAGCGAAGGGTAAGATTTAGCGGTTGCTTTTCAGGAGGAGAAGTCGACTGCCTGGTTCCCTGCGGGTCAGTGCCGAGACAGGGCCTGAAAAGGGAGCGTGTGAGGAGGTTTCTGGGTTAGCTGATACGAAGCTATTTTGGGTAGTTGAGTGCAGGGTAGAAAGCTCTCTGCAAGCGCAGCGAGCCGGCGGGGAGCCTCTGCCTAGAGAATGTGAGGTTCTGTGTCTGGGGAATACTATCTGTATGTTGCATATACAGCTCGGAGCTGGCAGCTGGGACTCGGGAAGGGGTTCACGGTTGGCACTGATGGTTTCATGAAATCCTTAGCTCAGTCTGCAACAGCAGCCCAAGAGGTAAACCAGGGGTTTTATTACCAAGAAGGATGAAGGGAATGGCCTCTGGTTGTGCTTTGGAGCCTTGGTGTGCTCGCATCCCCAGCGCTGTGCTCATCCATTCCAGGCTGCTTGTTCAGGAGGAGGGTTGGATAAGTTTTTAATTTGTAACAAGAAGATTTTTGTCGGATGTGTTTGTCTCCAGTGCTTAAGAAATCGTCCCCAAAAGTCAACAAGCTAAACAGACAAAATGAGGGGAAAAGTGTCAGCAAAGAGAATGCAGCGTATGACAGTGCTAAGAATTAGTGCAATCTGTGGTGGTTGTAGTGATGTCTTCCTGCACAGCAGGGTTTTTTTTTCCCTTGTCATTAATAATGGTATATTCACGTGTGAGTGTGTTCCCCCCACCCCATGTGTTAAATTTCATACTTCATTTTATCTTTAAAATTGCAAATAAATCTAGGTAACAGGAAGCAGGCTATTCAAACTGCTGCCTGGGGAAATTCCTGCATGCTTGAAAGCTATCCTTCACTTGTTCCACACAGTAGTCAGTTCCAAAGACATCTAAGAAATTAAAATCTTCTATTATAAAGATAGGTTACTCTGTCATATCTATTGTCAGTAGTTTTCCCAAGCTGTTCCTGTTGTGTGTCCCCACACACACACACTTCAGATTGCTGTAGTGGCGCTGCGGAACGTTGTTTTGAGTCCTGTGCCGCTGCCACAGACACGCCACCAAAAGCAGTCAGACCCCCAGCTTTGCAAAAATCAAAATTCTTTTCACTTACACCGCTGCTTTCTCTCCAACTTAACTGCAATGCTCGTATAGTATTAGAATAAATATAAATTTAATAGAATTAATACAAATTTTTACAAATCTAAATGTAAAGCTTAGAAGTATTTTCTACAAATACAGCATATGTTGTCATCCAAGAAAACTTAGAAATTGGCAATGTTTTAGCCATTCCAGTAATTTATTTATATTTATTTTCTAATACCAAAGGATAGAACTCAGTGCTCAGGCATGATTATATTTGTTCCTTTGTTAGCAATGCTTTCTGGTACTGTAAACTCCTAGTTTTGAAGATTCATTAAATCTGGGGGTTCTGCAAGGTGAGAAAATTGGCTGTTGGGAAGGAGCTCGTACTCATTGCAGTTGTACAGTTGTGTGTGGTTGGAAAAGGGCTTGGCCGGGGTCTGGAGGGGCAGTCGGTGCTGTCGGGCAGGTCGGCAGCAGCGTGTTGCCATGGGATCCTGACTCGTCCTTCCCTTCCTGGCGCTGATGGAGAGGACTGGCCAGGCCCCTCTGCCCACGGCTCCTCGTGTGCGGTCCCTTGCGTTACTTCTGTACGTTTCCCATGATGATGAATCTGTAACAGTTTTCCCAGAACTGTAATTTTGGTGAGTAAAGCCGTTCTTGATGCAGAAGCAGGGAATGGCGTTGCAAATTCTTGGTGTATTTCTTCCCTGAGGGTTTTTCCTAATTCTTTCTAAGCGGAAAGAGTCATCATGCAGGTACTGCAAAGTATTAATTGCTTGGACTTACCTTACATAACATGTGAAAAGTTAAGAATAATACAAACAAGCTGACTAGACATTGTGCTGGTAGACGTTGCTGTTAAAAGGAGAATTAGCAGCGTTTGCAGCTTGTGTTTTGAAGAACTTTTCATGCAGTAAATGAGACCAGGCTGGGGGCAGCTGATGGCAGTGCCCTCGCTGGCTGCTGCTTCACTCCCGTGAGCGCTGCTTTGCTCTCTTGCTCTTACTTCTGGAGCTCAGTCAAGTAGTAGTTTCGAATTTTTTTGTTTAAGTTAGTCTTTGAGCAGTCTTTACTGTAATATGTCACAATTTGTTCATAAAATGTAAAAACAAAGCTGTGTACCTGCACTTTGTACAGCAGTTTCTCGAGGAAGAGCTGGTTTTACCTTTCTCACTGCCCGGGACTACCCGAGATCCTTCTTTTCACAGCCCCCGGTCTGTGCATCTGAATTTCTTTTGCCTTCTCCAGCAGTAGGTGTTCATGTTCACGTGTCTCCATTATTTTCTATTTACATTGCTGAATGAGATGATTGTAAACTGGGGAACAGTATTGCTGTCCTCTTCTGCAGGTGTCTGTTGTCATCTGCTTTTATTAATACTTTTGTAGCATCACGTCCACTGAAATGTTGACATTTGGGAGGGTTCCTATAGTTATTGCCATTCTGCATCTCAAAATCTGAATCAGCTGTTTGGTTGTATTTTGTAACACTCATTAACGTTGACACATTCACCTTTTGGTTTGGATCTATGAGTTAGTCAAGTCTCTGCTTCCTTTTTGTATTATCGGCGACACAGTGAAGACAAGATCACTCTCGATGTATATGTACACTGTACCTTTTGCAGGCGGGGGGATACTTTTAGTTCAGTGCTTTTTTAATCCTTCTGGAAGCTATTGACATAAAAATAGTATGAATAAACAAAGGTGCAGAAAAATGTAAAAATATATACATATACTTGCAAAAGGATATTGCTGTTCCTTACAGATGGTGATATTTTAGACATCTTTACCATTGATGAGTTCAGCCACATTTAGAAGATGACTAAAGTTCTGTATTTTTCATCCTCGTGGTACTGCTGAGAAAGACAAATGGAAATTGAGATTAATTGTAGCTGGTTTTATGCACTCATGAAAACTAGATAAATATATTTCTAATAAATCCTTTCTTGCACTGGCCTTCAGAAGGTCTTTGAAAGTGGGTTCGGTACAGGGCATGTGTGTTTCTCAACCTGAATTTGCCTGTTGGTAGCAGCACAGATAATGGGGAGAAAAAAACGTTGTTAGGAGGTATGATCCAGGTGTGTATCGGCCAGTATTTTAAGGTCAAGACAAAAATATAATGATTTGATGGAGGAAGGGGAGAAGAAATTAAGTTGGTAACTGTGGGGAAATGGACCCAAACCACGAGTTGTACATGGTTTCTGTTCTGCCAGGCATGCAGGCAGGTGAGTCCTCGGTGGGACGCAGGGAATTCTCGTAGAAGACCAACCTTAGATTTTTAAAAATTACGGTGATCGTTAATTCAGAAAGTTAGAGCTATATTGAGCATTCAGACAACATAATTTTTGCATATTCAACTTCCTGTGTCTCTTATTTATGCATAAATGCAAATAATAAGGAACCAAGCAGCCATTCTGTGTATAAACTCTCCGCTGGGTCTCTGGACGTGCTGCTGATCAACCACCCAGCCGCTGCGGGCGACAGCCCGTCCCGGGGTCACCTCCTGGGCTTGAACCAAAACCTTTCTGCTCCCTGTACTTCTGGATTTAGTATCTGTTGTTCTGAGCTGGCGCATATTGAGGCATCCAGCTTGACCTCTTCCTCTTGTCTTGGCATCTTTTTTGTTACCTGTTGGAATTCACTTGAAGTATTTTGGCCAGTGAAAACTATTTTGTTCCTGTCCTAGTGATGCTTGTCTCCATTATATCACCAACTGGCAGTTACTGAAACTATCTGCAAGTACATTTTAAAATTTTCAGAATGAAATTGATATTGAATTAGATTAGAAGGTACATATAGAAAGGTGATATTTGATACTATTATTTAGAGAAGTAACATGCCAGTTTTGTCTCAGTGTAGACATGCAAATGTAAGACAAACATTTTGAGTCATGGGTTTGAAGTCTGTTGGTCAGTCCCAGCATGTGGGACAAGATTAGAGTGTCTTGTTATGAAAGATGGTTTAGAATAAAGTCATCTTCTGCAACAAACTGATTTTTGTAGCTGTCCATCTAAAGCAAGAGGATATCTAAGCGGATATTGCCTGTCAGCTCCTTACCACCTCTGCAGCAAGCCGTGGTCCCTGGCTGCAGCCACAGGAGTGGGATCAGGGTGTGCTGACTGACATCAAATGCAGATGTGGACTCAGCACGGCAGCACCTGCTGTTCTGTGAATGAGTAACAGAGTCAGGATCAAACCTCTACTCACTGGCTCTTGTATCTGTGATGCCTTTTAGGCTTATCAACAGAATATCCATACGTTGGTAATATATGTTTTTGAATGTGCGGTGGTTTTACACAGTAACTCTGCGTTTGCCTTGAGACCAGCGGGATGGGTCGCTGGTTTGAGCTGTCGGTCGCCGTGGGCAGAGAGTGCCCGTCCCCAGGACGCTTCCACGGCTGCTCTTCCCAAAAGAGTCCTTAGGGCACGTTGGAGCAGCAGCCACTACCCCAGTGCCTACAGGGTCAGTGCATGGCTCAGACCTCAAAGCTTTGTCCGCTTTATGCTAGAAGAAGGGAGGAGGAGCTGCGTGGACAGCCCTTGGGCTGCTGCTCGCTGGTTGGGAGGGAGCGCGGCGCGGGACGGCACGTGCAGGCCCTGGGCGACGCCGCGACGCCAGGACTTCGTGTTCAGTAAAACAGCCATGAAGGCATTGCGTGTATGGTCAGTTCTACTTGCCTTTCGGCATTTGGAATATTTACGAACACCCGTCAGCAGTTTTTTTCTCTTTAATCACAAGGTTAAACTTAAATAACTGAGAGCTCTTAGAAAGAATTAACTGTCTGTGACGTGCACATCTTCTCCAGTTTTGCACACGCTTTGTACTTTACTTGCTCAAGGAGCACAGAGCCCTGAAAGCTAGAGTTTTAAATGGGGAACACGTGCATGGCATCATTGTTTCTCTTTAATAATACAGTTCCTGCTTATGTCTAAATGTTTTTGCCTCATTTGATACATAAGGGTTTTAATTCTACATTAAATTTTTTTAATCATATTTAAAAAAAAAAAAAAGCTGTACTGATTCAGAAGGGACTGTAATAGCCATCGGTGGTGAATATTTTTATCGTTGTTTGCTTTGTTCTTCCTTCCTTTCTGCACAGAAAAGTTCTTTTTTGGATTCGTGGATCCACTCTCCATAGTTATCAGCGGTTAGACAACAAGTAAACAACTTACTGTAAATGGGCCGCGCGCCAGCTGGCCTCCAGCTATCCTGCAACTTGTGACTTGCATTCAGGCTCAGAAGAATGCCTTTTTACTTGGTCATTTCCTTTCCTTTCAAATAGAAAAAATAAAACTTTTTTTTCTTCCCAATTAAATAGCTTTCCTGGCCTAAATATTAAAATCAGGGGAAGATAGCAGAGCTGCTCGGATACTGGCTCGTATGCATTTTGGAAGGGAGCTTTTGACCTTTGCTTAGAAGCCTTCAAGAAACAATCTTGCAAATGCTGGGTGGGGAAGTGGCTGGTCTTGAAATTCATCTCTTTTTTTTTTTTAAACTGTGGAGCGGTGTTACACTAATTTTCTTTCCCTAGTTGAGACATTCGTTGTTTGTGGCAGCTGTGCCTGCCGCAGAGGGAGGTGCTCGGGCACACGCAGCCTCTTGGCCGGTCGCAGTGTAGAAGGTGCCGGGGGAGCACAGCTCCTCGGGGCCAGTGCCTTACTGCTTGCCTTCCGTGTACCTGAAACCGAGAGCTTGCTCTACTTGGAAAATCACCTTTCACAATAGTATTTTCTGCATATTTTGAACTACAAGTCAGGGGAAGGTGACTCAGAACGTTAAATGAAGCACTCCAGGTACCAGGACACATCTGGCCAGGATAACCCAGCGTTTCGCACTTGCGTGGCTAGATTTCTTCCGATATTTGAGCGATCTAATTTGTGTAATGTTAAGTTAAATATGTCTATGCTGTAAGTTGGAGAATAATTAGTCTGAATGAATGCCTGTAATTGATCTTTTTGCTGGTGTAATTATGCTAAAGATCTGCCAGGAAACTTGCCTCCTTTCCCGTGTCTCTTTCCTTCCCCCCTCAAAATATGCTCACATCTTCCAAAAGAAAATACTTATGCTAGGAAGGCTTCAGCACATGGTTTGAGGCTCATGGTTGTGGCTCTCTTTGAACTGCAAAGGATTTTTTCAAAGGCACCAACACAATGTATATATTATTCATTCCAGTGCATTCATTCTTCAGTCTGGGATAAATATATGGGCAGGTTATTTCAATGGCATCCTTTCACCTGATGTTATATATACCAAGGAATTATGACTGTTGGGATGTTAAAGCAAATCTGCTTTTACAGGGAACTTTACAGTAATTGTTTATTAAACAGCAGTCTGAGATGTAATCTCTCTTCTTGGCCTTTAGTTTGAGGTCAAAAAGAAATCAGAGGATGCCTTGGCAATACAGCTGAAACAGCAACACACGTATTCCTGTGGTTAATTTACTTATCCTATAGAACCCTGCTTCCAACTTCATTTTATCTCTTTCTATGATCTGCATAGGTGTATATCCATTTTAAAACAGACTATCTCCATTGCAGTAATGCTGGATTGTAACAGCAGTTGCACTTCTGGCAACTACTGGGCAGGTTTGGCCTTCTTGGGGGTGGCGGAGCTGACTACGAAGGCGGGCGGTCGCGCTGGCAGGCGGCGAGGATGGTGAGGGAGCGAGCGGCTGGGTAGTGACAAACGGGCACGCTTTCTGACTTTCTGGCAAGGCTTTAGAAATCTAAGGAAGAGACCCAGCATTCTGTATCTTGGAAAATCAAAATAGTGGACATTTTTAGAACAGTGAAGATTGATTATAGGAGCTGCCTTCTCTTCCAGTTACCTCAAACAAATGTGAGGTAAAATGCTGATTTTACTGAGAAGGGTGTGAGGAGCTCTCCTGTAAACTTGTGTGTGAAAACTTTCTTTTCACATTGTAATTGAGGACTGAATTTAAAGGCTGCTTTTGAAAACAATAATACTTGGTAGAAACTGGTTTTGAGTATTTTGAATGGTTTTCCTCGTTACTAATTTTCCATTTTAACACTTCAACACTTCAAAGCATATCCAGTCTGTTTCCAGTCTCCACGATCAAGTTAAGATTACTTAGTGGTTTTGCTGGCCTTTTCAAGGCCTTGGTTTGTGTAAATGACAGTCCCTGTAATATTTATAAAACTATGGTTTTTGCTTGGTGGCTTTATTAAAAAATGTTGAACAGGAAAAGTCAGTCTGAAAGGAATTAATTCCATTATTTCTGACTTTACAGTGCTCTCAAGTGACTCCCAGCTAGGGTAAGGAAGCTACTGGTACTGCAGTAGGAGAGAAGTGAAGATTGGTTTATTCTGTGCCTTTAGAGGTTTCAGGGGAAGAAAGCTGAAGATGAGCACACACGTTACTGGATGCAGTTAAGGCTGTAATTAGGCCTCTGCCAGGCTCTGCAATATGTAATCTCCGTAGGGCTTCAGGCATCTGAATGCGTTCTATTCCCATAACACACAGTTTGGAAAATACCTGCACGTATATCTAGGGTGTGTGCACGTGTACACGGCCACATGTACATGCCCTCAAGTCTGGTCATTAACCACTTGCGGTCCGTTAACAACGGGCTCTGTCGTGAGGAGCTGGAATTTCTCACACCCTGTTAGCAGGGACCCGTGGAATTTGTTTCCTCCTTCATCAAAGTCCTTGAAATATTTCAAGTTTTTCTTTTAAAGCTTAAAACCACTACCAGCGCCATGGTTTGAGGCTCAACTTTGTCATGAGATGCTGGAAAATACTCAAGTGGACTGCTGCCTTGCTTTTTTAACCCTTCGGTGCATACGTTTTTCAGCTCAGTACAGATTTTCCGAGGAAAAAGATTCTCACAATTGTAAGCCCTTAAGCGGGGCTAAAGGAAAAGTGCCAGATGCTGCAAGACTTGTGATTAAAATTGCAAGAATAAGCAATACAGGGAAACACTTATCATTCTCTCCTTGAAAAGGCTGGCCTGCTTATCTCCAGTTCTTGGCCTCGCTCAAGCCATCTACAACTAAGATGAAAAAACTACAGACCTTTGGCTCTATTTGTTATTTCTTTATGGATTGTCACAGTGGAAAAATGGTTTAAGTTGTGACTGTTCCAAGCATTTTGAAACACCACAGCTTCCAAAATACAGAGAAGTAGCATAAATAATGGAAGTTGGTGGTTTTGTTATTTTAGTGTTAGCAGTTAGAGACAATTGGTATATTTCTCTCAGAGTGTTTGCTTTGTTTTTCTTCTGGAACTGGGGAAACCTCAGCGTCTGTAGCTTTAGAAGCCACTGGGAAGTGACAGTAGGTCAACACCTTGGAGAATCAATTCTTATGTCTTGAATAACAGAATAGGGGTTAACAGGAAAATCTATACTGTGGGTAGGAAAAGCTGTATCTATAATGATTATGCATTCAGCATCAGAAACAAGAAAATATGAAACTTAAGAAAATAATTCCTTCATATCAATTTGAGTATAACTTATATTCAGGCCTTGGTTAATCTCATCCATATTTAGGTGTGCTGAGGTCTCAAATTGAAGAGCGTAATTACCTAAAGTTCAGTTTTGTGCATTGGGCAGTGGAAGAGAGAAACAGGCTTGAATTACTCTTTGCTGTTAAGTGTCCCTCTGTATTGACTGGGTGAGTGTTCATTGTAGTGATGCTTCTAAAATTAGTACCTCCTTTGGTTCCTGAAGTTAGGTGAAATTAATTCAGACCCTAAATTTTATTTTTTAAAAATTTTATTCTTAGGATGTGTTAGTTCTTGGTTATTTTTATTTTTCATTTTCTGTGGTGGTGGTTTATTTGATGATACCATCTCAGTTATATTTTAAAAATCAGTCATTTGAGACACTGAAACATGAAGACTGTATCCATCTTGCACGATTCAGGTATTACTTTGACCTTTAAAATCTGGTTTGCCTCTCTCGACTAGATCCCATTATTACATTGTCACAAGTACATTAGATTGAGGCAGCTTCCCTAGGCAGGGCGAAAACTAAAAATGCCATGTGTGCCGTGGGATGGCTCCATAAAAACGAGAGGCTCCTTTTCTCCCGGGAAGGGCCAGCGCAGCGCAGATTCACAACTGACACCTCGTTGTGGAACGGCAGTGGCACTGCGTGTACAGTCATATAAACTTGTGCAAAGTGAATCCCTTTTTAAACATGGGCTTAACCACAGGCTGTAAGAGCTTACTGAAACAAAGAGTTAAGTGTGCAATCAATGTTCAGTTTGTTCCTATTAGCAAACTTTCTTGTTTGTCAATTTGACCTTTGTTTAATGTTTCTCAGATGGAACATGTAAGTGACATAACAGAAATGCTGGGCTTGGTCCTTACTTCAAAGACTATATAGCCTAACATATTTTAGTGCAAACTGGAAATAACGCGAGTCTTTGATCATGCAGTTATTTATTTCACCCTAAAAACAGTCCTGTGGTAATTACCTGTAATCAGGGGCTACTGAGAGTCTGGCCTGAGCACGAGCAGCGCTGGAAGAACCAGGCTGATCCCAGCTGCTCTCAGGTTTTGTTGACATGTCTGGAAGCTGCTGTGCTGCTTCGGTCTCAGCCTCCGTTAAAAATAAGCAAAGATTAACCACTTTCCTGGTTCATAAAGAAGTTTTGTTATTGAATTAATTTCTCCGAAGCTCCATGAATCTGAGAAGAGCTTTACAAGGGTAAAATAAGCTTTTGTGTGAGAGAGGATCTCATACAGTGTTGAAGTTTGCAGAACCATTTGATCAATGTCTCTTGAAGATGCATTAACGGTGCAAGTTATTGTTACTGCAATAGGAGAAACACTTATTTAAAACCAGAATGTTGCGGTTTAGATAAAAGAAAAGCACCATAATGTGCTTTTTATTTGAAAAATTAAGACTTTCTGAATGTCAGCATCTCTTCTCTATTAAACTCTGTCAGTATGTTTAAGTATCAGTTATGGACTTTACTTACAAACCCAAGCCAGACTTGGACAACTGGTGCTGAGGGCAGCAAGAGGTTCAGGTGCTCTCTTGGCCATGGCCCAGGGCTCCTGGCACACCTTGCTTTAGCACCCTCGGGAGCAGGGTGCTGGTACGCGCTGAGGAGCGCTGCTCGCTGCTGGGGTGTCCCTCAGAGCAGGAAACGTCAGTGCGTCCACTGCCTTTGTCTTAGGTGCTGTGCTCCACTATCTGAAACCATAACAGTAAATTATTTGGAGTAAAAAGCTTGTTCCTGTGTGCGCCGTGGGAATTTGAATGCTGCTTTGTTTTGTTTCTGTAGTATTCATTACTGAAAATGCTGATTATGAAGCTAGGACTTATGCAAATGGAAGTTGTGCCACAATGGGGTCTTCTCAATAATGTCTGATTGAAATGGATCTTTTTTCTTCCTCCCGTTGCTTTATGTAAATATTTTTAAAAGATAGGATTGATTGATTGACTGTTCATCTGACAGGTAACAGAGATGTTTGAAGGAATTGGCAGAAAAACCTTCTTTTTTTTTTCCTCCCTATCCTCTGTCTTTGGCTCTGCCAGATTTTCGTCTCTTGCATGCTCTTTGCAGGTTCTTATAGCACCTTCTGTGCTTTGAAACCCTTCCTAGCTGCAGCTCAAAAAGCAGTATTTTTATATGGTTTGGCTTCATGAAATATATGGAGAACAGATGAAATACCTGTTTTGTCAGTAGCCTTTATAATTAGACTTTTGTAGGGAAGTAAGGACCTGGGTGGCTAATACATAGTCTTTAAAAGTGGAATTAAACACTGTTTTCTTCAGGTGGTGAGTAGGATGATCTCTAGCCTCTTCTGAAATCATCATGCAGTGAATTCTGCCTTACATATTTCAGTAGTAAAGAGCTTCCCATTTTTGCACAAGGAATAATGCAACTCTTACTGGAACAGACTTTGTAAACTAAACAGCAGTGGCTTAACTTGTTGCAGATGTGAACACACTATATACTGCATTAAGTAAATCTTGAACAATGACCATAGTTAAAACTTTCTATTTGAGATACCAAACCTGAGAGACCAAATTGTTAGTGAAAGATAGTGATAGGGAGTGATGGGTTGTAAAAGACTCATAGTGGCCATCAGGACTTTTATAAGAGTGCATCTAGTTGTAATGAACACTGAAATTCGGGAGAAGAAAACCAGTTTCCCACCAGGAAAGTTTCTAGTGCTTTTCTGACAGAATATTGGAGTCCCCACTGTTTCAAACTTGAAATGAGTACACAATGCACGGAATGTCCTTAAGACACAGGAGATGCTCTCAGAGGAGAGCGATGGTGTGGAGATAGGTGTGTACAGACTCTGGGATGATCTGACTAGTCACCTTCGTGATAGTTATGTGAGAGAGGTAAACAGCCTCTTAATGAAGTTTACAGATGGAGTTTAAATTGGGAGGGGTTCCCAGGGCTGCTCAGGAAGAGAAAATATACAAAGAGGCAGAGATGAACAATGTGGCCAGGAAACCCTGTGAGGTTCAGCAAGGAAGGAATTAAGAGCTTCCTTCATCTGATGGGGAGGGGTAGAGGAAGAGGACAGAGGAAAGTGGATAAAATAATAGGAGAAATCCAGGAGAGAGAGAGAGAAGGCAAGACCTAAATGTACTGTGGGGACAAAAACCCAAGACAAGAAGAGCGTGTAAAGTCTGGGAGTACACAGCAAGGGGCATGTGATGAAACATCTTGATAGTCTCGAGTGTGTGACCTGGATGCCAAGTGGAAATAAAAGCAGATACTGACCTACTGCATGTGCATGTTAGAGCAGAAATCGTAATTGCCTAACAGTGTTGACAAAAGTGATTATAGCGCTTTACTAGATAATTCAATAAAGTTGACTTAAAAGTGCCATGAAAATTACATACGGTAGCTGTAAACATCTTACAGGTCTATGGTACTACTTGATGCTCATCCTTCTGAAAAGATTACACAAGTTTAGATAGCTGATTTTGTGTCAATAAACTTATTACATCCTTTTCTTCCTGTTCATGTGTGGGGAAGAGTGGCTTCATATATATTCTTTGCGTCAAACATGTCAGAGGCCAGTTAAAATTAAATGAAATAGTGTTCTTAAGGGCATCAGAATTGTTTGTAAGACTTTGGAGAACACCTTTCAGACAGGTTTGCTCAGTTTTAAGCTCTGTTGTGTACACACACTGGTCTGGATATGAAGGATAGAATGCACCAAAAACTGAATGTACAGCATGTTCAGAGCGGGAGGTCTCAGCCTGTCCCGTGGGGAACCTTGCAGCGTGCATCACGGTGTTTTGTCCTTCAGCAACTTTCTGATTTTTAAGTCACAAAGAATTGTGAATTTGCTCCCTATCTTTCCCTCAAGAATTACTGTTCTCTCTCGAATGTGATAAAAAAGAATCTCTACCCTTTCAAGTGAAGTTATTGCTCATCGCTAAGTGGGGAACATAATCCACACGCGTCGGGGGTAGCCCCTTACACAGTTCTTTATACTAAGTTGGCGCTGAACCTCAAGTCTGGCCTTTAGCACGGAGAAGAACATCTTGCAGTCATCCTCCTCTGTGACTAAGATCTCAAAATCATCAGAAGTATTTTTGTATTCCAGCAAAGTACTCAAGATACAATGTTTTTATTGGGTTTGTTTGTTTTTCATGCTCTTGGAAGTTATGAAAGCTGATTCCCTCCTTGTTAGATTGTTGTAACAAAGCCCAGTCTCCCTTCACACTGCATTTCTCTTATTAAAGATAGCTCAAGTTCTTCCTCTGCTTGTTTCTTTAGCTGCTGATCAGTTTTCTGAAAACAAGTGGATATAACATTGAATTTCCCTCACAGGAGGTCAAAAACTACTGAAAACATACTGGCTGCCTGAAATTGGGGAAAATGAGTCAAGTAGACATGTTCAAAATAAGAAGAATTGAACCCTCGCTAAAAATTTCTGTTGTTAAATTCAGTGCATTTCTGATCCCATCCATGTGAAACACATCTATGTTTTTAAAGCAGAAACCAATAGTGTTTGAGGACTTCTCTGACCCCAAATAGAAGTCTACCTTCAGTACTGAAACAGTAACTTTTGGGGTTTAAATTTTTTCATTTTGTTTTAGATTGAGTGTTGGCTGAAGTGAATTAACAGTATACACGATGATCTAATATATCAGGAACCGATTACTGTTATATCTGTTAAAAATACAGTACCCATTCACTGATTTATTTATTTTGGAGGGGAAAAGGTTTGCTTCTCCTTCCCACTTCTGTGTTAATGGGGGGAGGAGGATATCTCAGAACTTCTTCAGTAATTTTGAAGTTAATATTATGTGTTACAAATATTTGGTAATATAACAGAAATTTTTTAAGTTGTGAGGTAAATTTTGGCTTTTTAGCTGTCTCTGCTAAAAGTAGATGTCATTTAAGGAGAGTATTTTTCTTGCTTAAGAATCTTGTTTAAACTCTGCTTTAGCCCCTTTTTGGTTCACTGGTGTTTTTTGAGCTTCTGGACTCCTGTTCAAAGTTTAAAGAACAATAACTAGTCAAATGTAAAATAATGTCAATTGAACCAACCTATGACTCAACAGTCAACCAAGTCATCCTGGACCTGCATCAAATGGACTGAGGCCAAAACCTAAAATTGGCATGCGTCCCCGTCCCTCTTCTCCATATATTTCCACTGAAGCAGAGCCCAGAATGCAACACGTTGGTTAATGTTCCATAATAAACTGCTCCATATGTAAATGTATTATTTTCATTGACAAAAAAGTGTGAAAGCCTATGCCAAGGGTAAAGACACATTGTGCAAGGCTTCATACAGACCAACAAGGAAATGGAGTTTGTGTTCTGAAGAATTCACCATCTTGCCTTTCTTTTAGTATCTGTTCCACTTCTAAACAGAGCTTCCTTGAAGGGCTGTAGAAAGAATTAAGGAAGAAACATTCCTTTCTGCTTCTCTTGCCCTGTTTCCATCTTTCCCTCCTCCTCTTCCTCCTCCTCCTCCCAAGTTAAGGTTTTATTTCTACTTCTTATTTGTGTTTATTGATTTGTTTGTCTTTTAAGTGGTTTGTTTTTTGGTTTTGGGGTTTGGTTTTTTTTTTGGCAAAGCAGAAAATAGTTTTGCAGTGCTGGTAAAAGCACAAACTGTGTTTGAATAAGTGTGTGTGTATGCATTCATAAAAATTGGTGTCCGGATTACTGTTAGAGGGTTACACTGGCAGCAGAAGAGTCTTGATTTTTTTTCTCAAAATAGCAGAAGTGAACTTTCTAATTACCAGTCTAAATTTATTTATAGCTTTATGACTCAATTTGACTATGCAAGCATTATCCTGCAGCTTTTAAAATATCTGTTCTGTGACTATTACAGTTTAGTTTAATCTTTGCATTTCTTACAGTACCATTAATATTTTCCCCTGTACGTTAGAGTCAGCTTTCCAGATGTCTCTTGCCTTCTATCCTAGCAACACCATTTTGGCAGCCTGCGACTGCAGTCCTGTGATCGGCACAAGCGTTGACGTTGAGACCACCAGAGCAATGTACATAGCTCATGCTGAGGTCACTAATGGAGCAAATCCTCTTTAATATTTTAAGTTCGGTTCCTCTGGTACCACATTAACAAGGGTGCTGTCATAAGTAAAATACTTTTCTGCTATATGCTGACTCCATAGGATAAGCTAAAATGCTGTGACTGATCAAAGCTCATGGGTCTGTGCTAATAACAACAGAGTATCTCTGTGCAAGAGCTCTGCTGTCTTGTTGAATTCGGTGTGCAAACGTAAGGAAGCAAATGTATGTAAGGAAGGAAATTAAATTAGTGTGGTAAAGGACCTATGTTAAGATAATAAATTTTTGGTGAGTGCATTGGTTAGTTCACAAGGTTCAGAAACTAAGAAATTGCTTCCAAGAAAGTGTCACACAGGTAGAACATACCTCTGTGGCTGCTGAGATCGGAAACGGTGCTTGCAGCGTTCAGAGATTGAATGGGCTAGGAACAATTTTGTGTATTGTGCTTAAAATGAAAAAAAAAAAATTCTAATTCTGTTTAGATTTTTGAGCTTTCTTTTACCGAGTGCATATTAGTTTTGCAGCCTTCCTAATTAGGGTCTCTTTTTGCAGACACACCTGCTTGCACCTTAGTTTGTAAATGCAGGGTGCGTACGTGCACATATAAGGCTGGATCTGTCTGCAAGACTGAGTTCTTGAAAGTCAAGTTTTCAGATGATCCACAACCTGTCTGTAAATATATGTAGATCAAATGCATATTTTGTTATCCAGCAAAGCATAAAGAATTAGGATGGCCCAGGATGATTTGATTCTCTGTTTTTGTGTAAGGTTTTTATTTAAATTTAAAGGTACTGGCTTCTGTCTTATTCTTTTTTTTTTTTTTGCTGCCTCTTTATGTAAGGAAGCAAGGATACACAATGAAATTTCAAAAAAAGACCTTTGGGAAAAATATGCATAAATTGATTCATATAGAAATTAAGTCCTACCCTTGAAGGTAAGACTTTTTGGCTGCTTTACTGGAGCACTGTAATAAATGTAAAAGTTTAGAACATATAATTTAATTATCATATTCTGGTCATAAATACTTCAGGGCTGTAGTACATTTGAAATCCCAAGAGCTCTAGCTAAGGTTGCAGCTGCAACATCAATTACCATTTATCCATTCCAAGAAAGCTTTGCCTGTGCCCTTGAAACCTTTACGTTCTGGAGAGTATCCAAAAGGGGAAAAAAAAGTCGCGTCGCTCCCTTGCGTTAGTGTTTCTTTCTCACTCCTGTGTGAGCTCTAAAATGGTAGCGGACGCCATTTCGGAGCGGGGAGAAGGGGTGTCTTTGGTGCCAGGGGCTTTGGAGCTGCCGGAGGCTCCTCCGAGCCGCCCGGCGCTGGCGACTTCGTTAAAGAGTGCGCGGAGTCACCTGCGCTGGGATGCGCGTCCCCAGGTTGTGGAGTAAACCTGGTGCAGGCTTTGAGAGAGAGAAAAGGGCCCGATGCCACGGGGAACCTGCGCCGCTCGACAGCGGGGTTTGCTTCCCTTGCGCCGTGTGGGGAATCTCTGCGAAGTATTGTTCTGTTAACGTGCTATTGGTATCTGCCTGTTTATTTTTATTTAATAGAGTGTAATTTATGAGAAACGAAAGAGCAGAGCTTGCAATGGCAGTCCCTGCCACCTCTGCCTAGCACAGAGAAACACAAGCTCCCTCTGAAGCCTGTTCTTAACAACACGAGTTCGTCACTGGAGCTCTGCTCCGCACAGAATGATGTATCCGCTTGTCCAGAGCGGCAGATCTGTCCGCTGGCGTGTGGGGTTGGAGGGGGTGCAGCATTCCCGTGTCAGGGCGTGTGCGTGTCCCGTGCCCATGGCCGTGGTGCCGGCGCTCCTGCCAGCTTCCAGAGAGGCGTGGGCTTGGGACGGGCGAGGGAAGGCAGGGCTTCCTGCACAGGCAGAGCCTGCGTGTACTGGGTTTCTAATTAAATACTGTTTCTTCATATGCTTATGGAGAATAGCACTTAGGTTTGCAATTCAGGTTCTTCTTCAGACCTCTGGACTCTACAGCGATCATAAACCTTGCCAGCACCAAGGTTTGACTGGGCCTGTACAGCAACACTTAGGGGAAAGGTATTCGTTCCAATTTATTTTGTTTGCCAATAGTAATTGTAATTTTATACATAAAATCTTTCATAATGGATGTATGTAAAGCCTTTTCTCAGTGTGAACTGAAGTCACTTTGCTTTGGACTCAGTCTGGATACTTTGGTCGTGTCCTTGTTATGCTGCACCTGAGTTGTTGAAAATATAAGCAAAAACATTTATGGTATTTGAGGTGTCTTTGTACAAAACAATGAATCCTACAGTCTGCTTCGGTTGTATTAAAGGGATGGTAAAGTGTATGTTGTTCTGCAGATGGAGAGGTTGATTCTGAGACTTTGCTGCTTCAGGTAGGTCTCATATTTTCAATTTTTCTGTGAATTAGAATCCCAGTACTCCATTGTCAGTTAGTGCTAAAATTTATCCTGATGCAGAGACAATGTCAGGAGGAGGCACGATGGTACCTGCCAACCTGGTTGTAAGATAACCTGTTTCTCTGTCACGAGTTTCTGTATCCAGCAGTGAAGCAAATTTGGCCACATCCTTTCTGGGTGACCCGTTCCTCATGTTGCTGTTATCTTGGTAGTTACAGGCGTGTGCACAGAACTAGACTGTTAGTTCAGAATCTGGTTTCCTGGTTTATCAAGTCATGATATGGTGTTTATCTGGATGCGCGATAAAGGAAATGGTGTTAATCATCTTGGCTGTAAGGGGTCTCTAAAACAGTAATACTGGGTGCTTTTATTCACAGGCTTTGGTTAAATACTGTAATCTGTAGTAGATTTTTAATTTATTATGGCATCGTTGGGGACATGCTTGTAATCAAGAACAGTGCTTTTACCAGAGCAATTCAATTCTCTGTTTTAAGTACAAAGCAGGAAGGAAAACTTTTATACAGAACCTACCTACTTTTAAGTTATTTGGAAGGCTTTCTGGTTTGTTTTGTGGGTTTGCGGGTGTGTTGTACATTCAGGCAGCTGGCAGAGGTGTTTGAGCCCTGGCTTTGGGTAACTCGCCGTGCGTTTAATGCCCGCTGACAGGGGTTGAGCTGCGTGTGCCCTCGGTGGTGGCTGGACAGACCGAAGCCTCTGTGTGTCTGCGTGGAGTTTGCAGGCAGCCTGGGGGGGAAAACATTGGTTCTTACCAATTTTCAGTCTCTTTAAACTTAAGTGAGTATGTTAGAAGAGACAGAAGAGACCGTTGTAACCCGTGGTTCAGGTTCTCGGCAAAACGCACTTTTGAAATAATTTTCAGTTGGCAAATACACATTTAATATGATAATGAAAAGTATAGTGTCAGTAGCCTTGTTTTAAAATTTTTTCCTGCTTGAACTGAAAACTACCTTCCTGCCGAAGAGGGTATATAAAATAATTAATAGTTTCTCTAATTAATAAAGAAATAAGCAAGCAATTCAAAAAATGTACTCAGTTGGTGTGTGCAGCTGAGTGTTTACATTGTTCTCATTGCTGGAAGATAAGCACGAGGCCCAGATGGCATTGACATTGAAAATCATTTCTTCACTGTTGGTTTGGTGACACTACTTAAGCAGATAAGTAACTCGCTTTTAAGAATATGTTAGCTCAGTACTAAGGTGACTTATGCTGGAGAAGCAGGACTTAGAGTGTGCAGTATTTTGTGGCTGTATCATGCAGAGTAAATGCAACTCCTATTTGTAAAGCAGTAGATTAGAAGTAGGAGCAAAAATAATAGTCTTTTTACCCTGCTTTAAACTTAAATATAGTCAAATTTTGAGCTGTCTCTTCCCACCCTAGACATATTGCATCCATTTCTTTCCTTGGAGTTGGCAGTTGGACATGAATCACATTTCCTTACAGATTTTCAGGAGCCATTTGCAAGTGTTCTGGTTTTATAATTCGTAATAGCACCAGGAATACCTTAGTTGTACCTATGTCTGAAAAAAAACTTGTATTATGCATTTCCCCTGAACTTTTCTTCAGGGTAGATTTTTTCTTAAAAAGGTGAAAATAGCTAAGCTGGCAGCTGCTGCTTTGCCTAGCAGCCCCACGGATTTCCTGAGGTGCTGCTTCTCCTGGACGGTAGCTTGCAGCCGTTCTCCTTAAATGCAGTTAGTTTTTAAATGGTTAACCAAGTTCTTTTCTCATTGCATGTGTGTAACTTGCTATTGGTGCTAATTTAATAAGTATTTTTTAAAAGGATTTACCCTTCAGCAGAACTGTACTAGGGCTGGGTATGGTTTTGGGTAAAATGGGATCAAGGTTGATCATCCTGAGCTTTGGTGTGCTGGTAGAGTTGCAAGTTGGAGACTGGAAATGAGTAGGAGTTTTAGTAGCTGAAAGTATTCATCTCTTCATTATCTCACTAGAGGGTTTTTTCCATTTATTAATGTAAAGTAACAGGAAGGTAGTATATTTTTTAAATAATGTTTTAGCGTTAGGTTCAGCGTATGGGAGCGTGCACGTTCTGTGTTGTTATTGGGGAGGTTTTATATTCTTCACAGTAAAGATAGAAGGAGGAAAAAACAAACAATTTCTTCAGTAATGAACAAGTGTGCCGGAGGAAGGTTTCTTCAGAAGAGCGAATTAACTTTCTCTGCCACATCTTTCTGCCCAAACGTCCACAGCCGACTGCAGGGCTGTGGCTTTGCTGGTGGCCCATGGCCCATGTCCCGGCTGGAGGAGCGCGGCGCTGCCGTGACCGGCAAGCATGTCCCCCGGCCCCGACCTCCGCGGGAGGACAGCGTGACCCACGGTGGTCGGGGACCCCGAGGAAGGAAAACTGCACGCTGCCATGAACGTTACCACACCCGACTTCAGTGAGGTTTGAACCTTGAGCCTGGTTTGAAAGTCTCTGGTAAATGATTAACACAGAAATGGCTTTGGTTAAACAACTTGATCTCCACAGAGCTCGTTACTGTGGCTGCATCTTCTTGTCTTTAAGTCTTTCCATTTTACCCCCATATGTTTCCTTGACTGGAAACAATAAATGTATCTACACAAACGAATAAAAATAGATTATATATAAATAGTTTCTGAAAGTATGTGGGAATGGTGCTCATACCCTTAAGCAAACAATACCTTCCCTCCCAAAATAAAATTTAATTAAAGTTTTTACAAATTGGAACCCTTAAAAGTTGGATTTTTTTTTTTTCCTGACCCATCTATGCTTCTCAACTTTTTCTTTTATTTAGATAAGAATCATAGTTTATTAGGTTTCTTTTGAGTTTAAAAACATTTCTGCAAATAACTGCAAGGTAGCTTTTTTATTATTGTATTATTTCGGAGTGTAATTTCCCTCCCTTACCTCTTCCTTAGGAAGTGGTTGTTTGTCTTTGACTACGTATAACTATAGGTAAAAGATTTATATTAAACCTCAAGCCGGTTTGTTGTAGCTCTTGCAGGAGTCCTTATGCACTATAATCCCTCCTGTTCTCCGTGTTTCAGGCAAGCAAAATTGTGTTTTACACAACCAGGGCACTGTCAGTGTCTGGCAGCTCTCCACGCAGTTAGTAAATATTGGCCTTATCTGATACAGCCAGGCTTGAAAAGATATGCCAGAAGCCCAGATTAGATTGCTGGCTACTGCTTTATTAATCAATGTAATAATTTATTTTTAGTTTTGTAAGTCATATCATCTGTTTTCTTTCTCATATTACATTTTCTGTGGTACTGGTACAGAAAATGAGCCCTGTTTAAAAATTAAAGGTGATTGAAAAGTTTCAGTGGAATATGTTTGGTGCTACCATAGTTTCTATGACAGTTGATGAATGTTTCCTTAAAAATGCTTTTGTCAGAAATTTGTAAGGTATAAAGAGTGTAATTTTTGTATCTAAATCAGCTGTCTTCAAAACTACGCATAGAAAGATGTTTCCATCTTTTTCTGGTTTTAATCATTTTAATGAAATGAAGTTCTCAAGTTATATATTCCTTATTGAAAATCACAGACTCCCAGCCTATATTTCAATGTTTAAACTGAGATTTTTAGTATGAGAAAAGGAGCCACTGGGCCTAAAACCTTAGAGAAAAGGAAGCCACTTACAGTAGCTTTTGACTGTCCAGTGATTACTGCTTTTAATAGGGGGCTTTGTTTGGTTTTGAGGTAAGTGTTGATTTTACTTATTTTTATTTAATATGACACTATAAAGTGGAGATACAATTTAATTCCTTTTTCCAAATGGGTCAGTAAGCTGGGGGGAAAAAAGAAAACAAACATAAAAAACCACCATGACAAACCAAACAACAGAAGAAAGTAGAATGTGTTGCATGAAAGGAAGCAAAGCATTGTAGTCAAAATTATTTGTCTCATCAGCCAGGAAAGCTGTGAGGGAGCAGAAGCCAGTGCAGGGTCTCCAGCCCGGGTTGCACTCTGGTCTGTGATTCCCTCTGCAGTCCTGGTGGAAGAGCAGCCCTGCCCCGGGGCGCAGGCGGTGGCCTGGGAAGACGGGGCTGTGCTGCTGGGGCGGCTCGGCCAGCGCTGGGCTCTGCTCTGTGCCAGCTCAGACAGCCCCGACCTCCCCTGCCAGTAACGCTGGGTGGGATCTGCCGGGCACAGCAGGAGCACCCAGAACACGACCCGTGTCGAAGGCGTGCGCCCGTGCCACTGGCGTGGTGAGGAAGCGATGCTCCAAGCAGAGGAGCTGGGTATCACCCAGCTCCGCTGAGCTGGGATTGCAGCGTGCCTTTCCTCAAAGTACGTGCCGGGTCTCGAGCTGGGTGTTAAGAAGGCAGGATTTCTGAAAAGGCTGGCTTGTAGTAACCAAATACAGTCACACACAATAAGAGACAGAAGTAGACGTGAATCCTCAGCTTCCTTAACTGTGAGGTTTCTCTTCCTGCAGACCCACAGCCATCACCACTTTCTTCCTCAGAGGGGATGGGGCCGTGCAGATGGCAGCTGCCATCCTTACAGTATTCATTCCGAGAGCGCCTCTGCACTGGGGGAGGCAGGCGTGCTGTGCAGAAGTTAGGATGAGTGTGTAATTAAAGATGTGTGTGTGTAAGGACATCACATAAATGTAACTGGGTGGAATTACATTCAGCCATTACTTGGCTGTTGAGCACTGGGTTGTGCAACCTTAGTATTTTATTATAGCTTCCTGCTCTTTAAAGAAGACAAATTAATTAGAAAACACAGAAAAGCCATCATACGGATCATAAACAGGATTACAACCTATGGGTGACCGCCACTTGACAGACTAGCTGATGATGGCTGTCAGCCTCTTTGCAGAGTAATAGAGTAAAAGTGTTGCAGCATTTCACAAATACTTCCTGAACACAAAGGAGTGATGTGATGGATTTGAGTTTTCCCAGGTTCTGGAAAGAAGTGGTCTTTCCTGGGTGGGCTTTTTCCTTCCCTTTTCCCTGAGGGTTGACTCATTCTAATTCCCACTGCCAGCCTTTCCTGTTGGAGCCTCTGCACCACCCTTGTTCTGGTCTTATTCTTTTTTCCTTCCCACATTTATTCCAGCATGTTTGAGCTGTTGCTGTGTTCTTGTCGGTTTTTGGTTATCTGCTCAGCCCTCTCTGCTCTGGCTTAGATACAGGTCACCTTCTCCCTAGCTCATATCAGACTCTGGTTTTTAGGGGGGTCTTTGCATGCCTGTACTACCTCATTTTTTTTCCCTAACACAAGTAATTTTCACTTTTCTCTGCCCTCTGGTTCCCTATCTGTCAAAGCGTGGACTTCATTGACACGTTTATTCTGGTTTGACTCTTATCCCTCTGTATTTGAGCGGTAGGATTCCCACTCCTTGTCTGCTTTTATTATCAAACTCCCTCTTGGTGAGAGCAAACGCAACAGCAGAATCCTTTGACTCTCTGGACGGGCCATTTCTCAGTTGATCTCTGGGGATGGGGCCTATGGAATCGACCTGTTTGAAAGTAAAGCCTCCCAGCTGTTGGAGTGTTTTGATTTGGGCTGGAGTTTTTGTGAATGTTTGAGAACTACGGTGTTTTTTGGGTTTTGTTTTGTTTTTTAAATGTGTGACCAAATCTGGTCAGACTTTCTTGAGGAGAGGAAAAGGAATTTTCCATGCAAAAGCCAGTCCACATACAAATGTTAAGCCCACATCAGAGAACGTGGATGTCCTGGAGAGTTTCCGAGTAAAGGCACCAAAGCCTTAAAAAAAAAAGTGTTATTTTCTACCTTCATCTGGAAAGTGGCTGGAACCCTGTTGGACAAAACTTTCTGTGAAAATCACTTTAAGTCAAGCATACAGTATAGAAATTGCATATTAAAAGTTTAAAACTTTGTGAAAATAAACTCAACAAAATGGGCCTTATAAGAGGAGGTGTCGAGGCAGCCTTCAACAGGTGATGCATCGGGTCTGGGCCGTACTGTTTACACGTGCCGAATAAGATTAGCCTCTGAACTTTGGCACAGCTGCTGTTGGTTCAGCCCTTATGATTTAGAAGCAGCTCGAAGGTGATTACGGTGGATTGTTTATTGTTCTAACAATGATTTATTTTTTTTGTTGAAGAACTAGCCATTCATTTGTAGATGGTTGGTATGTTTATGAAGGAAAACCAGATCCTAAAAATAGGAATATATATTCCTCTCCTAAAATGCTGGGGTGAAATGATCATTTATTACTGTGACTGTATGTCAATATATGGCTTAATTTGCACATCTTCTTGCATATTAATATCCCAGTAGAAGACTGTGATGATACTGGAAATGAAGCTCTTGTAGGACTCGATGCAGACTGCAGGGAATGTGTCAGTAATGACAACAGCAACAGTATGAAATATTATTTGAGTCAGTTTTAAAGGCTAGAATAATTGTGCAAGAAACTTGGCTTCAGAAATGTGTAAGGGAAGTAATCTTGACCTAGTCAAATAGGCCATGAAAAATCCATGCAGTTTTACTTAAGTTTTACAAAATTCCTTGTTTAACTGTTTCAGAGTCTAGTGAACTTGGTGTGCAAAACTGTAGTACTTGAGGATGAGGGCAGTCCGTTTCCTGCAGTTATGAATATTATGTTTGCCTGTATCCCATAGATCTTAATTAAAAACGTTTTTATGCTTTTTTTTTTTTTAGCCCTGGAATGAGATCAGATGTAAGCTCTTCTCCATCCACAACCTCAGCAACTACGGGACCACCTCCCAAGCTCTGTCTTGTTTGCTCTGACGAGGCCTCTGGGTGTCATTATGGTGTTCTTACTTGTGGCAGCTGCAAAGTGTTCTTCAAAAGAGCTGTGGAAGGTAAGACTGGTTTGATGAATTTGCTGTTCAAACATATAAAATCCACATACATATCATCCACATTCAAAACCAGTCTGTTTAATCTTATGGGAATCGATGTTTTTGCTGAAATCCTACTGGAAAATCCCATCCATTATATCACTGATCTTTTCATAGTAAATAAGATTGATAATGGTGTATTATCTGAAGCATAGATTCCATTTACATTTATAAAATGCTCCCATTCACTCACAGAGCAAAAGGATGTATTGTTGTCTTGGCTTTTTGTTTCTTTCATTTGCTTTCACTGTTGTTTTTGTTTATTTGTCCTATTTATATACAGATATTGGTCTGTGTGCATTAGATTTGTAAAGCTTGTGATTTTTATGTTTAATGTTAGCTGGTTTGTGTATAAAACTGTACATGAAGCTTGATACATCTGTTGTATGCAGGATTATAATAGTTCTACAATTTTTCCTATAAGCAATATTGGTTAAATCCCATACATGTCCGTGTGTTGTTTGCAGGGGTAACTAGGTAACAGGAACATGTGTGTGAGTTTGGATCATCGAGATTTCTCTCTCATCACAGGAAGAAAATCATTCTGGAAAATGGGGAAGATGGAAAACCAAATGTGAATCTGTAGTGTGTCTAGCACAATAAGTAATCTGTGATTTTAGGGCTGCATAAGGAGCCGTTTTGTAGTGAACCTCAATGTCTGACTCTTGGTTTCGGTATCAGAGAGATACAGAAAAGTTGGAGTATATTCTCGGTGTCTCAAAGGACAGCAATTCCTCTATCCTGAAATCATGTCGTTCTTAGACACAACCTTACAGGGTTTCCTGTCTCGTACCTCCTTCACGCAGCCATTACTGGTATTTTGAAGTGAATCAGACTTACCATTTTTTGCTAATGTTTTTGCAAGTTGGGTTTCAGTGGAGAAGAGGGAAGGCTGTTTTGACAGAGACGAGCCACCATTCGGTCTTTCAGAAGCAGCACTTTCTCCCAGCTCTCTGGATGCAGCAGGGAGCTCTGTGGAAATGCAGAGTCTCTCGGAGGGATTGGAAAAGTCAAGTTCATATCGCAGTTTTTGCTAGTCGCGGGGAAAGGATGTCGGTTCTGTGGGAAGCTGAAGCTGTTTCTGAAATCTAAGAAGAGACAATACGAGCTCAAGTGCAAAGCACTGAGCTGCTCGGGCTCTCCGTGACTCCCAGCCAGTCCTGTCTGGGGTTGTGCTCCCATTTAGAGCCAGGCTCTTTATTTGAAGCAAATACTCATCTGTATCTTTGATTAAAATAAGGTCACCGGGTGTGCCTCAGAAGAAGTACTATATTGCAGCTGGATAAATGTCATAGCAATGGTTTTGCCCGTCCTCAAGCTTAGATAAATCACAAAAGTATTGATAGATGAAGAAATCAACCCAGTAATTCCTTTTGATCAGCAATGTGACTTGCTGCATCTTACCTGTATTAACGTTAAATATATAAGCAGGCTTGTAGCTGAAAAATTGCAGTAATTCCTCAAGGCTTACCTCCACTTTCATTTTTATTGTTCCACAGGTAATCCCAACCTTAATCCTTCCAATAGATACTGTGGATGTTTTCAGGAGCTCTTCCAGGATCTCTTAGTTCTAGTATTCACTTTAAGGAATGAATAATTTGCTTTTGTCTCTTATAGGCATTTTTCTTACTAGGAACATATGTAAGAAGAATTTGTTTCTGCAGTATCCTTTTTATTAATAGCTGCCTGTTAGGCACCTGTTAGTATACAGATCAAGCTGACTCTGCACATTTGTTATCCAGCCTCTAGCCTGAAACCCTTTTTCGTACCTTTGTCTACAGGCATGTGTACTGTGACAGAAATAGTCACAGAAACTGAAAGTATCGGTATCTAGAAAATCAATATAAAGTGTATTTCTTCCAGCGAAGAGCAGAACTAGGGGAGAAGAGGAAGGATGAAAGTGGGACAACAACTGTGTGTGTATACGCAGTTCTGCACGTAAACGGACCTTTCCTCAGGAACTCGCGGTGGCCAGAGCCACCTTGTTCTCGTTCTTATTTTCCTGGTGCTTCAGAGCCCTCGTGATTTGGTTTCTCCGGTCCCAGAACCAACCCCGCTCACCTCCCAGCGCGTTACCCCCGCCCTGCTGCCAACCCAGCTCTTCACCACTCCCCACCTCCGCTTCCTCGCTTTGCTTCAGATCCTCACACCTCCCCTCCGCTTCAGATTCCCCCAACACCTCTGCCTCCTGCTGTGCTCCAGATTGTCCTTATTCTTCAGCATTTTTAATTCCCATCTTCCAAACCCCTTTGTCTGCAATTTCTAACCTTTTTACATGGCAGTGTGCTCAAATGAGCAAAGACTTGTTCAGTCTCACAGTGCTTCAGAGCCCCGGGCGCCGGCTTGTGCTGCCGGCTGCTCTGTAAAATGCCTCCGTCTGCCGTAAATCCCCTTGGAAATGTCTCCGTTTGCTCACTACCAGTTTTTATCAGTGTATTGTTTGTGAAGTATCTGGTTTTTGAGCAGCAAAGATAAGTGAAATGCATTCCTTTGTACAGCTGGCATGTCCCCGGGCGGCAGTCAGACATGAAGCAGAAGGTGGCATCAGCTTCCCTTCATTTTTCCACAAAATGTTCATGTGACAAGAAGGCTTTAATATAATATAATGCAAAGAAATAGAGTAGCTTTCACCTAAAAAAGTCAAGAATAGGGATGTAGTAAGTACAAGAAACCAAACAGTACATTCACAGAGATGAAGCTCTTTGTTAGGAAAAAAATGGAACAGCTCAGGAAAATCTATACCTGAAGCCTCTGTATTGACTGTGTGAAACCCCGGTCTCACGGAACGTCTGTGTGAGACGTGAAATTGTAGTCTCTGTTCTACAGCAATGACAGGTAGTCACTGGTTTGTGTTTCGTGTGTGCGTGCATTTGTATTCGTTCTGTGCGTATTAGTACACTAATGGCAAACAGAACGTTAATCCTGGATCTATTTTCTAGGTTATCTTAAATACAAAGATTATGCAGGGGTCAGTCAGGCTTCCTCTTCCTCTCCTTCAAATGAAAAAGGTAGGAGGGTTAATTCAGAAAAAGGTTCAGGGCTTCCTTGGAATATCACGTTGAAACACTTCATTGGAGAAGTTTGACTAAAGTCATAGCAATGGACTCTGCATACCCATAATTTTCACAGCTGACCTGAAAGAAATTCCTTAAGCTTTTTTCCTGTGAGAAGACTCTCAGACTCCATTGTTAATAACTCACTATTTGGAAAATGTATTTGTTTTTAGCAATATTATACTGTCAGGACTTTGAAATGGTGTAAAAGCCTAGGCTGCAGCTTTCTGCCCTCCAAAGAAACAGCTTTCTTGATCCCCATCTGGGAGAAGGATGTATCTTTTAGTAATACCTTTCTCTAAATAAGTTAGATTAAGAAATTTATTCATATAATTCAAATAATTAAGAAGAGATACTACTCTTCTGTTGTCCTGCCCATAACAGCTAAGAAATAGTTATTTTATGTAGTTCAAGTTTCCATGTTTCTAGGATCAGTTTTGCTCGGAATCTGTGAATCCATAAAAATGGAACTTGGTTTGTCCAATTCAGACTCTTAAGTTAAACAAGGAGGAGGTTTCATGACTTTCAAGATGAGGAAAGCTGTGTCTGTGTATCTCTGGAAATGTTTACATGCATACTCTCAAAATGTGTTCATGAACATTATTTACATCTCTGTCAAACTGTTTAGGGGAATTGGAAATGTGCTGTAGAAGATAGCTTTGAGAAACATAAGAGGAAAAATAGTTTTAAAAATAGAATTTGCCTGATATTAACAAATAGAAAATAGGATTACTACATAAATTTATTGGCTTTAGTGTCTAAGTACGAGAAGACTGTCTGGTGTATAGATACGTGAAATCATATGGGGACTGATCTTTTGCAAGGGATGAAGTACGATAAGTAAAGGTATTATATAGTCCCCAGATCCTTAACGTTACTGAAAGAATGAATGACTTCATTTATTACTCTAATTGTAGAGCTTATGGTTCTTTTGTTTGTCTCTGTGAATACAGGGCAGCACAACTATCTGTGCGCTGGGAGAAACGATTGCATTATTGACAAAATTCGGAGGAAAAACTGCCCAGCGTGCCGCTACCGGAAATGTCTCCAGGCTGGCATGAACCTCGAAGGTAACTTAAAATGTTCAAATTCCTTTTTTATTTTTGAGTCCTAGACAGTAAAGGTCATGCTGCTAAGGAAATTATTTGAGCAGAACTTTAATATGTTAAAAGCGAGTACTGCATTTTACGGCATGTATGAGAATTTTAATGAAAAGGAAGGGGTTTTTACAGGAAAATTTCTCCTGTGCTTTCCTATCATAATCAGTTGCTCTATCTCTCAGTATGTTCAGCAGAAGTGAGTCATACACACAAAACAGGGTTATTTTTTATTCCTGTCAGCACATATATCTTGTTGCTTTTTTACTGAATCTGAGACAGCAGAACTCTAGGAGAACTCCTGCAGGGAAGTGTGATGCCTGCCTGTCCTTACTCAGGAGAGTGACCTGACACTGAAACCACAGATGAGAGGGAAAGCCCAGAGACACAGATCTAAAGTTGGAGTAGGGCTTGTATCTTCAAACTGAAGAAAAGGAAATTATTTTTATTCATGCTGTGGATTTTTCTTAAACGTCCGTGTAAGAATCTCTCTAAAAAAAATAGGTTAAATAAATAAATTTGAATGTACCAGTACATATTTCTTCTCTGCTAAGTCCTGGATGGCTTATGAGAAACTGAAGACCACATCAACTAGAGATTTAGCAGCAGCTGTAAAATGACATAAAACATTTTTATTAGTGTCAGCTATGTTTTATGCTTGATACTTTTTCCTTGAGCTGTAGAGATTAATACAGTACTTGCTAGCATAGTTATCATGGTGATACTTCTATAATCAAAATTGTCAGATAAAATAAAAATGTCAAAAATGTATTTGTAAGATACAAATATGAACAGAGTTTCATTTCAGTCAGTGATAATATCCTTTGGTAAAATGTAAGTGGTGAATTATGTTGGAGAGGTGGGTGATACACATATCGGAGTCTATGTTAGCACGTCCCTTCCTCCTCTTCGCCTTCCAGCCTCTCTCCGGAGGGCGAATCACCAGTTTTCCTGCCCTGCAGGTGGCTCTACATGCCCCTTCCTCCAGAGCAAAGGGAAAACCCATCGCTCTGAAATGCTTCCCCCCCTCTGACATGCTTACAAATATATCCCACCCCCTGTGGCAGAGGCTGGCAGGGAAGCGAGGAGGTCGCTGGTCGGTTTGTTGAGGTGCTGTTGCGATCTGTGTGCAGGATGCGAGGGAAGGTCTCAGCAGCCAAAATCTGCAACAGCGGGTTCTACAATAAATCCTTAAAGTACGTGAGGTTGTCAGCGAGTGTCTCCCCGGAGCTGGAGTTAGCTTTTAGACGCTGCCAGTGGGTTGAACCTTGCAACTCCAGAGGTAATGGCAGCGTAGTCTGCTTGCCTGCTCCTGGTGCCCAGGGTGAGAAGATGCAATGCCCTGCTGGGGCTGGCGTGGCAAGGAGAGGTAACAGCAAACCCTAAAGAAAGTTTAGAGTAATGCGAAAAACCACGATTTTCATTTTGAGTTGGAAAATAATACATTTGGTGTTAAGAATTGTTTCTATTTTTTCTCTCCATAGTTGTTTTCAAAATACATACATGGTATTCATACATTTATCAATGTGACTAAATACCTTATTATGTATATTACTCTAGTAGTGAGCCTTTCCCTTCCTGCACCAATTTATTTGAACTCTTTTTGAAGCAGACCCCAATGTAGCTATCTCAGGCTCTAGGACGTGTTATCTGAGTTGCCTTTCTGCACCAAAGAAAATTAAAACTGAATGACGTCTGATACTTGCCACTTTTCCACATGTAGTTTGGAGCCCTTCCAGCTATAGTTTGTTTGCCTGAATTTTGGCACAGAGAATCCTAGAGAATAGTGGCTTTCTGGAGGATGGATATTGTTACATAAGTTGTTGGAAAAAGGAGGGGGGGAGGAAGTTTTTATGACTGAGAGGGAAAAGAGATCTAGAAAGTCGGCAATGCAAAAATGGAAGAACCCAAGGTAGTGTGAAGCAGTGAAAAACAACCATGAAAACGATGATTTATCGGACAGATCTGAACAGATGGTGAATTGGTCATAGAGAAGAACTCATAGAAAAGAAAACTGGAAGACAGCATAAAGAGCAGAAGAGACTAAAAAAGAGTTCCTTTTATCCTGGCTATTTTGGGGTCACAGTTCAGGAATTACTGTTGTTTAAAAGATAATTAAATTTGCATACTTTTTAGACAGTAATTTCTTTTTGAAAAGTCATCAGGTGTATCCTCAGTGCATGAATGATGGTTATAAGCAAAGCAGGAAATGAATGGCAAGAGATCAAAACTCCCTATAGCATGTCAGTCTGACTTAGCCTTGCTGTCTGGCGGGCTGCTTCATGAATCTGGGCAGTCACATTTTGAATAGCTCTGGATTTTAATACCTGCAGTGAATTTCACTGTTAGGGTTGGGTAGAAGACTAATTTATTTTTAAATAAATAAATGAATAGAATCTACTGTGCAGTATTTTAATTCTTACCTGCTCTTGTGCTGAGACAAAAGTGGCTCCTTGTACATTAGGAACGTGGTACTTGATCATTTTCTGTAATAGTCGGGTTTATCATCAGTCATACCTTTGACCCTATCTGTCACCCTCTTCTGGAACTTTCTTGTTTCTATGGCATGCTTTCTTTGGGTGTAGAGGACTGGAGAAATATAAAATTAACAAGCTGCAGGTACCAGAGATTTATAAAGTAGAATAATGATACTTTGCATTATAGCCTTTATTTCTTTGAATTCTCATTTCCGCTTTCATTGTTAATTGACCCTAGGCATTCCTTGGCACCCTTTCTCTTTCTGATGTGTTTGGAAAAAAAGATTTGTTGTTGGATTTTGTGCCTGTAAAAAGTCATCTCATAATTTTTTTGGCCTTTCCGACTGCATTTCATAGTTAAACTGTTGGCAATTTATGGATTTTTTTCTGTCATCTTCATTTTGAATTTATTTCAATTTTTTGAAGGATCTCTTCCTCTTTCTAACAATATTGGTTGCCCTGCTCTGTGACTGCAGTGGGTTTTGTAATTATAAATCCCATTTTAGAAGTGCATGGTCTCTGTGTCTATCTGGCAGCGTTTGGTTTTCAGCGTGGTGGTGGGAGCGTTTCACCACCTCCCGGGACGGCGACCTGCCTGCGTGGTTCGGGCGCACAGGCCATCTGCCGACGGCAGGAAATGTGTGTGGTCAAATAGGAAGCCCGTAAGACCTCACTGGATGCCAAACTGCAGGGGTTTTGAGGGGAGGAGTTGTTTGTTTTAAACAGAAAATCTTGGATGCTTTTATTTCCATGCCGCGTTTCTCTGTATGGATCATCTTCTGTAATTTGCCCTAAGGAGCTGGTTTTAAATTTGTGGTATTTTTAGATTTGAAAAGAAATTGTAAAGAAATACATTATTTCAACCTTCTTTTTTGTGAGTTACAACTATATATCTAAGTCGGGTCTAGTAGCATAGCCTAATAAAAATTCTTGCATAATACTTTGTCTTATCAGATCTATTTCTTTTGATTATAATTTTACGAGACTTTCTGGGCTGGAAATACCCCGTACCAGGTGTCTGCATTACGCTGAAGGCATGTGCATGTAAATTTAAGTCAAAGCAGTTCCTTTGCTTTTGAGAACAAGGACAGCGGGGCAAAAAATGCCAGAATGTTGAAACGATTTTGGAGCAGCCATTTCAAAATTTAGCTGAGAATAACAAGAAGCCCTTTGCTCCAAGGAAATAACTGTTGCTATTCCCCCATGACAGTCTTGGCAAATGTGGCCGGTGTATAAGCCTTTGGGAAACTGCAGTTTATACAAGGTCCGTGGAGAATTTCAGATCTTTAGCAGTTAGTTTCTGAAGTCTGTCCTCGCCAGTGGGAGAAGTGGGGTCAGGAGGGGGATTTTCTGGGTTGGTAAGCTCCAGAGTTGGTGCATTTCTGATGATCAGAGATTTTGAATAGGTCAGTAGAAGCTTTGAATGTGACAACACATTACACGATGTTTTTATGTGCTACTGATTTATCTCAGAAGTTCCAGAACAGAAATCAATTAATTAATTGAGACACAGGAACAGAACTGGGTTGCATTTTGGTCTCTGTTAAATAGTGTGTTTGGTGTAGCAGTCTGCATCCGGGAGAGCTGAAAGCCGAGTAGGAGACTCCATTACTGACAATATGCTAATAAAATCGTTGCTCCAACTTTTTTTAGTCTACAGTTAACATCTCTGTGTGATATTTTATTTATTTGGCGAATGAGTTTTATGGTTTAATTACGCAGCAATGATTTATATGCAAGAGAGTTGGCAAGAGAAAAATCTCCTCCTGCCCAGCATTTTCAAAAAATGTTTTCCCTGGCTCAAGAGGTTGAGTAACTCCTTAACCATTAAATACATTTTTTTTTTTCCTTTCATCTGTATGGTTTCTATGCTTAATCTTTTAAGGAACTTATAAAGTGCACAGTCCTGCAAGGATTTCCAAACAGGTGTCATGCTGTCACACGAAGTTTCACTGAAATTTTGCATATAAGAGAAATTCTAGGATCAGGGCTTGTATTTGTACTGCCTGCAGACATTATTTACCATTTTGAAACATTAACATAAATGTTTAATTAAAACGTAAAATAAACTTATTTGCACAGGCAGCTTAATTAGAATTAATGCGAAATTATTTACAAATTGATGAAAAAATGCTTTTCAAGTTTCAACTGCCTGATCTACAACTGCAGGAAAACAAAAGCAGCATTTCCTCCATTACGTTTTTATAGCCGTGCGGTCGCTTTCCATTATCTAACCTGTGACTCACCAAAACTTTCCTAGCTCGAAAAACAAAGAAGAAGATAAAAGGAATTCAGCAGACGAGCGCAACGGGAACGCGGGAGGCTTCTGAAACGCCTGGAAACAAGAGCATCGTCCCAGCGTCGCTGCCGCAGCTGACGCCAACGCTGGTTTCGCTGCTGGAGGTGATCGAGCCCGAGGTGCTGTACTCGGGCTACGACAGCACCCTGCCCGACTCCAGCTGGCGCATCCTCTCCACCCTCAACATGCTGGGCGGGCGGCAGGTCGTGGCTGCAGTGAAGTGGGCAAAGGCAATTCCAGGTAACGGGCAAAGGCATTCGTTACAAAGCACAGTTTTTGTATTTGGTATCCTTCAAAGCCTTCGCGGGTAAAGTTTTAGTAATATCCGAGCTAATTTGTGTCCCAGATACATCTGGAGTGGAAAAGCAGAAAAAACACAGATGCAAAAATTTCTTTCCTAGGATTACAAGTTAGGACATTTTACTCGAGCCCTTTGACCACTGAGTGTTAAAATTCATAGTAAAATAGAGATTTGTTTTTAAAAGTAATACAGAGAACTATTTCTGTTAGCTCTAGCTCCACCTCTTCAATAATTATTTCTTGAATATTTTTAGCAATGAGGTTCTCTTGACTTCTGCACACTGGTGCTGCTGTACTGGCTTGGCTGGGTCTGCATTCATGGGTGGTTCTTTTTTTTTTTTTTTACTACCCCTCACCTCACCTTATCTGTAGTTTTTTTTTCTTGCCTGGGAATAGGCATTTGAGCATCCAGTTCCAGGGTGGAAGTCAGGATGTTCATTTTCTCTCAAGCACTGTAGCTACACGTGTGATCAAACTGTCACCTGGGGCGTGTGGAAGGCTTGTTGCTCTTCTGGCTCCCACCTGAAGACCCAGGGAGCAGTTACAGGAGAAGCAGTGTCCAATCTCAGCAGTATGTCCTCAGGAGAGGCCAGAGCCAGAACTAAAGCTGGAGGCGTGTTTATTCCTGACCGAACAAAAACTAGTGGTTTTCTCCCTTTCCCTGCTACTCAGTACCGTTAGCTACCTGTTCTCAGAAACCCGAGCAAAAACACTTCCAGAATGCATGTGTTGCCCAAGAATAACATCACACAACAGGTCTGCCAAAAAAAACAAGAAGTCTGATAATGAAATGTGTGAGTCATAATGGTGTCTCTCTTGAGGGAGGAGAAATAAATTAACAGTGGGAAAGAAGGAATAGTAAACTCAAATCTGCATGTCCAGCAGAGATGTGGACAGATCTGTACGTCTGTCAGGCTTCTCTGCGGTGGGGCATTGCGCTGAATTCACCCAGGTCTGCGTTAGGAGAAGTTCCCATGCACACACTTTCTTCTGGGGCAAGGCTTTAGGAGACCATCTGGTACTCTCAAACACAAATTTAGATACCATTTTTATAAAGCGGTTCTGTGTTCATAATCTCTTGTGAACAGTTTCCCTAATTAGACAAACCCTTCAGGTTAGAATATATGCTCTTAATGAAAATGCCAGTCTTCTCTTTAATAATTACATTAATAGGAACTACTCTTATCATTTTTTTATCTTCTTTTTTTTGTTTGCTAAGGTGGTTCTTCATGAGTATTTAATTTGTATGTACTACTGCTGGCTGTACACCATCAGACACACTAACAATAAGCCAGCACTGGTTGCCAAACCCTTTAGTTGGGATTTCAAAATAACCTTTTCCTGAGGAGGGTTTGAGAAAAGATTTCAAGATTTGACCCAGTAAGTTTGAAGTAACTTTGAAACACTTTGCTTGCATTTTAGAAGTAGTAAATGGTAGTTACTGCTGTCTCCAAAGCCAGAAGCTTTTTCGGAAGCTGTCAGGCATACCGAGTTTTGTTATGTATTAGCCTACTGAATGCTATCGGCACGTCTTCAGGAAGCAGCACTGTTGCGAGCTCTTTAGATGTCAGATGCTTAATAAAATTAAATAAAATCAACTTGAATGCGGGCTTTAATAATGATTCAATATGGCACAGTATTTTCTCGCTAAATGTAGGCGGGATCTAATAGAAACTAGTGTTGCAAATTAAAAGCTGCCTGCATTGTAAGGCTGTTTAAGGGGCCAATTTTCAGATTCTATACATTTCCTCATTGTCTGATTGGCTCTGTTCGTGCTACATGTTCTTAAAAGATTAGAAGCAGTTAAAGATGGTAACTAATGCAATACAGATTTTGTAAATTCAGTGTACAATTGTTGTTGAATAAGAACAAAATTTGACATTAAACCATTTATTGTCTAGTGGACTGCTCTCACAAAAAGTAAAATATACTGTTATTTTTGGAAGATAGCCCAATGAATTATAGTGTGTATTAAATGGAACTGCTGTCTGTTGTAATCTATCTAACTGACCATCAGTTCCAGATAAGCACATGCATATATTCTGATTATTTTTTTTTTTTTTTTTTTTACATATTACATCCCATTTTAATACTTGTAGTACCTGTTGAGACTTACCCCTCTGGTACTCTGTCTGTCCAGAACACCCCTGACATCGTGTCTGTCAGGGCCTCCAGGGTGCATGCGCTTTTGTAGATGGGTGCTGAGAACTTATTTTGAAATGTATATGTGTAAGTATGAATATAATGTATAATGCAAAGTTCCAGACTTACTCTTTCTGTTGCTCTCTTTTGCCTATTTTCTGTGTTATGTATGTTTTGTGTGGTTGAGAGTTACACGTTCAAGCCAGCTCAAGGTTGAGTTGTACTGGAGCTTTCTGCTCCAACCTTTCACAACTCGTGCGTAGCCATGTTGTCCAGAAGACATAACTGGAGTGCTGTGGTCACAAAAGCTTAATTTCTACATATGCAAAGTTTTGCACCTTAACGGTATACCAAGTATTTGAATGTAGCTGTAGGAGCTGGAACATGGCATTGAAGTTTTACACCCATGTTAAAGAGCATTTTTTTCATCCAGCAAGAACGTCCTCATAAGAAACCTCTTACTGTTCTAATTTATTTCTTTCTTCCACCAAAGATCTAATCTAAAATACTTGACTGAATCAGATTAATGTAATATGGTAAAAAATCTTGTGTTATTTCAGGTTACAGTCATCACAGATACAGAAATTGTTATCAAATACACTTTTAAAAGTGGTAATTACACTGATAATACAGAAGTTGTACTGACGATAACCATGGTCCTTTTCCAAGGTATGGGAGTTTTTTCTTTTTTTTGCAACTGATACCATCACACCTCCACTGTTATTCTTCCAGGTTTCCGAAATTTACATCTGGATGACCAAATGACCCTTCTGCAGTACTCATGGATGTTCCTAATGGCTTTTGCTTTGGGATGGAGATCATATAAACAATCAAACGGAAATCTCCTGTGCTTCGCACCAGATCTGATTATTAATGAGTAAGTAAGACATGAGTCGTTCTCCAGGTTTCTCGGGGTGATTTTAGACTCCACGTAGTATTTCTGGGTTTTGCACTTGAGAGGTGAATCACTGGGTAGCAAATTCTTGCAGAGATCACAAATCAGTCTGTCATTTGCAACTTGTTTTTCTTTTAGCAGATTGCTTAGAGTTTTTAAATAAGTCAAATGAAAGAAAGATAGTTTAGATATTAAGTGTATTTATATCAAGAAGTTTTTGTGGGAGGTGTGTTTGTACTAAAACATTCCATATTGTGACTGTTCCTGCACCATTCATTACAATCATTCATTTTATCAGAGCCAACGCGGTTGAAGCTAAAAATATATCTGGGATGGAGTGAAAAGTTTGGCAATTGCATAGTGTTCTGTATGTTTGTTGTATAAAAGTCCTACCAGTTTCACAGAGTTTTTGATCAGTTAAACATTTATATCTGAGCCTGATTAAAATCTGTCTAAAAAGACAAGGTTACAAATGGAAAAACGTCTGATTTATATTTTTTTGTTGAACTTTGTTACCAGTTTTCAAGAAAAGTTGAATTTGCTAGAATATTTGGACATCTTTTTCCTTGCACCTTGCATAATTTTTCCTTCTATTTTTCAAATTCCTGTTGGGCAGTAATTCTGTGTTGTGGAGGAGTGAAAGCAGGAATTCAGGATTGCCGAGGTGATGGGCAGAAGGCTTAATCCAAGGTGTAGTGGGGATAAACTTTTTGCACAGAAATAGGTATAGTTCTGTTACTTTCCGTACGCTGTTTCAAAGGTGTCGTAGCAGCTGAGGTTAGGTTATGCCTTTCTGCCTCCAGTCTGGAGAGAGAACGCTCCATCCAAACCCTCTCCTGCTGGGTGGATTCGGGAATCAGGCCCCATGCACTGACACACTCTCCTGCCTTTTACTTTGAAGCCATTTCAGCAATTGGGTCCTTCAGCTCATATTTTAAAAACCCACTTCTTCAAGCAGGTGGAAGAGTGTCTGTGTAGTCTGTAACAGACCTTTCCAGGGATCTTTCAGTCTTGCAATTCCAGTGGTGCTAGGAATATTTATAAAGCCTGTCGAGGCATTTTGTCTGTATTTTGAATTATTTGCTGAAAATATTCTGTGGATGTAAATCTTCGAGGCTGTTGGCCAGAGCCATTCAAAACCTAGATTACCCATCTGCAGCTTCCCATTAATATGATGCTCTCACTCTGGATTTGCCATTTCTTTTTTCATGAAATGACATAGTCCATTTGTGGGGGCTAAAACTAATAAATATGATTACACAGCCTTTGACACATATAATCAACATGATTTTTAGCATTGCAGTCTCACTGACAATAATTTACAAATTGATGCAAGTGACAAGGTTTTTTCACATCTGTTTTTCTGTCTGTAAAATGGAGGCAATACTAATCCCTTTGGCATGCTGTGAGACAGTCTTAATGGTTTTGTTCCTATTGCACTTCAGTATCAGATCTCACAAATCTTTTCTCTGTTTAAAAAAAAGTAATTGTTACATTTTTCAATGAGATTAGCCATTTACATTTCAGACTACTTTTTCATGTTTATTTATTCCCTTTATTTTTTCAGTGTAAATATTTGTCCAGGCTTTTATAAACTGTAATTATTTCTTTATAATGGCAATTTTTCAAAAGAAGGTAAGGAGCAGACGACAGGTGAGGGCCCATCTGTGTACTTACGTTTATTAAAGTTCTTAGAATATGTCTCTGGAGTAAAATAGTCTCTATGTGGTAGGATAATTGATGTTGTCCCTAATAGGTGTAATGCCATCTGATTTGCTTTAAGTCAGAGGTCTCCTGCTGCTTTATCTGTGGGTCAAAACCACAGAGCTTTACAGCTAAGTATGTGTTGGTACTCTTAAAAAAAAAAACAAAAACAAAAACAAATGCAAGGGTAATCCTATTAGACTAAATATTAATTCTCAGATTCATTCTAGTTACAGTTTCGGTACATAAATTGTTTATCAGAATGACATTTGTTTTCAATAAAATATGTAGACTGAGAGAACTGCAATTTCTTCTCCAGTGTGCTACAGGTTCCCCATAAAACTCACTGGTCGTAACTTTTTATGTACCATTCATCAATAAAATACAGCCACCTCCGAGTTAAACATGGCAAATACTGAATAATACATAAAAGCAGTGCATGAGTTATTAGAAGCTTCTGAAGCGCAGTACTGCAGGGAGAGCCAGAGGGGCAGCGCCGCTGGGGAGGAGCAAGAGAGACATCAGGGACATCAAGAAAAAAAATCCACTTGGATTTTAACGATCAGGTGTGCCCACTCTCACTGCTTGATATGTCCTTCAAAAGGCAGTACTGCAGCACATAATATCCCCTAAAAACCGTTCTGGGGTTTATTCAGTGCTGCTTTCTGATAGGCGTTTTAGTGATCTGTCACCCAAACAGCTGCGTCCCACCACCACCCCTAAAGCTCTTTCTTAAAGTTAATTTATTACTCTACCTTGGACCTGTTTCTAGTGTATCTAAAAAACATTATTTGATGTAAGGATCATATTTATTAAAACCCATTGACCAATATAAACAGGTAAAATAGCATCCTCTAAAAGTCAAATCTACTCCATTGTTTGGTAATTCTAAAAACAATTGTAATATTTAATAATGTTACAGTGAGTTCTCTGAATAATAGGAAAAAAGCTGAGTTTTCCTCATGAATTTTAAAGCTTGATTCCACTAAATACAGTTAGGCATAGGTGTCATGCGTAACAGAATCAGAACCTTCATTTTGATTGTCTGCAGTCGAGGATCATACTCATTTTTACAGCTAACTTGAAGCTGTCTGCATCAGATTTTTGGCTTCCTGTTCAGTAGTTTCAGATTTATGCATGCAGTTAAAGAGGTATAAGTTGTTCAAACTTGTAATTTTTGAGATCTGCAAATGACATTTCTACAGGTCTGTTCTTTATATGAACATTCTTCATTTGTAACTAAGAATTTGTTCTGGCCTCATATCTATTAACTGCAGTTTCAAAGCATGATTTCAGTGGAGAGCTAGAACAGAATTATGTGTCGTTAAACATACTGTGTTAGAATACAACAATTCCAGGAGGTCTTCCATCTCTTCAAGCCACAGCCTTTAGATTGAGGATGTACTTGTTTTTCTTAAAAACATTATAAACAAGTTGTGGAGTTGGCAAAACCTTCCAAGCCTCCAGTGAGGCTCTCGTGCAGACTTGTGTCAGTTCAGCCTTACAAAACAGTGGCAAATACTCACGTGGATGGGCTTTCAGTTCTGTTGTGTAACTTGAGTCTAAACATCGAACAAAATCAGATGTATCACATTATGCTGTAAGTGATAAACATCTCACTGTGTATATGGAATTACACATATTCAAATCTTAATTAGTCTGATTTTTTAAATATATTTAGCCTACTTTTCACCAAAGACATTCCTTTAATTTACTTGTAAACAATGGACCCTGAGAAGGGTCATAAGAAGAGTATAGGTGTTACTAGGTACAGTGTGAACCAGGAAGTGGAACAGACAGGCATCTTACAATCACATTATTTCTTCACATTCCTGTGTATCTTCATTACAACTATAAACTCGAGTTGGTCTCAAACCACTTCCTTTGTGCCACCATGCCGTGTAGCTTGCAGCAGCGTAACCCAGGTGAAGTTCAGGACCATGAGTGCAGGATGAGTTATCGAGTAGCGGTTGCGGAGGAGTCGGTAATAGTTTGTCTCTGCTGAGAGCTAATGCTCGGGGGGGCGGGGGGCACGGTGTGGAACAACAGAGCATACCGTGCCTCCTGCTGTCTTACTTGTATGGTTACAGCTAAGTGCAATTACTTCCATTTTAGTTTTCTTTGGGGTTTCTGGAAACCATTTATTTTACTCCATTTCTGAGCTTTAAATCTTGTCCTCATATTTGGTACAATTCAGTGTCTTCAGCTTCAGGAAGAGAAACTGTGTCTTTGAAGGGTTCTCCAAGCCTAAGTGTTTTAAATAGACATAACTGCAAAATATTTTTTTTAAGATCTAATTCTTTATGGGGTTAATAAGGCTTTCTTTAGTTTCATGTATCTGCCCAAACATCGAAGCAACATCAGTCTGTCGTGCATTTATCCTTGCACCAACCCTGTCCGGTGTTACTCCTGTGTAGTTACCACTTACATGGAGTAGCAAGATCCACTAGCTCATGTTGACACTCCCCAGGGAGCTGCGTGTAACCGGGCTGTACAGAAAGAACCCGTCTAACCCGTTACGAGATTTGTTGTGCTGTGTTTTCAGCTAAGAGATCCTTAGCATTTATAAATATCTTACCGTGAATGCACAAAAAGCTTCCCAGGAATCAGTGGATTTGTTTTGCTTAGTGCTCAGGTAGCTGTAGCTGTGGTAGTGCAATGCCACTGGGCATTGGTTCTGTTGTAGATTCCGCCATAACTGAATTTTCCAGGTGTCATCGATTCAGTCTGTGGTGGGAAAGAGAATTAAACTCTGTTCTTCTTTAAGTCTTAAGATGGCAGCCTAGTCATTTGACCAGTCTTCTCCTAAAAATTGAATATTTATTGAATATTCCATTTTTATGTCTTTACTCCTGTCATTTATTTGGGGGGGGAATAAAATCATCCAATATATTTGAACAATGTTTATCACATACTAGTCGTAAGTTCATACATCTAACAGGCTTGGGCAGGGTGGATTATAAAGTTGCTGTGGTATGAAAATAAATTATTTCCCATAGCATTTGTTGAGTGCAGAAGGGTTCACCATACGTATGCACGGCAGTTTTCATTTTGTACGCTTATGCTGCACCTGTACAGCTTTTAATTTGTTTGTCTACAAAACCAAAAAGCAGGAAAGATGAGTGTGAAGATCCAGCTGTCATTTCTGCAAGAGTACGGGTCACTTCAGCGTTCCTCCTGCTTCCATTTTTTCAGAACTCCTGCCAGTTCCAGTTGATCCAGGTCTCGAAACAACAGCCGCCTCCTCTCTGTCCCCCTCAGAAGCTGACGAGGGGAGCGGGGCTGGCCGGGCAGCGCCGCAGACCCTCGCCCGCTGCGGTGGCGTTAGCGGTGGCCCCTCAGCCAGCTCCTGCCTCAGCCCACGGCGAGGCAGCGGCACCGGGGGCTCCGGAGCTGAGGAGCAGGCGCTGGCAGCGCTGGGCAGGCAGCGGGGGAGCGTTCGGTGCTCCCCGACGGTCGGTCGGTGAGCTCTTGGGTGCTCCCACCTCAGTCAGCAGAAGAGCTGCCACCGCATGGGCCCACCTTAGTCCTCTAGTGTGTAAAACTGGTATTTGCTGCCCCAGCTGATCCTGCACAGGGAAAAGCTACAGAGCAGCTGTGGGCAGGTTTTCATCTCCAGGCAGGCCGGGGGGAGAGGGGAGTCCTAGTCAGCTCCTCATCAAGGGAGGGGCAAAAATGTAATTCAAGTTATTTTAAGGCTTTGGAGAAATTTTAGATTTACATTTCTATACTTCATTTCTGGGTAGAAATAATATGCTTTAATGAATTAGTGTGTGACTATTTAGTAAGCTCATCATTTTACATTTCAAAACAAGAATTACTTTTTTTTTTTTTTAGAGTTATGTCTGTATCAGCTGGCAATTTCATACATAATATATGTATCCTTTTATATATATACACACACACAAAAAGCCCTCAATTCAAGTTGTTGACAGGTTTGGCAGCTTAATAAATCTTAGGCTTCAGACCATCATTTAGTATTTGGAGATTGTATAAACTTGTGATTTGTAGTCTTGTATAACTGTTTCCACTATTTATGGTTCAAAACCTGCTTTTGTTGGAACTGGCCCTGTTACTGTATCAGCTTTAGGCCTCTGGTTACCTCACAGTGTACATGAACTTACAGTGAGCAACAGTAACTATTGCACAGCTGTGTTCATCAAGTAGCAAAGGCCATTTAATTGCTGCCTAGCTTTAGAAATAAGTTCTTGGAAGTTCCAGGTTTTTGGACTCTGCATGCTCATCGTCTTAGCTCTTTGCTCTTCTTAGGTTTGAGCTCAACTCCTTGGGCTCATGTCTCCTTACAGTATTATTGTATGCTGTACAGAATGGCTGTATTGCTGTTACTTGAATGGAAAGAAAATAACAGGCAATTACAGTTTTAAAAGCAATGTTTTATCTGTTCTCTTATTCCCAGAATTTTTTCTGAACACTCTTTTGCAACTGGTTCTGTGGAGTCGGTATCATCTGTTTTTCAGAATGCCAGCATCTTGTTTACTGATTTTATTCTTTTATAGACTTAGCTGAACTGAATGACTCACAGCAGTGTTGAAAATCATCACATGCTTTTATCATCAACATGCATCCCACACAGAAAGCCCATGTACATCCCGTGTACATGACATGGGCTGTCATCGAGCTCAAACTTGCCGCTAATGCCCGTCGCGTGTTCGTTTCTGAGGTAGCTGGTTACAAAGGCAGAGGAATATTAGACACTTACAGAACAAGAAGGCGATTCAAATGGGATTAGATTTACAATCACTGAAGCAGGATCGCTTCAAAAGTGATAAAATGCTGTTAGTCTCAGTTCAAGTCTCAATTTATGTGAATGGCAATAATTGCAAAAGCACTGAAGTGCCGCGACCTGCCCCGTGTTGCCGGGGTGCTCCCGGGTGCTCCCCTGGGCCTCGGCGCCGGCTCTGCCTCCAGCGGCAGCTGCTCCCCAACTCTTGGGGGGTGCAGGCAGCTGCCAGACCTTTCAGCTTCCCTGGGACTACCAGCCCTGTCCATCACCAGAGCTTGGCTTGAAGACTCCACAAAGTCACTACGGTTCTGTAGATAGTTTCTGCTAAGAAGGAATCACATGTGATGTCATCCCTAAGTATAATACCTTTTTTAATTAGCTGTACACCTAGTTTAAGTATTCCATCTGGTTTGTGTGTGGGTGAATTAGTTCCCAAGTTGCTAAATGCCCTCTGTAGGGAGGGGGACCTGTGACACGGAGCAGGGAGTCAGGCGGGAGCCCGAAGCCCCCGCGGCAGCTGGGATCATCTGGTGCGCTCTGGCCAGGAGATGGGCGGGGGTATGTCTGGGACCTCTTCCAGACCCTTCGCCAGCACCACGGGCTGTGCAGTGAATCAGCTTCCCTCTTGCTCAGATGGGGCCCAGCCCCGCCCCGGGCACGGTGCGGAGCTCACCCCGGCGCTCGGGCTCCTCTGAAGGGAGCGGGGCTGTGCTTTACTCGCGGTTTTTGAGAACCGCAATCTGCGTAGCCTTGGCCTTACTGAAAACGTTCGTGTGGATTCTCAGACTCGCGGATGTGATTGCATTTACAGCAGACAGAAGTAAATGACAGGCTGACCCATTTCATAATGTTTATTTTAACCTTTTGCCCAGAAATGGTAATAGTTTTACATGAGGAAAACTGCTGAGCCTTGTCACAGAATGGGTTTCAATTACTCAATTTGAAATATGTGAGATGCCCTTTGATACAGCCCAGAGGGGTCAGGAGAAAATTTGCCAAATGGCCAAATAGTGGCTTTGTGTCAAGTGCCCTGAGAAACATCCTACAACTGAACATCTTACACTTACTCCTGTTTCATGCAGCTTAACCTCAAGTGCACTCTGTACTCTCACTGTTACTCCTCGATTACTGACGTCCGACATCACCCCGGTGTTTCTGGGTTGCTGTATGTGCCTGCACTCCTGTGGCTGTAGGTACCATTTGTGGACAGTCCTCTCAGTGCAGGAGTTGTCCGGCGACATGCCTTTGGAAATCATGGGCTTGTACTTAATTTGCTTTTAATACAGTTTCAATAGCTTGTATTTCTTTCCGTCTTTCAAAACCCATCTGAATTCCTGTTGTTCTCAGGAATTTTTGCACCTTGAGGAAGGTGTGTCTTCTTGCCTTCACTTGGGGTTTCTTAGGGTGCTCATGAGGGTTCATTAGATAATTCTCTTGCAGGGCTAAGAAAGGGAGAACTGGAAAGTGATAGTAGCTTTAGAGAGGTTGGTGTAGTTTCATAACCAGATCTTAACTTATACTGGGATTCAATTTTATCTGTGTCTTTGTTTAGATTATAATGCTGAATAGATAATGCCTTAGAAAAGATGACACATCATTAATGAAAAATAAATTGCTGGCATTGCTGTAGAGAGGTGATGTAGTCATTGCATTTGAAATGTACTATTTTGCCTGTCTTTTTCTATACAACAGTTTACATGGGAAAAGCATGAATCTCTCTTACACTCTTCAGAATGAATCTGTTCTTGTTTATTTCCCACCCAAAACTGTAATCCTGCCGTATTCACAGTAACCAGCTGTAAAAGCACATGTAAAGAGGATTATTGTGGCAGGTGAGGTACTAAATAAAAGGAGGAGTTCCTGTCCTGATGCAGGGCTTCATTAAAATAGAAAAAATAAAAGGAAAAAAATTTATAAATACATGTTTGTCATTCTGATTCCAAGTAAGTGCTTTCCAAGATTTTCCTGTAGTTGTCAATATGTCTTTCCATTTATGGTTAGAAACCTTATTATTGAGGTTTCTTGTATTTATAATATAATTCTTGTATTATTTCAAAGGTAACAAAATTTAATTGCAATACTAGGCATATTTTTAAGAAGTAAAAGGAGTACAAGAAGTATGAAGTCACTTTGAAAATTGAGCAGTTATGGCCAGTTGATGCGGTCACTAGTGAGCAAATATACAGTAAATTTTGGTGAATTTTTCAAAGCCTCGGAGAAATCTCATCTCATAGTATAATATACCTCTGTGGTTCTTTATACGGATTAAATACTTTGGGACTGCCAGACTTGAGGAAGTTTGTTACACAGTGTCTGAACTTGATTTTTCTGTCAGCTTTGTGAGGAGCTGTTGGGTGTTGTCTGTTGATAACAGCTCACTGATGGGTCCTTGGCAGAGACCGGCCTCCTTTGTGACCCGGGGATCTCGTACGTCGCGCTCCCCGCGGGCTGCAGTTCTAGGCCAGCGTTTACATGCCGTGACGAAGGCAATCGCCCTGAACAGCTTCACTGGAGAAAACCAGCGATTGTTTTGCTGCAAGATAGATCACGAACTCGCTTGTCATCTGCCTCTACGGCCCCCGCTGCTCTTGAATGAAGCGTGGAGAGACTTAGGTTTAGAATTTTTAGATAGGCAGACATTGAACTAACTTTTATGCTCTTATTTCTCAGGCAGAGAATGAACCTACCCTGTATGTACGAACAATGCAAACATATGCTTATGGTTGCCCGAGAGCTATCACGGCTTCAAGTCTCATATGAAGAGTATCTCTGCATGAAAACGTTGCTTCTCCTCTCTACAAGTAGGTGAACAGTTAAATACCTATGTGAACAATGTAAGTTTGACTTGCCAGTGTTACAAGCGTGCATGTGTAGTTTAAAATTGTGTTTAGGTATCTGATAGCAAACACAAGTCAAAATGTTCTGCTTGGCACCTGATCATGCGGGGTTAGTGAAGGCAATTCTGCTTTTAGCAAATACAATACATTCGTGCGAAGATATTGTGGATTGTGTTCAAAACTTCCCAAGTCCAACAGAGGGGCCTAACTCAAAATTGCAATTTGAAATTCTTCGAAAATACATAAATCACAAACTGGCTGAGGAGTTCAGAACTCAGAGAAACTGCCAAAGCTGTGAACTTCATGCCCATAAAATACTTTAAAAAACAAACAAAGAAAAAAAACCCCAAAACTAAAACACTCAAACAAACAAACAAAAAACCCAAGCAAAACACCAACATAACCAAAACAAAAAATCTGCCACCACCTGTGAGGAAGTTCTGATCCAGTGAAGCAGTTTCCCCCCAGAAAAGTTAACAAACTCCCCCAGAATTTATTTCAAAATTGTTAAATACAATTACAGCTTTTTGCATTTGCATCTGAAAAGTATATGGTAGATTTACAATCGATATCATTAGATAGCTTTGGTACATTAGATAAATCTATCTAATCTATCAAAGATCTAATATACTACATGACGGTTTTTATGTCTTTTGACAAGATATGCTGTAGTTAAAACAAGTCACGGCTTAGTAAAATTCTGTGGTCTGTACTGCATGAAATGTCAGTGTCAAAATAGTCCTTTCTAGACCATACAGAAATACACCGATATGCCACACTTACGGGGCTGTTTTCGACGTGTGTTCACACTCACTGGTGTGCAGGTATTTTCTCTTCGTGCCCGGTGGGGCCGTTGCTGCCTGAGGAAGCTCAGTTGTAGCCCTGCCTCTGTTGCAACCCAGGGATTCTCAGTAACAGAGAGCATCCGTGTGCGTGTCAGCGTGAGCGGGCACCTCGCCTGGCACCGCTCGGTCTGTCCTGGAGCAATCCCCTCACAGCGGTACCCGCGGGCCCGCAGGACCTGGAAAGCTGCGTCTCAGGCAGCGACTGTGGTTTTCCCGAAGCCTTTGCTGCTTCTGCTTGACAGGAGGTTATTTTTGGTTCAGTGTAGTGACAGGTACACTAGTATGCTTTAAAAGTATCAGTAAGAGCAGCAATGCCAGTAAAGATTTTTCAGCGTAGTACTTCTACATGATTGAAAATGCATAGTTTTAAACATTTTAGACAGTTCATTAAAAATTGTAGACAGTTTGTTACATCGAGGGCTCAAACATTCCTTATCTTCAATATTTCCGGGGAATAACAGCATTAATTCTTCTAAACAAATGAGAACTCAGTAGCTTTGGGCTTTTCCCCACTGGCAGCAGAAGGGTCTCGTAGCCCCGTGCTGAGGCCCTGCGAAGCCCTGGGGGAGGGCGCGGGCAGGAGAGGTGTCGGGCGCTGGACGCTGCCGTTGCCGGTTCCTCCCCGGGCCCATCACCTCGGCAGCCTGGCAAGGGCCAGCCCAGCCTCGCCTGCCAAGCCCAGAACTGGGACAAGGGCTCTTTTCAGAGGAAACTTTCAGCTCCACGCTGACGTGGGCTTTGTAGGAACTTGAAACTTCCCCAAAACTGCAGATTTAAAGTAGTTTCTGAAATCTCTCCCGAAAATTCCTCAAGTGTTTTGGATGTGGTGTAGGCCAACTTTCCTTACGGGAATTGGAAATTTCCTTAAAGGAGTTTCCATGGCAGAAATGGTGAAGAGGCAACACTCGTAGAATTAAGCCCGTTGACGAGTGACGTATGGCAAGCACTGGGGTTAACCAGCAGAAGGCCTCTTTCTTATATTTACAGTGAAAGACAATATATTTTCACATTTCACATTTCTTTCCGAGTACATACATTGTGTAAGGGGCACATTGTGGAACTTCTGAAAGTTGAATGGCTGAAATTTGTATAGCTTTTTAAGCTGCAACTTCACAATCTTAATTTATGTTTATTGTGTTTCTGTGTAAGTTTTCCAAGAGAAGAGGAGGAGGAGTAAAACAGGAATCCCACGCAGGTCTAGACACGCAGCTCGCACATAGACGTAGCTCACAGACCTTTTCCATGTAAATTGCTGAAGCAGCAGTTGACATGCTGTCATCTCCTGTGTAGGCAAGGCAGGCAAGATACTTGACTCCAGCATCTCTCAGATGCTGACAGTGTAGAGAGGGTTGGATTTTTTAAGCAAGGGAATGTGCTTTAGTGGCCTCTTTCCTCTGTGCTTTCAGTCAGCTTTGTCTCAGCTCTCTTCTGTATCTTCAGCTCTTTCCGTTCACCAAGGTAGTCAAAGGTTTCAGATCAAACATCTTAAGGACCACTGGAGTCCTCGTGCTTGGTCTGTCCTGATTTACTAGTCCTTGGCCTTTAGAAGGACCATCCTAGTAGGAGAGAACGGAGGCACAGGGATTTAACATGGATTTGAGGCTGAATAGAGGCCTCGGTCCCCACGCCTTGGGTTTGTACCCCGCAGCTCCTCGTCTGTCCGGCGCTATCTCCATGTCCCGTCCCTATTCCAAGAAGCTCTGCCCAAGCCCCGAGTCCTCCCTGGCATGGGCAGTCAGTTTGTCGTCCAGACTCTGTTACTGCCTTGCCTAGATGCGTTATTTGATCCATGTTGGGCTTGGAACTAGATGATCTCTCAAGATCCTTCCCAAGCCAGGCCTTCCTGTGATCCTACCCTTGCTCTTCCCTCGGCACACGGAATTTCTGTGGAATCTTTCCAATGTCACATTTCCCCAGACACTGGGAGCACAGGAGCTCCAGCCCTGGTGGTGGTTCTTCAGGGCACCTCCAGGGCTTAGTGTTGTTACCTCCACAGTCCGGTTCCCTTCCCCCTGTTTCTTGCCGGGTTACCTTTGGGGTTTTTTATTTTTATTTTGCCAGCAGTCCTATGCTATTTGTTCAGCTAGTCATCCCTCTCAGTTTCTGCTCTCTTTCTTTCTCTCTCAGCTGTCATTCCATTAAGTCCAAGTCCTTTTTCTTTTGGTCATTTTTGTGTAACTAATGTAATGGAACTTAAATAATAACACAATTCATAGATGTATAATGTCTTAAAGGTTCGTATCAATGTTACAGTTCCTAAGGAAGGCCTGAAGAGTCAATCTTTGTTTGAAGAAATTCGTATGACATACATTAAAGAGCTGGGAAAGGCCATAGTGAAGAGAGAAGGGAACTCGAGCCAGAACTGGCAGCGATTTTATCAACTGACTAAACTGTTGGACTCTATGCATGATGTAAGTTCTTAAAGGAATGCTGCAGATGTTCCAGATAAATGAGGTTGGGATATGACAGTAATCTCCTCGATCCTTTTATTTAAAGGGATAAACGTTGGGGCAGGGCGGGGTGGAGGTGGCGGTCACGCTCCCCTATGTCTAACCAAAGGCTAATTGAAGGAGATGAACGTGGTGCCTTTAGATGACTTTTGCAGTGGACTCTGCAGCAATTATTTTTATAATTAATATAATTTTCAGTCTTTAGTTTTTTAAATGATGTTGCTTTAAAATGGAGGGACTCGGAAATTGTAAATGATTTTGCAGTAGTAGCAGAGATGTGAAGTTTAAAAACCGTATTATCTCAGAGACAAACTACTTAAGAATCTAGAGAATTGTTTGAAACTGTGTTAAAATAATGCATCAGTGCTATTTTTAGTATTAGTAGCAGTCTAATTTTGCAAGGAATTTCAGAATTCAGGCTGTCTCCTTCTGCGGTATGCAGTCTAAATTGTGCATATAGTGCAAAGCAGTCCAAGTAGTCTTTAAGCTGGATAAGGCAAGGGAAACTCTGAGACCTCAAAAAATATTTTTTTCTTGATAGCGTACCAAGCACTTGGAAAGATCTTATGAAGCTTATCCATATGTATGATATTTATATGCTAGAATGGGAATTGATACAGAATCTCTTCGGTATTTGTAAAGAACTTGCACGATCTGCTCCCTTGTTTTATATTAGAATGCCATTTGCAAGACTTACTAATTAAAACGAGGATAACGCGTGTCTGCCCCGCGCCCCAAGCGTTACCCGAGCGCCTGGGAGGTGTGTTCGGCTGGGGGCTGGCCCGGGCCTGGCTGCGGAAGTTAGGAAGAAGGAAGGATGTAGGTTAATAGTTCTTCTGTATGTATTCGTGTGAAAGTAATTCTTTGCTTTATCACTTGTAGGTGGTTGAAAATCTTCTGAGCTTTTGCTTCCAGACATTTTTGGATAAATCCATGAGTATTGAGTTCCCAGAAATGTTGGCAGAAATCATCAGCAATCAGATACCAAAATATTCAAATGGAAATATCAAGAAGCTCTTATTTCATCAAAAGTGACTGCCTTAATACAAAAGGGTTGCCTTAAGAAAACATCAAATGATAGCTTTTTTTTGTAAAGAAAAAACCTACAGAACTTGTTAATTTTGTCCTTTCAGCGGTGTTCCTTTTGTAATTATGCACTACATGTGGTTTACAGAGGGCCAAGATTTAGGCTATAGAAGCAGCGGATTTCTCACATTTGGTAAATAATTGGGGAGAAAGGAAAGGAAAATAAATCTTGCTTGTCAGAAATTATCTCTCCCCTCGTGCAACATCCATGGATGCATCAAAACCACCAGTGACAAGATCTGAGGCTGTTACACGAACATTCTGCTAATTAATTTCTGCAGTTGGCTGGAGACAATTTCCTAGGCTTTTTTTTTTTTTTTTTTTGGTAAAGTGTTCTGGATTTTTTTTTTTTTTAAAGTTAAGGTAGCATTTTGGTTTATGCATGTAACCTGAAGAAAGTTTACAAGTGTATATCAGAAAAGGGAAGTTGTGCCTTTTATAGCTATTACTGTCTGGTTTTAGCAATTTCCTTTAACTTTATATACCGTGAACTAGGCTTGTTCATTTTTTCTTACATAATTTTTTTGTAATACTTCAAGATGCCTATTGTACAGCTGGTTTTTTAAGGTGGGGCAGCTCGTAGCTTTCCTAAATGACCTCTAGACAGTAATCCTTGAGTATATGCGTGTGCAAATGGGTTGGGCTTTTCTAACCTAATAGCTTTGAACTTGTCAAAGTGACCATAAAAGTTTGACATTTTTTAAGGGCCGAGGTGGGTGGGAGAACACTCTCAAATCTAATTTAAATAGATGCGAATGAAACAAATACTTTTGGTATATGTGCAAAAGTGTTGGATATGCAGATTCAAAGAAAATTAACCCAGTCCTAACTGGATGTAAATGAGCAGGTTATTTTATATATTGAAAAAAAAAAAAAAGCCTGATTTTTGCATATAATGCAACAGCCATAACTATAAGAGTCATGGGCTGCATTGATGCCAAGAAGATCAGTCCTGACTGCCCATCAGGAAATTTTCAGGAAAATATGCATAGCTTAAGAAAAGTTTACTTCTGTGTGGAGAAACTCACATTTTCTATACACTTAAATCGATCATCATACAAGTATATATGGAAAAATACCATTGACTTAAGAGGCAGACATGTAATTACGCCCAGCGGTTTGGTTTTGTTCCGTTTCTTGTATCGATTCTCGAGATCTCTCCTTCGGCGCGACGCCCCGTCCCCCCCCGCCGGCCGGCCGCGCCGCGGAGCAGAGCAGGGTGGGGCGGCCGCGCCGCCCGCCCGTCGCTCCGGATGTACAGACTCCGTGTGCTCAGAGCCCCCCTGCCCATCTCCACCTGCCACCGGCTCGCTCACCCCCTTTCCTGGAGAGCAGGAAAGCTCCGCTACTGATTTTGTGGTCTTAGAGTCGTACGTCAAACTCTCTGTCTTTGTAAGGCTGCGTCCCTTCATACGGATTACTGGCGTGCCATGGAACCCCCATAGGTCTTGTGGATTTCTCCTCGTTGCCATCAATAACTATATTTTAAAACGTTTAGAAGCTGTAGTAGCCTTTTCTACGTGCACCTTAACAATTTTCTGTATCTCAAAATTTAAATATTTACTAAGCCACTCTAAAATTTGATTTTTACGCAAAGTGGCCAGATTATTTGTGTAATAGAAAAGAGAAAGATCATCTGATAAAATACAAAACCTAATATATTTTTATATTTAGTTATAGTTTCAAATATGTATAATCGGTATATTCGCTGATCCGAGAAAAGAAGGGAAGGGCTACTGCAGCTTTAAAAGCAATTTATTAAATGATTGTAAAATAGCTTGTATAGTGTATAATAAGGATGATTTTTAGATGACAGATCGCTTTATCATGATACATGTAATTATATTTTTTGTAGGGGTCACAAATATGCTGAATGGTAACCCGTACGAGTTGTGGTTTGTCTGGAGGTAGTGCTGACGGCATCGGTGTTTAGTATCCAAAGAAGTTCTCTGTTTGGAAAGGAAAACCTGTGTTCAGTGGGTGCTTTTAGGGTGGGTTTTCAGTTTATCGAATCACTGTGTAAAAAGGCGAGTTGGAGCTTGGATGGAATACTCCTATCTGTATGGCCGGTCACCATTCGCGAGCCGTCGCTCAGCCGGACTCCGCTGCAAAAAATGTAAACGGGAAAGACGCGTGTGCGCAGGCACGCGTGCGGCTTGGAACACACGGGGTTAATTTCATATACAGCCTCGCCTGCCACAGCAAAAATTTGGCAATAATAGGCATACAGGTACCAGCAATATGTAAATACCGAGCGTAGGTTGTTCACGATACACTAGTGCGTTTCTATTGTTCAGCAAAAGTTTGTTTCCAAGTGAAATGGGAAACTAAATTTTCATCCTTTCTTAAATCTCTTTTTGAATGTTATACCTATTAAGAAAAAAGATATTATATTCAGTACTTTGGAGTAAAATATCATCTTTAATAAAAAAAAAGTAATCATGCTCTTCTCTTTGATCTGTAAAGAACATGTACATTTTGTAACAGTTAAGGTAAAGTTCAGTATTTTAATGATAACTTTGAACCCAACTCAATATTGACGCGACCCGTTTGAGATACAGATAGGAGTTTCATACTCTGTGGTTCCAGGTGGGCTCTTCACTTAAAACTGTTTTGACTTTAGCGAATGTTTTTAAAAATTGCATCCCCAGGTACCTCAATCTGAGCTTGCGTGACAGGGCGGGTGCGTGCGTGTGGGTGCGCGTGGGCAAGAGTCTGTGTGTTTGTATACACAAAGATACAAAACTTTCTTTTTTTTGCCAGCAGAAAAGTAACTACAGTGAACGCGAACAAATTATCACCACCCTGAGAGGACCGATACCGTAGGAGAAGAGAGGCTCTCTACCCCCTTTTTGTCTATATGCCTGTCTATTCATTTTTAGTTTATGGATTTAAGGAAAAAAAAAAAAAAGAGACTGTGATGTTAGAAGAAAGCAATCGTCCTGTACGTGCTGTTGAGTTTTGAACTTCACAATTAAGAATGTGTAGTGCTTTCATAGGGAGTGAGGAGTCCATGTTGTGTGTATCCGTAGTCCTTGTAGCAGTGGGTAGTATCTGCACTCTGGATAAAGCAGGGAGAATTCTGACTTTGTCTCTTCAGTGCCTTATCACAAAGTGCACGTCTCCGAGCGAGGGCCGAGGGCCGGCCGCTCGCCGCCGCCAGCCCGGGCCCCGCCGCTGGGAACGGCCGGAGGGAGGGGAGCGGGGGCGAGCTGGGGGGTAGGAGCTGGGCAGCGGGGGGGGCTGGGCAGAGGTGCCAACCGAAGCCGAAAAACGAGCTCGCCGTTTTCACCAGGAAAGGTAGAAAACGGGAGGAAGTGCCTGGATGACCATCAGCTCAATCCTGTTTCCCGCAGTCGAACTGCAGCGAGTGGGGACTTCAGGGTCAAACCTTGGAGGGAGGTTTTTCTAAAGATCGTATCTATCCTGTACTAGTTCAGCTCCATCCTTAGCCCAGTCTGCAACCAGGTGTTGCTGAGCCATCGATGTTACATAGGAACCAAATTTCCAGGGAAGGATCGGGGCCTCTCGACCAGCACGAGGCACTCGTTTTCCGATGAAAGGCTGTGTGTATGAAAATATCCCCCACCTCCAAACTAACTTGCATAACAGCATAGAGTCAGCGATGTGTCATTATTCTATTTTGTATATTAAACAAAAGATATATACTGGGGACAAATCCTATATCATACCGGTGTATGGCATTATTAAAAAATCATTATTTTTATCACAGTAATTTTAAACAGCATAAAAAAAAATTAAACCAGTGACTCCTGTTTAAAAATAAAAGTTGTAGTTTTTTATTCATGCTGAATAATTCTGTAGTAACAAGTCTGTAGTTTTCACCTACTCAGTGAAATGTTGGACTGTAAAAGCTTGTGTGGAATTGTTGAACATTTATTTTTTCATTTAAATTTGCTGTTCTGGTAATACAAAGCCACACATCTGTACAGAAGTTGCAGTAAATGTGAGCCATTTACAGCAATGCCGAATAATGGACAGAAACCATATAATAAAATTCTGCTTTTTTCATTAAATGGTTCCAAATGGTTTTGTAGAGTTCTTGCTGAGTACCTGGAAGGGATTGGGTCTGACAGCCGAGCCCGTTCATTCACGTTGCTCTCGTCGTTCGCCTCATCTGCGGGAATTCCACTACAGCGAATTGCTGCTGTAGTTCAGTTCCAGAGTGGGAGAATTCCTGACAGTCAAGGTCAGGTTTAACAGTTCAATGGAGGATCAGTCCTTGCCTTTCCCAGACCTCAATGGGTTTGCTGCTGCGTCCGTAACGTCCCTTTTCTGGAGGGGAATCGGCGCCACAGTTTTGTAATCAGATCAAACTCAGGTCTGTGCACCCCAGCAAATGGACTCGAGCACACGTCAGAGAGGCCGAAAGCTGCCGGGGTGGCTGAGCTGGCGAACAGCACAAAGGGCATTTAGAAACAAAAGTTAGAATTGATTTAGAATCTGTTTTGTTCTTACCCATTTGATACTTGTCAGAATGCTGATAAAAGCTCTTTACCAGGGCAGGTGCTGATGCCAAAAAGTTTAGTGGTAGAAGGAAAATACAAAATACAGCACAAAGCGTTGGGTGTTCACGTGGTGAATCTTGGTGTTTCCACACGTGGTGCCTTCGCACCCGCTCTGGTGTCGTTGCACCTCCTGATTTTGGGCCCGTCCCGCCACAGCCCCGGTGGGGCCGCGGCTGCTGGGGTGGTGCTGGGGCTCTGCCTGCATGGGGCTGCCCCTCGTTGATGGTGGGGTACTTGGAACGATGTCATTGCTCTGGTTTTTTTATTATTATTACTATTTTGGGGGTTTTTGGGCGATGTGCACAGGGCGGGCAGAGCCCCGACAGCCTCGGGCAGCGATGCCGGGCCGGGGCGCGGGAATCCACACTGAGGGGTCAAACTGCCCTCGGGCTGCTGGGGCGGGGCCCTGCGGGACAGGGTCTTGGCTTTCCAAAAGCGGAATTTAACCAAACTTGGGAAAAAGTATTTCCTAAATGAGCAGCGCTGAAAAATGCCTCCGCTGGGCTGTGGGTGGGTGGTAAAGACGTTGCACTTGGTATGCAGAAAGTCTCACAGCCCCAGACCAAAAACCACTGCCATAAAATTCCTTTCCTGCCAGGAGGCCAGTTCAGTTTTTAAAAAGCAGCGTATCCTCCAACCGTCAGTAGCTAAAACTGCTGAGTTCTGCTCCTTAACACAGCTCACGCCTTTACCCCCATTGAATAGCAGGGCGAGATTCGTGCTATAATAAAATTTCATTTAATAGCAGCATTAAAAGGCCAACTTCCCAGCAGGGAATGATTTCTTTGAATTGTTTGCAATTAAAACAAAGGCTTGTACAAATTTCACTTTGGTACTTCCCAAGCTAGACGGCCGCAGGTTGGGGTCAGAGGCAACACAGGAACGGGATTTAGGATGACTGCATTTATTCGTGTAACAATTAGGAAAAGATGCTCTAAGGAGATACAGCAGATATGAAGATAAAATAATTGCTTTATGGCTGCGGTACCAGCTCCGGGGCTCCCACGCGCTTCACGGCAGAGTCCGTCGGCTCCTGGCTGTCTTCACGTTCCACCCCAAATCCGATCTGTCCTATTGCATTTACGAAATGATTTACATCAAAAGTATCTGTGAAATGAGCGATACAAAACCCGAATCCATTTCATTGTGGGGTTCCTGCATCTCCCCTGGCCCGTTCAGGGGGTTCAGGGGTTGGGGCTGAGCTGCAGGGAGACGGGCAGCCCCCCTCGCGCCCGCTGTCTTATTTTGCAGTTCTTCCAGGAAATTTGGGTACAACTCAGCATGAGGTTGAAATTTGTGATTTTTGTTTTGTTCATGCTATCCCCATAAAATGATGGCATTTCAGACTGGTTTGGAAAAGATGCCATTAAATGCCATTTTTACAGCTTTGTCCTTTACGATTTCCCAGCTCGAGCACTCTTGACTTTGCGTTTGCCTCTGGGACAGCCCACAACGTGCTGCTTTCTCCTTGGCCGTGGGCAGAGGAGCCGTGGGGCTGAGCCCCCGGGAAGGGGGCTGAGCCTCCCTGCCTGCACGGCCCCTGCCCAGCCCCTGCCCGTGCTGAGCTCCGGAGCATCCTGGCACCACGTGCGAGGGCAGCGCGGACCTTTGCTGGGGCCTTGGCCAGATTCCTGGTAATTCCATTTATTGGTGGGCCTGAAAATATTATATATAGTATATGTACATTTTAAAATAAGGTGTGAATATTCAACTTGTCAAAGTGTGACTGGAGGAGCGGTAACTAGAGAAACCCACTGAAGGGGATTAAAAGTTCATCAATCTCAAACGCCCGAGCGCATGGAACAGTTGATAAACACTCGCTCCGAAGCAAACCTGGAGGAGGGGTGATGGTGGTAAATAGTCTTATTCAATACATCTTGGGCTTGGCACAGCGCCAAAGCATAATTAAGGATATTCTCCGAGGTCACAACAGGGAACTTTAAGTTTAAAAAATAACAAGTAAGTGGAATCCTTCTAATTATAGGCTCTGTTGATTCAAGGTCAAACCGCATGAAAAGATTGAGGGAAAACTGCTGATGCAGCATCTAATATGGCCGCTAATTGCGTTGCTAATGCGACAGGACAGGGGTTATACTTTCTGCTTGATGTGATACATGCTGAAAAAAGTGACCCATCGTGCCCAGTGGAGTGAAGTGGGCACGGCTGGGAGCCGGCGCTCGGTGGCGGAGCTGCAACTGCAGGAGGAGCAGAGCAGGGGGCACTTGGATCCCCTCCCAGCCTGCTCCCAAACGCAGCTTCTGCTCCCCCGGCAGCTCAGAAAAGCCATGCTTGGGGTTTTATTTTTCCTTTCCTAACACTTGCTGGGAGGTTTTTTTTTTTGCTTTTGGGATGTTTCTTTGTTTTAAGAATGAGCGTGAGCGGGCTCTCGGCATCGGGCTGCTGCGGCGCTGCTCACCCCACCATGGCAGCCCCTGGCCAGGCACCCTGCGCTGCCCTGGGCGAAGCTCTGGGGCCTGACGAGCCGCCGTGGGCAGGATTTGTGCTGGCAGGGACGACAAACCCTCTCGGGAGCATCCCGGCGAGAGCCACATGGTGCCTGGGATGCCGGGGCGTGGGGCCAGATCAGCTCCCCCAGCGCCCCTGCAAGGGCAGGCACCCAGCAGGGCCAGGGCATCATTTCTAAACTCTTTTCAAGAGTTTTTTCTTCTCCATTCTTTTCTTTTTTCCTCCTTCCTTTCTTTTTCCTCCCGTTTTCCCCCCATCTTTTTTACTCTCCACTTTAATGAGGCGGCCCAAGTTGCACCCAACACACGGCACTTCCCAGCCCGCCCGTCCACACGCGGCCGCCCAGTTCCTCTTCCATTAGTGGGGACGACTCACAAAGAATTGTGCCGAGCCCGCGCTGCTCGCAGCTGGTGTCTGGGGAGGACGAGGAGGGCAAGGACAGAGCCAGGCTCGAGTGCCTTGCGGTCACAAGGCATTCACACGCAAACCTACGTGTGTGCATACAGATATATATATATGTGTGTGTTGCTCATCATAGCTCTATGTGTGTGTGTCCCGTGACTGTCCCAGGGCTCGGTCCGTCAGTGCTGATAATATTTGCAAGAGGGAGGAGGGGGGAAAAAAAAAAAAATAACAGGAAAACCAGACGCTGGCCTGAGGCACCGTGAACCGAATCCCAGGAGATGTGAATAACGTGGTAAAATCCAGCGGAGCTTTAGCCACATCAAGTCACAGCGAGAAGCCCCCCCCCTCTCTCTCTGCCCCGAGGGCGGTTTATGGGGGGCGTCGCGCTGCTCCTGCCACAGGGACGTGTCCCTGGTCACTGCCAGGGCCAGGAGGGGACAGTGCAGAGGGGGGACGTGCAGGTAAAGGGCAGGTACCAGCAACATCCTCTTGCTGGTCACACCATGTAGCATATGCTCCTGCTTGCTCGGTGTGTATGTAAAATATTTATTGCTAAAGAATAATATTAATGTCTTGTATGCAGCACATATCCAGATTATGTTATATACATCTCAGAACTCTGTAGGTGTGCAGGTAGCAGGTTCCTGGAGACCCGCAGGGGAGGCCCCAGCTCTGCACAGTCCCCCAGCCCCCCTGGGAGGGACTTTCCTTCCCGTGGGAGCAGCCGCTGCCTCCCACTGAGACACCCGCACTGAGCCCCAGGTGAGTGCCCGATGTGGTTCGCTACGCAGCCTCTCTAATTAATTACCTTAATAGAAATGTGCCACGTTAATTCGGCGCTGACCCTGAAGAGGCACCTCAAGCCAAGCAGCCGCGCGCAGACACAGGCAGCACGAGGCGAGGGGTGTGGGGGGGCCTCCAGGAGGGGAAATAGCGGTTGGCCCCTTCGGCGAGGTACAGCGACGTGTGGATGGGTGGCTCATCAGACACCTCCCAGACGAGCTCCAGTTCAGGACAGGAGCAAAAAGAAGGGGAAAACCCAGCCCAAAGGAGCTGCCCACCCAGGAGCCTCGGGTCTTGACGCTCTGTCCTGCTGCCGGAGCCCTCCCATGGGAGCAGGTGTTAATCAGCCTCGTGGCTAATGAGACCCTGCCCGAAGGTCCAAGTCCTGGCAAAAGCCCAGGGCTACTGCAGGGAGCTGCTCGCTCCCGGCCAGGCACAGGCTGGGGCCTGGGGGAGCTGTGGGGAGCCCCGGGTGGTTGTAGCTGCTGTGAGGGAGGAGAGGGCTCATCCTGGCCCCATCCCCTCTGCTGAGCCCCGGCTGGGCACTGATGGCTGCGGGTGTGCACCAAGCCCCAGGTGTCCCTGGGGAGGCACCAGCACTGCGGAGCAAACACCGGGCAAATGCTTTACCCACAGGACTCGTGGCCAGGCTGGAGCCATGTCAGGGGATCCCTGTCCCCATGGAGTCACACGGCTCTGCAGCTGCTGCCCGCACGAGGCTGGGGACACAAGTGATAGGACAAGAGGGAATGGCCTCAAGCTGTGCCAGGGCAGGGTCAGACTGGCTCTTAGGAAGGATTTCTTTGCAGAAGGGGTTGTTGGGCGTTGGAATGGGCTGCCCAGGGCAGGGGGGGAGTCCCCATCCCTGGAGGGGTTGAAGAGTCGGGTTGACCCAGCGCTGAGGGATCTGATGGAGTTGGGAACGGTGAGGGTGAGGTTCATGGTTGGACTGGAGGAGCTTCAAGGGCTTTTCCAACCTGGATGATTCTGGGATTCTGTGACATGGACACAGGTCGCCCCAGCGAGAGGGACCAGGATGAAGTCACTGATACAGTGATGAACTGGGAAAAACAGAGGCTGCCGAGGGAATCAGGAGCTCTAAAGCCATAATATTTATCCAATAAGCTATTAAGAAATATTATCTGCCTAAATAATATTCACAGATAATTTGACAAATACTTTTCCCTTGCCAGAAGTACAGTGCTTTTGCTGTCTCCCCTGACAGGTGCTGGTATTAACGCTGCTCGGCAAACGGGCGACTCGTGTTCTTCAAACCACTGAACCATCGGCCACTCTTCAATCGCAGCCGCGTCCGAACCGCTGCCGCCCACAGGAGGGGTGGGGGCAGATCACCCGGCCTCAGCCCCTGGCCCCACCGCATCTGCAGTTGTGCTCCTGCAAGAAGCAATCCTCAATTAAAAACCAGCATTTTTTTAATTCCTCATTTCTCTCATGCTCTTTTCTTCTTTTTTCCTTTCTGGCTTGCAGGCTGTATTCTGTAGCTGAGCTGCAGCAGAACTGTGCGTGTTCCTACCACAAACAAATAAAAGCACCTTTCTACAAGGCTCAAACCACAGCAATTACCAAAAAAATAAAAAAAATCCAACTAACCCAACCCAACGCTTGGCAAACCAAAAGAAACCCGCTCGACGATGCTTTCACACCCTCCCCCTTCTGTGGAGATGCTTCCTCCCAGGTGTGGGTCGGGCCTCTCGCCTGCCCGCACCCCCCAGCCCCCGGGGCCAGACCCTGCCCAGGGCGAGGGGCTGCCAGTGCCGCGGGCTCTGCCCGGCCGGGGGGGTCGGGAGGTTCCCCTGCTGGGGCCGGGGGGCTCCTGGTGTCGGTGCCCTTTGACACCCCCCAGCCCCACGGCCAGCACTTGCTCCATCGCGGCCGCCTGCGGCTGCTGGGATTTGCTGAGCATAATGGGTCTGAAAAAGCTCAAAGCTGTTGGTCTAAATATATCATTGTTGCTGGGGAAATAAATAATAAACAGAGGAGTGATTATGATCTTGTGGTTTAATTGGTTCTCCTTATTGTCGCTGGAGGGCCGTCCCTGGGTGTTTCGGAGGAGCAGACATTTCAGGTACCAGGCCAAGAAGGTTAAAATATTAATTTATTTTTAATATTATAAATAATATTATTAAATTAAATAAAATAATTTATTTAACAACCCAACCAAAACCAAATTTTAAAAAAATAAGCAAAAACAAATATAATAAAGGCAGGCGCAGGCCAGAAGAAGCATGTGCATTTCCCAGTCCCAGAAATATTTATTATAGATTACGGCTGCCGCAGAATTAATAAGCTCTAACAAGGCACGTGCAAAACTCCAGATGAAGCTGGGGCCGGGCGAGGAGGGCACGGCGGGACGCCCTCGGCTGCCGGCCAGGCCGGTGGCTCTGCCCCGGGAGTGAGTTAAACACCATTAGAATCAGCTTGTTTGCACAAGAGCTGCTCTAACAGCGGCTGGAAATGCGAGTTAAAACCAAAACCCACAACCTCTCGCTGCAGCGGCAGGTCCGGGCCGGGCTGCGGGGCCACGGGAGGTCACTGGCCCCACTGGCCCCACCAGCCCCGCCGCAGCCCCAACCGCTCCGGGCTGGCCCCGGGGAACCTCGTGCTGTGGCCCAGCGAGCCACGGCGGCGGCTTTTCTCAACGCTGGCTTCAAAGGAACCCCCTTTGCTGGGTGCCTGGAGAGCAGAAACCAGCCGGGGAGGTTGGTGGTGTTGTCCCATCAACTAGAAATGTTTAGGTGAGGCTCCAGCAGTTTTCTTTCAAACCCCCACTTCTAATAAGTTTTGCATGAAGCTGATTTTTTTGCTTTTGTTAACGGGAGACCTTGCTTCTAATTCTGTTCTAATACTCTCTGAGCCTGCTGCAGCTGTAGCAAGACACAAGTGCACTGGGGTGGTGGGTGCAAAGAGGGAAAGAGCCTTTCCAAGAGTGCTTTGGGACAAGAAAAATCAGGTTTTGGGGTGTTATTTTTTTTCCTTATTTCTCTCTCCTTCTCCTGAAGCAGCAGCTCTAGGTGGGGCGGCTCTTCAAAGCCTGCCTGGCCTTCTCAGTGGTGCTGGGGAGCGGCGGGGGCTCGCTGGGTCTGACGAGCCCGCACGGGCTGGATGTGAAAAGGCTGTGAAAGCTGTGAAATTGGACATTTTTGGTGTGAGGTTGGACATTTCGGGTGTGAAGTTGGAGATTTCTGCTGTGAAGTTGGAGGTTTTGGTGGTGACCGTGCCACCCACCGCAGACTGGACTCACCTGCACCAGGACGGCTGCACCCCCCCACCCCCCCCAGGTAGAACCTCCCGGCGCCCCGAGAGGGATGTTGTCAGAAATTAAAACTGGGATTAAAACGGAGCAGAGCGAAGGGGGCAGGGTGGGCACTGAACCCCCGAGGCCACAGAGACGCTCACAACAGGGAAGGGGGGGGTCTGCCCTCGCTCTGATTCACCTTTCAGCCGTCCTGGTGCTCATTCTCGGTGCCTTTTTCAATGCTTCTTCTCTATCCCCAACTCACAGGTGGTTGGTAACAAAAGCTCTGATCACTTTGTGGGTATTTAATTATCTAATTGTCTCGGGTAACCGAAGGGGGAGCAGCCGGCGGGATGCAAAGCTCTTGCGGAACCGGGGAGCCGTGGGGGGCTCTGGGGGAGACGGGCCACACGTGGGCAGGGACGCAGAAATCCCGCTGTGGAAATGGGTTGATTTAAACTCCGCCGGCACTCCCAGACCACCTTCCCTGCCTTCCCCATAGAATTTGAGCCCCACGGCAGATTTCCAGGGTGCCCGGCTGCTGGAGCTTTTTTTTCCCCTTCCTGAGTGCGTCAGTGAGTTTTAGAGCACAGGTGCGATTTTCTAGACCCCTTTGTCTGAGGTTTAGAAGCAAGAATGAGCTTCATTAACAGAAGGGAGGATTTCTAATAAGTAATAGCTAGGTGCTACCTTGTGAGCTGTCAAACAGTTGTGCTAAATTACAAGCTGCTTTGCCATGCTTGTCTTCAAATAATCAGCTCCTCACCCAGAGAATAGAACTTTAAATGGCTATTTCTTAAAAAAAACCCATTGCTTTTAAACTTTATTTCCCAAAAGCTAAAAATTTGAATTAGCCCAAATGTACAAACTATAATTGCTTTGAGGTTTCTGGTTCGTTAGAATAATTAAAATACCACGCACTTGCTAAGCAGAACACGTCCCTTCAGCACTGGGCTTTCTTTTTTTGCTCAGGTGACTTTCCTCAGCTACAGACCGATCTGACTTCGGTCGATTCTGCATTGAACTGTGATAATTTGACCGATCCCTCTGCTCCCGGCGGGCTGGGGGGGCGGGGAACACGCTGCTTCCTCTCGGACACGGCCGCCTGGGACAGGCCCTGTCGCAGCCACGTCCCCACTGCAAGCTTTGCCTGTGCTTATGGGAGTGAAAAAGCTGGGATTCTTTAGGAGAAAAGCAAGTGAGCAGCGTCCCAGCAGCGATAATCTTCTACCCTGAGCACAGAGAGGCCGCAGCCACAGTGGTGCCTCCTGCCATGTGCTGTCATCACCAGGGTCCCCTCCCGCCCTGCAGGGATGTGGCTCTGCCAGGGCGCTGCCACGGGTGTCGTTTGGGGGATGCTGGGGCTGAGCACCCCCCAGGACCCTGCAGCCCGTCCCGGTGCGGGGTCACCGGGCTGGGTTTGTGTTTTGTCAAGCAGGTCTGGGGGGTGTCACTGCTGCAGCATAAAAAAACCACCTGGGTGCTTCTTTTAGAGTGCGGCCTCCAACCTGAGAGAGGTGACGTTAGACGCTGGGCTCGTTTGGCTTTTAAATATAAACAGCTATTAATACAAAACTCAAAAACCCTCCCAGAAGGATGCTGGAGGACGCTTGTGCCTCTGCCTCAGCCCCGCGGGACGATGCTCCCAGTCCCGCAGCTCCACCGGTGCCCCGGGCCCTGGCGAGGGATCATCGTCCCCCTCCCCAGCTCCGCTCCCTTCTGATCCCCTCCCCAGCCCTCTCTGACCCACTGACATGGACTGTGGGCTGAACAGCCAAATGCCTTTTTTTTTTTTTTTTTTTTTTTCTCCACGCTGGCATCACTTTCCTTGCGTCCGCCTCCATGCCTGTCTCCAGAGCAAGCGACAGTTGAACTGCTGCTGAAAAAAAGATCCTAAAAAAGAAGGGAAGAAGAAGAAGAAGAAGAAGAAGAAGAAGAAGAAGGAGAAGGAGAAGGAGAAGGAGAAGGAGAAGGAGAAGGAGAAGGAGAAGAAGGAGAAGGAGAAGGAGAAGGAGAAGGAGAAGGAGAAGGAGAAGGAGAAGGAGAAGGAGAAGGAGAAGGAGAAGGAGAAGGAGAAGGAGAAGGAGAAGGAGAAGGAGAAGGAGAAGGAGAAGGAGAAGAAGGAGAAGAAGGAGAAGGAGAAGGAGAAGGAGAAGGAGAAGGAGAAGGAGAAGGAGAAGGAGAAGGAGAAGAAAAATGAGAAGAAAAACGAGAAGAAGAAGAGACCAGCATCCCAGGTCCATGGGGCAGATGCCCCCAGGTGCGGATGCCCATGCGAAGGGGACACAGGGCCCTGCTCATGCCCAAGCAAGGCTCCCAAAACGGCCCCAGAAATGCTGAGCAAAAGCCTCCCTGGCCAGTGGAAAAAAGCTTATGTGTAATCAAGCCTGCGCCTGCTTCCAGGGAAATAAAGTTTCCTTGTTTTGAGTAGAAACACAGGTTTGCTTTTCTGTCAGTACCTCAGCCCCTCGCAGGCGGCCCTGCCGGAGGATATTTCTGTGCTCTGTATTTTATTACCAAGTGCTATTCCAGGCTGGCCATGATCTAGTGCTCCAGAGAGCTCTGGAATCACGAGTTTTGTGCTATTTCAATCATTTCTGGAGATCGCACCGAACGCTCTGATAAGAAGCGGGGATCAGGGGCCAGTTTTGGATGGGGAGCAGAGGCCGGGCAGGCCCAGGGCTGTGACAGAGAGACAGGGCTGAGCCTGACGGTGGGAAAAAGGGTTTCCTGGGTGCTGAGGAACTTTTTTTTTTGCCTTTTCAGGAGTATGCACTTGAAGGCTGAAAATATAAATGACATCGCTATAGGAAAGATGTGTCCCTGTGAAACTGCAAAGAGGGAAAGAGCCTTTCCAGGAGTGCTTTGGGACAAGAAAAAACAGGCTTTGGGATGTTATTTTTTTCTTACCCCTCTCTCCTTCTCCTGAAGCAGCAGCTCTGAGCAGGGTGGCTTTGCACAGCCTGTCTGGCCTCAGCGAGGCTGGGGAGCGGCGGGGGCTGGATGAGTCCGGGAGCCCCGGTGGGGTTTGGAGGGGGGAGAGGCCCCTCGCAGCAAAGAGCTCACAAAGGTAAATGCTGCAAGAAAGTGCGGGGCAGAGATCTCTGTGGACATGGGGAGAAGCAGGAGACCCTTTGCATTCTCCCGTGGCAAAGGACGATGCCAATTCTTCACCTTTTGTACGGTGGCCTTGGTCACACGCTTCACACAAAGAGAGGTTCTGCCTTTGGGCATCAAAAATCTCTGTCAAACAGCAACTGGGTCACGTAGTGTGGCTGTCTGGGAAAAAAGCCCTTTCCAGGAGCCCTTCCCCACTGCATCTCCCGTCACCTTGTGTTTCGCTTTTTTGATTTCCTGACATTCCTCCACCAGTTGTGGTCCCCAGCACCAGGGTGGCCGCAGGTCTCGGGGAGAAGGGTGACGTCTGACACGGTGTTTCGGCCGGCTGCAAGGAGCCCACTGACCAAATCCCACCCTTCCCCAAACAGCAGCTCCCAGGGAACTCCCCGCTTCCCCCGGTGCTGCCCTGAGAGGGGTGCAGGCTGGCAGAGGAGCCCCAACACCAAACGAAATCCTCCTGAAAAGTAACCTGAAAGAAAGAGCCGAGGGGAACGCAGCTCCTCGTGCCTGAGCATCACCTGCGGCCCCAGCGCTCCTCAGGGCAGACTGGCCAGAAATAAAGGAAAGGCTCTTGGAGGCACCCCGGGGACTTAAATATTACTTGAAGCTGTTTGGATTTGTGCTGTGAAATCTCTCAGATAACTCAGAATAACTCCTCTTTATTTAAACAGAGCCATCAGCTGGCTGTTGTGGGACCAGCCATGACAGCGCTGCGAGGCTCTAACGAGCATCCCCCTCCCGTCCCTCACTGCCACCCTCTTGTAAGCTGTCAGCAGAAGTGAAACTAAAATAAGCGACATCCTCCTTCGAGGGAAAATTCCAGTGCTTCAATTGCAGTTCACCCCGTAAAGTGCCAGCAGAGCCTGAAATCAGTATCACAAAACTCCTGTGTGGGGATTGGAGCAGCCCACGCCCCAAGGGAAGGTGCTCGTCTTGCCGTGTCCCAGGTGTGCGCATCCACACCCCGGCATCGTGCGGGAAGGTCCGACCCCGCCCCCCCCCAGCGCCCAGAGGAGCCACTGGTGATGTTTTGGTACCTGGTCACAGCACCCAACTCCACCCCGTGTGCGCCGGCCGTTCCGTCTGAGCCCGTGTTAAGCGGCAGCAGGGACCAGCAGGAGCCTGTCTGCAGCCCAAAGCCTCGGCGCTGAGGACAGAGCACCCACGTGCCCCTGTCACAGCACTAATCAAGCACCGCGAGCGGCTATGGAGCACGACTGTAATTAGCTGTAATGGTCCGGGCTGGTATTCAGGCCACCGAGCTCACAGAAGTCTTCTCGAGACAATTACCAGGAGGATGTTTTGTCTGACTGCAGAGCCAGATGGGAATCTGAAAAATTCGTGGAGGGAGTCTGTAATTGTTGCTTTTATTGAGTAATAGCCTGCTTGAAAAAAAACAGCCAAGCCAACCCAAACCCAAGGCAACCCAATCTCAACCCCAACCCAATCCAACCCAACGCCAACCCAACTCAATCCCAACCCAATTGAATCCCAACCCAACCCCAACCCACCCCACCCCACGCCCCTCGCAGGGCATTGGGAGGTGACAGGAGTGCTGGCAGCAGCTTGGGTGCTCCCAAACCATCGAAGGTGCTTCACTTCCTGCTGCAAAACCCTGTGAAATCAGTGAAGAGACAAGGGCCACAACTCACACACAGGTTCGTGGGGACCTCAGAAATGTCACATGTGTCGGTGGCCCCCGGGACATGAGGACCAAGGCTGGTGCATGGTGGCCTGGCTGTGGCCAACTGGTGGGACTTGTGCCATTGACTTGAAACATGGCAAGACTGCACCCCGGGACATCTTTTTCATCAGGTATTACTACACTGTGTCTTTTTTTTTTTTTCATTTAATACGTAAAATGATGGGACAGGGAGTACAGGAGAGACTTTACCTCTCGGCAAGTGTGACTATCCCTGCTTTCTTATAATTTTGACTGATTACTTTAATATTAAGCATCAAATGTCATGTCAAGCTGGTTTAAAAAAATATTTTCTAACTTTAATTTCTCTTAGAATAAACCCGTGTTTACTCCAGTATTAAAGCTGGCCCAAAATGGGAACATTTAATAAGCGTTTCAGCCAAATTTTTCTTTTTGGAAAGTTTTAATTAAAAAAACCCATTCCACTACCTCTGCCGTAAGAGCAATAACTTCTGCTTACGTTTTATTTTCCTTTCCTCCAGACGACATCTTGTAAATACGTTTGCGTGGGACTGTTGTTCCCAATAACTCTCTAGGTGTCCAAAAGCTCCTAAGTGCCGAGGAAGAGGAATTTGCTCCCGTCTCGGAGTAACTCGAGCTCTGAAGAGCCGAAGGGGGACACTGCGCCAGAGGGTTTTGTGGGGATACCACTGGCAGCAGCCTGTGCTGGTGCTCGTGCAGCATTACTGACGAGGTCCCTGACTAACGTATCCCTTAAATATGCCTTTTAAGGTGTTTCTGAGGTGGTTGAAATTCTCATTTGTCCATATTATGCTTTATCTTCAAAGGCTCACAGTCAGGTCCGAGACAGAAGGCCCCGGCTCTGGCCGCACCCCACGAAGGCCGAGGGACCACGCTGGAGGAGCAGCTCAGGCTGGGCAGGTCCGAACACAAGCAAATAGCGCTGACAGATGAAATATTAAGCCTTTTTTAAATTTTTTCTCCTCTCCATTAGCCCCTCAGGTCCCTCTCCTGCACCCCTGGCAGAGGGTTTCTGTACCGCCCGCCCCAGGCCGTGCAGGTGCCAGAGCCAGCTCTGAGCAGCCCCGAGGGCTCGGCACTGGCCGGCAGCACTGGATAAAGCCCAGCCCCATCCTCTGCTTCAGGAAAATCAGCAAACGGTACAAATATTCACTGTTAAATCCAAGGATGAACATGAACCAGCAACTTGCCAGTGAAACACTGGCTTTTAGCCCTCCAAACCTCTTCATCCAACACCATAAAGCAGAAAATACGGGACAGTTTGGGGGCTTCAGCCCTGCCCGAACGGCCCCAGAGAGGTGCTGTGCCCTGCGCGTCCTCAGAGGGGCCAGGGGGTCACTGTCCCCGGGAGATGAGCTGAACCGCACCCGCCCTGGGAATCAGGAAAAAAAAGATCGACTTCTTCCTCTTTTTTTTTTTCTTTTTTTCCCCAAGACAAACGCCCAGGAAGTTTAATGACTGTGACAGAAATGTAAAGAGGTCTGAAATTTCAGTCTCCCTCATTTCTAAGTGACACCACAAAGCGGAGGAAAAGGCAGCCCAGGGCCCCGAGGGTGGGTGTGGATGTGAGTGTGTTTGCGAGCACTTTTCTGTAACTGGTTTCAAATGTCCTTCGCTTCTCTCATTACAGGTCTTCTAAAAATATCAAATATAGATCTTTCCCTCATAATATTTTAAGATACTCTATTTATACATTAATTCTTTCAAAAATAAAAAGTGACACATACAGCAATTCAGTCACTCGGAGTCTTTAAAATTATTACAAAAAGACACGACATCCATCCTCCAGCAGCACGCGACAGCGTCGCTTCTGCACAACAGAGTCTTTCCGCCACCAGGCTGGGGTTTCTGTCACAATTTTCTATCACAAAATAAAATCATTCCAGCTCTCGACATGCCACCCGGCCAGCCTGGCTCTGCAGTCACGCAGGGCTCCTTCTCCCACCCTCCCCCTTAAAAACGACCCAAAATGGTGAGGGATTTGCAAACTCGCCCTGCCGACCCCTCCCTGCACGAGCATCCTCTCCAGGGCGGAAGCAGCGGGGGGCGAAGCTGAAGAGCTCGTCCTTGGTTTTCCGTAGCCCGTAGGTTGGCCACACCAACAATAAACGTCCCGTGAGTATGGAAATAATTTACCTTGCACAATCAGTACTGCACAGACTTGGCACGGACAGACTACACGCCAGGCTGCAAGCAAGGAGACCACCTAAAAAGCAGCGGTGGAGGGTGGCAAACGCAGCTCCAAAATGGCACATCAGCGGCCTGGGCATTGGCGAAAGCATGGATGTCTGTGCAATGTGCATTGGAAATACAAACCAGCCAGTCAAACAAAAGGAGTGCTATCTATCTGGAGCTGCATCTCGTCCTCCAGGAAGGAAACGCAGGCTGCACAGATCACAGATGTTTACCTCACAAAATCTAGATCTTTTCAAAAAAAAAAAAGTTTGAGAGGTTTGGTCTAAAACACTCTCCCCACCACCGTGCCGAGGGCTGCCGAGTCCTGAGAGCTGCCGGGCGGTGCCGTGCCCCGCAGAGCCCGCTGCGCCTCTCGCTCTCGCCTGCAAGAGCTGAGCTCTGCCGTCGGCCTTGCCGGGGCTGCCCCGGGAGCTCAGCCCCACCGACCCCCCGCCGCAGGCACAGCCTGTGGGTCAACGTCCACCAAAAGCACCTCACCCCTTCCCTTGCTGCGCCAGCGGGGCTGGGCTGCTGCACGGGCAGAGCTTCGCTGGGCTGGGTGGAAAGCAGGGAAGGGTCTGGGAGCAAAGGGCTCCTCACTGCCGGCCGCTCTTCCCCCCACGGGTTGGGGTCCCTCAGCGCCCACCGATGCTCCTCACAGCTGCTGAACAGTCTCACCGGAGGGAGCATCAGGCTGGGTGGTTCTCGTGCCGGCTCACAGTTTGCAGGCTGGTCCCCTACGGAGCGCTCAGGCTGCGGCGTGAAGCTGCTGCGTTGCTGGTTTGGTGGTTTTTCTTTTTTTTTGGTGGGGGGGATTGCTGCGAGGTGTCCCAGCTGGGACATGGATGTGTCGGGCATCACCTGCCTCAGCTCAGGGCTGTGGGAGCAGAGCCACTTCCCCAGGACGACTCCCACCGCAGCCCCGGCACCGCGGGAGGAGACACGGTCGTTATGATCCACACAAACATTCAGCGGGCACGGGGGAGCCCTCGCCCCGCGTCGCACAGGGGCAAAGAGCAAAACAGTCTGCAGGACTCCCGCCAGCGGTTGCCATGGATACCATGGAAAGCTCAGCGGTGACGCTCCGCACACCCCGTTATAGGAACTCGACGTAGTTCTCGGGGATCAATCCTGTCTTCCCGTTGAGGGTCCCTTCCAGCCAGCCGGGCTCCTGGGATGGATGGACTTGAGGAGAGAAGGAAAAGGCAGGTTACTACAGGAGGGGGTTACGGTGTAGAGGCCGCTGCTCTTCGTGTGCTGCCAGCGTCAAACTTGCTCTCGGGATAGAGCAAGACCTTTAATTTGGGTTTATTTTAAAATACGGAAACTAATACGTGAGGAGCTCAGAAAGCTGAAGTGCTCTCTCCTGCTCACTCCCAGGACCCCCCCGTGTTCCCTTTCCAGATCAGAGACCACACAGGGAAACCACCTGAAGCCGCACGCTCCGCTGTGGGCTGGTGCTGCAGGGCTGGCCTAAGCAAAGCATTTGGGATAAAAACACTGCAACACAACTTTCCTAATGTAGTATAAAACTTCAGTCTCTGGCAGCAGCAGCTCAGGGGGGCCCCTTGCTTCAGAACAGGGCGTTTTCCGTTTCAGGGGTGATTGCTGGTTAAAAACACATGAGCCTCCCTTCCCCGACCCGTGACTCTCACCTGCCCCAATTTCAGGCCCCCACACACCCAGGACGTTCCCCCCATTTAGCGCCACGACAAGGGCACACAACTATCAAGTGCACAAGATCTGCTGGAAAATCCAGGTTTTGTGTAAGTGAAAGGCCCAGCGCTACGGAGTTTAACTGTGCCTCTCAAAACCCGGGGTTATTTACAACGGGGGCAACAGCAGCCCAATTTCCCCGTCAGACCGAGATGCTGCTCCGCCATGGGCAACCGCAGAGAACCTTAAAGTCAAACAAGAACCTGTCTCTAAGTATTTCCAAGATCCACTTGCTTCACCGGGTTTTATAAAACCCCTTCATCATAACTATATTTCTACCAAGCAGTGCTGTTTCTAACTTGCTTCCCCCAGTTAATGTGAGCCCCTGCTACGCTGCTAAGTGATTAGAACATGCTGTATATTTTTTCCCTTGAATAAACCATTGATTTTTATCTAGCAAACACAATGTATTTAATTCAGACTTGTTCCCCTCCTAGTTGCTCTAATTCCCACGGGCTCTCCAAGGGGAGACCATGTTTATTTATAAGATATCTATGGAGCTGCTTAGGAAAAGTATTTTCTTTAATTCAAATGTATTCCTTCTCTTCTCCCTTCTGCTATATTCTCATATATATCCCAGGGCAAAACCAATGCATGTGGTAGCAGTTTCCCAAATGACAATGCTTAACATATAAAAGCCAAGAACTACTTGGAAAGTAGTAAAAAGTCTTTTCTTTACATTGGGATTATATCTAAACCAGAGCTGCTTACTTCCATGGGGCACAGTCTCTTTCCCTTGGTGCAGGAAACAGAAAATTGATGTTCATTAACATCATCTCCAAAAATCCGACTAACCAGAGCCCACCTAGGCCAGCTCTCAGTATCCAGAGGAAAAAAAGCACACGCTGCTTTTCCACCTCCTGCACGAAACATGATGGCAACTGCATAGAATATTTCTGGTGTCGATACTTGGAAGATGATCTCTCCTACCCAGAAAGCCATCGAGGAACAGCTCTGTATATGGAAAATGTCACTCAACCGCTCACCAGCTCCTCCCTGACAATCAAACCAAGGGTCCGTGCCCACAGCAGGGCCGGGGGGTCCCACCCATCTGGACAAAGGTGGTCACCCAGAGCTGGTCCCCCCATGTGCCCTCACCTCACACCCTGCGGACGTGTGGCCACCTCCACTGCCGGGGCCAAAACATCCGTCGCCCCGTGCCGGCGGCTCCGACACCACGGGCACGGGCAGGGTGGTGAGCGGGACACGGAGCGGGAGGAGCAGAGTGGACACCTCTGCCGGAGAGATCTCCCACGCTCTGCGCCGGGGGAGAGGAGGGGAAGCCCACCCGTGCATCCCTCCTATTTCACAGGTCTCCCTTAGGATTTATTTCCCTTAGGAATAAATTGATTTCCCTTAGGTAGTAAATCAGGATCTTCAAAAGGCAGTTTTCACACTGATCCCAGAGATGATCAGCTGTTTTCAGTGTGGATGCAAGAAGTAAGGCAAGGTACACCTCGGATTTAATGCCTGTGTTTCAGTATTTCTGCTTTCTTCTTTCAGGGGATTTCTAGTGGTGGAAACAGGAGAGTCCTTAAACGGAGGACTGAAAGGAAACCCATGAACTGAGAGGCCAAATCATTCCCTGGGTCACAGGAAGAAACAAACTCAGCAATTTGCAAAACTCAGTGCTAAAATAAGTAACAGCCAAGCGTCCTTCTCCGCAGCATTATCCACCCTGGCGTCACGCCTGCGCCGCTCAAAGGAGAGGTGAGGTGCTGTTATGCTGTTACGGGAGGAAAGTGCCCCTCTGGATGTGGAGGGGAGCGCTCGGCACCGCTTCCTGGCAGCGAGGCTGCCGCCAGCCACGGGCAATGCCACAGCCGTTATCATTTGACGGTGTGTTACGAACGCTCCCAGTACGTGTCCCCCCTCCCACCGCACTCAGCAGCAAACCCCCCTCGGGGCTCGGCGCCGGGCACGGAGCCAGTGCAGCTCCTGTGGCACCGGGCCGGGAACCGCGGCCCAAACACGGCGCTGAAAAATGAGCCCATCTCCTCCCGCTCCCACGAGGTGCCCGGCGCTGCCCCGCGCCCTCCTCGGGTCAGGGACTCACCGTTATCGAACACGGTGCCCGCCGTGAAGGAGAGCTCTGAGTCGTGTTCTGCTTTACAGGCGTACAAAGCTCGGGCTTTCCGCAGCGGCGAGCTGCAAAAAGAAAATATTTATTGGGGTAAGAAATACTCTACTCATACACAACAGCACTCCCCTCCCCGCTGTGCTGAAGGGGGGTCCACGCCAAGGGGTGCCTGTTGAAGAGGCATCCAAGGAGCTCTGCAAGGGTCCAGGGTTACGCTGCTCAGGGGAAGAGTGAGGAAGACGCCAGAGGAGGCTGAAGGCTCCCAGTTTTCACCACAGTGCAAATCCCAGTCCGAGCGCAGGACAGAGCCCATGCCCGGAGCCCAGGAACGGGTAGCCCCGAGCCAGGGGTCCCCGGGAGAGCTCCAGCCGCCAGCCAGGAGGGGTTCAGTGGGGTGTGGGAATGTTTTGTGAGTCTCTGCAGGGCCATAAGCGAGCGGAGGGCGGGCGCGGGGCGCAGGGGGCTGCAGCAGCCAGCACCCACCCTGCCCACCCGCCCGGTCGCTGCCAAGCCCGCGGCTCTCCCAGCACAGCTGCAACAAGGAGAATTTCATGAGGCGTTATCAGCGCTTGGGGAAGGGTATTTCAAAACAAAAAAAACAAGTAGGTCCTTGAAGAATTTGCTGCATTTCTTTAGAGACTGTACCTGAAGATAAAAAAGATTTAACAACCATTAGATTTTACTGGGGAAGAGTCAGCGTGCCTACGCTGTGGGGGAGCGACTCAGAGCAGAGAGAGCCAGAAATGGAGCAAGTCGCCGGCAGACGCAGGGAGCAAAGGCAGCACCTCAGGACACCACCAGCAAAGCGCAGGCAGGCAGGGCTGTCCCCTGCCCCCGGAGCCCCCCACCTCTCTGGGTTTGGGGTCGAGCGAGGCCGGTGGAAAGCTGGGACACTGCCGGCCACGGTGAGGGCAGGCATCCAGCGCTGCCGCAGGCTGCTTGGCCAAGCAAAGCACTGGAAGTGCCCCCAGGAGCTGCTGGGGTCAGGAACAAGGTGTCACTATTTCTCAGGTCAGCAGTTTCCCCAACTTTTATCCTCCCGAGGACTTGAACTTATTCTGAATTGTCTCCTTGCAAGCCCAGGGAAGCGGCACGCTTTCACCTCACGGCAAGAGCGGTTCCCCGTCACACAGCCACCACAAACCAGGGAAGTGGTGAATGGGTTTGGTTTTGCTGTGAAGACAGCCCCGAAGCAGAGGTCTCTCAACTCCTCTCCGAATTCCAGCTGCCTGACACGAGCAGCTGCCAAACACTTTCAAAACCAGGATGAGCAAACACTCCTCCTGCTCGAGAGGGTCCTTCGCTGTTGGGCAGGCACCGCTCACAGTGCCTGGGGAGACTGTCAGATGAAAAACAAAATGTATTTTCAGGCTTACTGCCTTGAGTTATTCACGTTGTTGTTTTTCTCCCCCAAAAACGATCTCTGCAGCCCAGCGTCCCTGCAGCCCCATCCTGCCCCTTTCACCCACCGGTTGCTCTCCAGGCTGCAACTGCACCCATCAGAGCCCGGGGAGCTTTCAGGGACTGAAATGCTGGACCCCAGCGACTGCTCCCATTAGTTTTCTGCCTCCAAGCATGGCACGAGGCCAGCAAAGCACTCAGGAGCTTCACCCATCTGCCCTTGTGCAGTTTCAGGGCTGATGAACCTCTCTCCCCCAGAGGGGGAAGGCTGCTTGGATGGTGTTACTCTGTTGTCAGCCTTTGCAGGCGTGCAGCAAAACAAACAAATAATGCTGCCAGGCAGGCAGCTGTACAGGCAGCATCTGCAGGGCTGTAGGTGCAGGGGAAGAGCTCGGGCTGTGCCTGGAATGAACAAACAGGTTTGACACGTCCCTCAGAGGAGGGATCGGTGCCCTGGCCCTGTGCTGGCGCCTGCCAAGGGGCTAGGAGCCGAGCTCTGCCCGGGACGGCAACGGCCGCTTGCTCCCCTGTGCCAGGGGTGGGCTTGGAGGGGAGAAATCCCGCCCCAGGGCACCCTGCACACAGACCAGAGGCTACCCCGGCTTCCCCGGCAGGAGCATCCCCTGGTACCTGCAGCGCGGGTCCCCAGTGCTGCCCACGGCTGCAGCGCTGGTGCCAAAAGCCCCGAGGACCCCCTGGCAGGGCCCGCTCCCCGGGGGAGATGTGCACAGCCTGACCCGCTGCCCCGGCGTCCCTGGAAACCCTCCCTTAGGCTGTCTGTAACTTTGAGGATTGATTTATTCCGGCGATGCTCAAGAGCCTGAGACACAGGCACCCAGCAGGCAAACGCCTACGTTGCCCCATGTTCTTTACCCTCAAATTGCAGGTAAGAAAAGGAAGTGGCCAGAAAATGGGGTAAGGCAGTGTTTTACAAGGGCTTCTTAGACCTGGCTGCTTGTTAGTCCTACCTGTTGCATAGAGGAGTAAAGCAAACCACAAGAGCCGAAATGGCTGGGCAAAACCACGGCAACCCCCCACCACGCCGAGCACTGCGAGCGCGAGCTGCGAGCGCCGGCTCCGCTGGCCTGACCACAGGGCTCAAAGGGGGGATTCAAGGGGTCCCCCCTGGGGCTGGAGACGTTTGAAAGCTCCTCTCTTGCTGAGTGCAGATATAGCTGTGTTGGGGGAGTTTGAGCAGGATGCAGAGGGAAAAAGGAAAGTGAAGTGGGGGAAATCAAGTAAATTAAACAGAAATATAGCAAAAGCAACAAAAAGCAAAGCGAATTCTGCAACAGACCTGATGGGGGATGAGTCGCTGGACGTAGAGGAGGTGGGCATAGGACTTGATGGCGCGGAGAACATGGGCCAGGACGGTGAGAGGGGTGACGTTGGGCTTGGATTCTGAGGGCTGCAAGACATAACCAGATACCTTATCAACATGCAACCACAGAAACAAACAGCAACTGAGAGACAGTCAGACGACATCCGACGATAGCGAGTGCCTTGGGAATAGTCAGAGCATGAGACACAGCTACGAAATGAAGTGCCAAGACCTTGGGAAATGTTTCAAGGCCAGATCTGCATTTCTCTGGACAACAAGAGCTGGATCTTCCAATTAACCCCTGCTCCATCATCCCGCCCAGTGAGCCCAACACCAGGCAGAGGGTTGTCTTGCTGCTGGCAGCCCAGCCACTTACCTGCCTTGTTTTATTCCCCCCACTGCTGCCTGAAATAGTCAATGGCATTTCTGGATGTTAATGATGCCTGCGAGTAGCCTCCATCCCCCTTTTGTAGGTCAGCTGTTGCGGTGTCAGAGCCTGTGCCCTCATCCACGGTGCCCAGCCACCGCTGCCCACTTAGGTTTCTAAACAAAGGGGTTTGGGAGGCTGGGAGCCCTGAGGAGTTCGTTATCTGCAGGACGGGGATGTCATTTCCATGCTCTCATCTGTCTGAGGACAACGAGCAGGAGAAAATCTCCAGCCCACCCTGTCCCGCAGGCGCCAGCAGCACCCGAGGGCTGTGCTGGGGCCCCTCAGCACTCCCACACACGGTGAGGTAACCGGTGCTCCGGGCTCCTGCCGGGTGCAGACATTCAGCACCACAAACATTTAATTGATTTGTTTTCTGCTGAAGAACTCTTTTTCCCCCCTTGTAAACTGCTCTCGATTCCTCGCTTTCAAGGTACGGCTGTCAACTGAAGTCGAATCAAGTTACTGAACTAGTAAATGCACGCAGAAGCCGGGTGAGAAGTGTTTGGTCCCTTCAAAACTGTTCGATTTAGGTCATTCTCAGGTTCACCAAAAAGCAATTATTGTACTAAAATAACAATGTGAGTCTGATTCATCTGCTGCTGTTTCTGCACTTATCAACTCATCTGTATTCTCTAATTCAGACTGTAAACTCCGTCCCTGATAAAACACCAGAAAAACCTCTCCACACTGAAAATGCCTCTGTAAAAACAAGAAGTTTTGTAAAAGCAACATGATTTCTGTTTTCTGACGGTACCTCTGAGCACATGGGTCTGTGACGAGGTGGGGATACAGTCCAACCACACAGGGACCCCTGGGCTGTCCCCATCCCCGAGCTGGGGGGTCCTGAGGGAGAGGGAAGGGATATGGGGGGGCTCCAGGGCACGTGGGAAAATGTGGCCCACATGCGGAGAGGGGCACAGTCCTCCCTCTCAGCTCCAGGCTGTAAGTATCATTTGTTCCAAATACCTGTCTGGGATTATAAAAACATCTTCTAGTTATGTTTAACTCATACTTCCTCCTGTCACCGCATGGTGTGCAGTGATGTGGCTCCTTCACGCTCGAGGAAAGGCCTCCTGAGGAGCATGGCTTGGACCAGAAGCCAACTTGGAAAAAAAACCCAACTCCAGAAAGGACAAAAGATCCCCCTCCCCTCCAAAACGAACACGATGGGCAGCACCAGCACACACACGGCGGGACAAAGCGCGGGCAGCGGCCAGGAGAGCCTACGCTGCCTCTTAAACCTTTAATAAAAGGACAAAGTCTCTGTAAAAAATGTAACAGGTTAAGCCATGATCATCCAATGATCACAACAGCAGAAGTTCATTGTTTCAGTCCCTGCCTTCTGCTCTTTAAGCCCAGAATGAAATGTTTCATATATTAAGAGAGAAGAGAATATGACAAACATTCTTTCATTTCAAGCTGAATATAAAACCTCAATCTCTATTATTTAAAAGAACCAACCTCCTCCAACATCCAAAGAGGGTCTCCAGGAAATATTTATGATTAATCTTGACTTTGGTGTTTTCTTGTAATTTTCTTCAGGTCAAGTAACAATTTAGCACCTTAAAACGAAAATATCAGTCTTGGCACACCAGCTTCTCCCCAGTTCATGCACCTGCACAACCGACACCCCGACGCCTTCCTCGCCTGCACCAGGTTCACCGCGGGGTATCCGGGTCCTCCTCCGGCCCCGGCACTTGCCGAGAGGCCAGTGACTCTCACCGGCGGATCCTACGTGCCCCTTCCGCGCGCCCGTGAGCGACGCTGCCAGCCAGTGCTCTCTGGCATTCTCTGATGGTGACAACTCAAATGGGAAAGGATACACCTGTGGATTGGGTCCAACGTCCAGGGGGAAAGTGCCCATGTCATAAATATCACCACTGCAATGGCACCTAGAGGACACTAAAGAAGGTTAAATTGTTGGCCTGAACTGCTCTGAGGTCCGTCTCTGCTTAAGGCCAAACTCTTGGCTTCTTTACTCCTCGCAGAAGCTGGATTCAACAGAAACTAATGATTTCCCGTTGTAATTATGGGCAACACCTTTATTACGTCAGAGGATTACATGCATATAGAAATGAGATACAGCAGTGCATTGCAACTTTCACAGGAGGGCTGTAAAAAAGGGAAACTATTAACAGAAATCCTCAAAATGTTCTCCTAATAATTGCCACCATTTAAAAACAATCTGTTTGCATTTCTCTGTCATCAAAACTGTCAGTCTTTCCAAAAAATTAGTAATTACCTGTATTACCTTAACAAATCTGTTAGACATTGGTACTTACCATATATTAAAACTATTTCCAACTTTAAACAGAAGGAGGTGCTACAAAGACCACCAAGTTAGCCCAAATCACAAAAATTAACCCTTGAAGCACCAGTTCTTGCTGCTTCTTTTCCTTTCTAGCAGGTGCAGTTGTCTGGTCATTTGTGATGGTGTCCTACCTCCCCTTAACGCAACAAGCTCTCCAGCACACAGGGCAGGTCATTTTGCTTTATTTTAGCTATGGACAAGCCTGCTTCTGCCCTCTAATGGAGAGCGCATGTTAGACGCATCTGAAGACGTGGAGGGTGCTCTCCTCTGGGCAGCAGGAACTAGAACATTCCCTTCACTGTTAGTGCTGCAGGAGGGGCTGGTATTTTGGAAGCCAGAGCCCGTTGGTTGTAATATCTGTACACAACGGTCTTTGGCTCTGCACAGCGAAGCTACTACAGCGAGCCTCCGAGACGGTACGTGCCTGCACGGCAAATGAATGCATGGGCTTATCCCCTGGGAGGCAGAGGAGCTGCTAGGTGTGCCTCTCGCCTTACCACGGCCTCTCACCGCTCATGCAGACTCCTCCATCCTGGTGATCTCAAAAAGCTCTTCACCAAATGCCCATCACCTGCTTTGCACATGGATTTTCTGTAGGTGAGGAGCGTTGCCTTGGTAAGCAAATCTCCCGGCCTCCAGCCCCTGGCTCCAGCGAGCTTCCTGTCCACTGAACCGTCTGCAGTGCAGGATGAGTCCTGAGACAGCTTAGGCACCTCCAGCCACCGGCCCGTCTTCTCAGTGGTCACACCCCTGTGGGCAGCAGCCTCTAACCGGCCGCAAAGGCCCCACGCTGGGGTAGGAGAGCGCAAACAAATGGCACAGCAACTCCCTTCTCACAGAGGAGCTCGGAAAAGGTGGGACTTGGAGGGGGCGAGGAGCTGGTGACTGAAACGTGGCTGGGCTTGTCCTCCTGAGAGTGGCCACCGACACCCGCCGGCCCTCCCACCGCAGCTCCCACCACCTCTGTGGGCAGCGGGCGTTGGGTGCAAGAGGGCAGTGGGCTCAGGGTGCAAGAGGATGGCTCCTGCCTCCGCTACCAACCCGGTCCTCCTCACTGCACGATGGGAGGAATATCCGACCACATAGGGCTCTGGGACTAGAAATTCCCAATGAGCTTTTTGAGATGAAATCATTTTAAAAGAATGCAGCTCTCGCTACGTGCGAAGTCGGCTCTGTCATCGCTTCACCAACTGCGCGGCCTGCTACACTAATTACAGTGCGTAATGCAATCAATATGATTCTCAGAGAAGAGGATTATTTCTGTGTTGCAGTAAAAAAGCCTCACAGCAAGAGCCAGCACTCGGGCCAGTCTCTATCTAAGAAGCCATTAATAATTTGGGCCAGGATTTTGGTGTCTTTGGATCCTTGGTGGCAAAGAAAACACTCTCCGTGCCCACCAAAACAACTGAGAGAACTATTAATTAATGACAGCACGGGGATTCATAAGTATGAAGACCATCCTGTTTCAATCAGGTTGCTCACAGAAGAGACGAACGTGGGCTTACGATGGCTGAGCTACCCCTGCGCAGCCTTGCGGTCCCGCTCTGTGAGTCTTTCCTGTGATTTCCTCAAGAAGAACAAACGGACATTTCAGGACCCGGCACCTACAGACCGCAGGGCTACGATGTGCATGAAGGGTTCATCTCCCTTCCGTAAAATACAGGTATTCATTTCCAAGATACTACTTGAGTGTCACCTTTCTGAGCTTATGTGACCGCAAGACCCGAGTCCTGTCTCGCTGGAGAAGTCAGTGCACGCGAGCGAACAGACTATTCTGAGGTCTCTGGCATTCTGGAAAATGGTTTTCTTGTAGGATCCAATTTCCTTTCTGTTTCTCATGGAAAGAGCAGAGGTGGTGAGAGGCTTTGGGGAAATGTTGGCTGCTGCCTGCTTTCAGTTCTGCCTGCAGAAAGCAAATGTCATCTGGACTTTTTTTTTTTCCTTCTTCTTACTCTGGAGGACTTTGCGAAGGGCCCTTCCTGTTGGGTGCATAGTGGGAAACAAAACAGAAAAAAATGCTAAGAACCAAAGATACCAGAACCAGGAAAGAAAGAAGTGGCTAAAATTAGAGTCTTCCGAGGCGGGTGTGGATTTTCCCCCACAGAAGCAGCAGAGGGAACTCCACGGGTCCACAGCCCAACACATCCCGAGGCTCTCGCCTTTCCTGCCGCTCCATCTGTGCCCCTCGAACGCAGCGGCCATGACCTGCAACCCAGCGGGGAGGTGAAACTGCCCTGGAACGGGCGGGGAGCAGGAGGACGTTGTGTCGCAGCCAGCAGCCCCCCGGCTGCGGGGGCACCTGCGCCTTCAACTTTGGCAGTCCCACTCTTCCAGCCAACAAGTGCACTTAGAAATAAATTTAGAAGCTAAATCCTCCTCCCTGCTTCCCCTGCCTGCTGCACACTGCTTTTCCCATTCTGATGTTTAGTTTGCTGCCTGAACATGTGAAAAAAGCAGCAATTCTTGTTTCCAGGCTCCAGTCTCCTTTCCAGTTGCTGTAGCTAAAAAATCTCTTTTCTATTCCCTTCTCATAACCTGCCTCTTTTTAATTCCTCTTCCTCTGCAGCCTGCCTACCCAGACTGCCTCTGGCACTTTCTTTACACAGCTCAAGTCCTCAAGGCATCTACAGGTCTGAAGAGTTATTCTCAGCAGGGTTTCCAGACAACTTCTGCTGCTTTGTTCTTCTGGCTGAGAGGACACCAGTTCCACTTCAAAAATGTTTGTAACTTGTTTATTTTTGTGGAACTCGGGGCTGCTTCTGACACAGAACATCTAACAACAATGAATGGGCATAGTCTACTGATGAATTAAAGCCCTTTCAAGAAACCACCTCAAGAATAAATAACAATATTTCCATCCTGACATTATCAATACCTTTACTGATGTATTAAAATACATCAAGAACCACCCAGCCCTTTACCTCCTGATTCGCTCCTATAGACAAAGCTGCACGACATAAGGCTCTTCTCAAAGCTAACCAGAAAAAGCAACTGATCAGAGTATCACTTAACGCTGGGGCACTTAAACTCTGCTAAAACAAGGACAAGATTGCAGCTGACCAGCGGACACGGCTCTGTTGCCTAAATGAAATGGGAGGCAGCCTTGGGTTGAGAAGCTGATGAAGTTCATGCACCGCTGCACGTGCCAGCAAAGCTCCGAGCGCGACGGACGGGCTCTAGCAAGAACTCCCCAGGCGCTGGCACGGGGCACCTTAGAGATGGCACCATGCACGACCCTGTACGTGACCATTGGCTCACAGGGCTTCAGATTGGCAGGACTCTTCCTCTGCTTCGTACTTTAAATGCAAGAAAAATGATGTTAAACTCTCTTCAGTGTTATTCTCTCAGGATTTAGCTTGCTGCATAATCATTCAGGTGGAAAATAATGACACGCTTAGGGAAATAAGCAGCCAAAACGCATTGCAGTCAACACCACTTGACCAAAAAGGTCCAAAAAAGTTCAACTTCTTCATCGGGGACTTTTCCCACACCTCCATTTACTAGTTCCCCTGTCTCCATAAGCAGAGATTACTGAATCTTCTTTTCAATAATATGGACGTGTCCCTCTTTGTAATCTTGAAGATACCCAGCACGCTGGTTTGTCTTGTCACTTTGCTGCTTGGCTTATTTCCCATATGTAGAAATATTTCCCCACCCTAGTAATTTCATAAACCATCTAAAAGCTTTTCCACTTGAATAAGAGAGAGACTGGGAAGAGTTCTGACTTTCGGAAGGAGAGCTGGAGTTTTTGTTGTCCCCCTTAATGGACATTTCCATTTCCAAATCCAGACAGATGATGCTTGATGTTTCAAAGGGATGCGATGACATTGCTGGTTTGGTATAGCCTTCTGGCATGAAGCGGAGAGACTGATGTTAATGCTGGAGAAAGGCTGAGTGAATAAGCAAAGAATCAGAAATGGATGCATGCTCAGCATGAGTAAGCGTTGGAGGCACCGCAGAGAGGGAGCTCGTGGGGCTGGTGCTCATGTCAGTGCAACCGGCGGGTGGGCAACTTCCCCGGCCGGTGAGATCCAGGAAAAAAAATACGGAAAAGCACCTTGTTAACGGTTATACAACTTGTTTAGAACAGAGAATTTGCAGTATCACAACAAGTTACTAAACCATCAGTCACGGCTCTTACAGAAACATCGTACCAGCACTGGAAGTGGGACGGGCAGGACGAAATGGGGCAGGAACAGAGGCAACCACGGGGCCACGCTAACGGGTCTCTGGGTCCTTCACGGCGCCTCGCCTGGACGCGACACGTTCTGCCTCACTCCACCATTTGCTCCGCAGCTGTATTTTCGGCACCCCCCTCCCTGCTTCCTCTCTTCAAAAGGCTCTCAGCAGACTCAAAATCAAGCTGGCGGATTTTATGTTCAACCAAGTGCTTTCAAACTGTGTCAAAGCTCTTAATTATTAATAGAAAAGTTGTAATGTGCCAGTAGGAAGCCAAACGGCAGTTTAGGAGGGAAGCGTTGGTAAATCAGGAGCCAGCATCTTAGTCACATCTTTTCCATTGCGCCACTGCTTCTAATACATGAGGTAATTCTGCAAGTCTGGATGCATTAGTCACCAACAAATTGCATTCACAATTAAGGAGAACTCAACAGTCCTCCAGAAATCTCTCGTTTTGTTCTGGCGTTCAATCCAGTGCTATCTTACATCCCCCAGAAAAGAAAACTATCCCATCTGCCACCCCAGCAACCATATGGGATTCTTGGAAAATGAAGGAAATTAAAGCCCCTGTGGATCACAGCTCCCAGATCAGCTGGGGGGTGTTTGGTAGGATCAAATATTTGAGGTAAACACATCCTGTGCACAGGGTGGCCCTGCTTCGCTGCCGAGCAGGGTTTGCCAACCGTAAGTGGCTCAAACTTGCCATCAGTGGCTGAGGGTGGCCCGGCCACAGGCGCTGCAGGGAAGCTGCCCTTGCTGCCAGCCCCGACCCCCTGCCCGGGGCGGCCACAGGACCTGCATGGCAGCACCAGCCCCGTGTCACCCCGCCTCGGGCTCAGGGCCAGGGAGATCGGTCTTTTATTCTCCAAAAACAAAACTGCTTTTTGCTGGCAGAGCCGTTCAGCTGCAGGGAGCCAACGAGGGGACGACCGGATTGCCTGCAGCCGCGGCAAGGGCAGCCGCAGAGGGAGATGCCGGGAGCTGTTTTGCCCCACATGCTCTCAGACTCCGATGTGAGCCCCAAAGAAGAAGTAACGTTCTGCAAACACCCAAGGAGATTGGTCATTATGGGATGGGCAGCAGCAACCCACCCCGCAAGCTGTTACTGTCAGCTCTCCAAAGGAAGAAAAGTTTCTTTTACTTTTTAAGTAATTTCTGGAAATGGTTAGAAAAGCTACTCCACACCGTAAAAAATTCATTCCTGGCTAAGTAATCTTCCTCGCATAATTTGATAGAGGGCCATTTCCAGACTCAAATCCTAACAAAAAACAAAGGCCGTTTATTTAAGCCTTCATCAGCACCACAAGCTAAAACTCTTATTTTTGTATCGTGCAAATATTCTTCACACTGTGTAAAGAACTAACACCTGCCCACATAAGTCATACACATTGGGAAAAACAATGAGGATTATTTTGGCTTGTAAAAGTGATTTGAGAATAATGGGTGAGTAAAGTCACTGCATAATAATTTTATGCATTTACTTGATTTGCCTGATTTCCTTTTGTATATTTGTTCTTTGTGCTGCTTTGTTTCGCAAGGATTCTGCAAACATCAGTTACAGAGAGCGGATCAGAACACTTCACTCCAAAACCCAAAGACAACAATACTGAAATGATCCAATTTGATCATATTTATCAAAAGAAGTCCTGAATTTGTTCTGTTCTTTCTTTTCTCATCTTTTTTTCACTTGAAAAAACCCAAACTTTGTAATAACACTTTTGCCTCATCAGCTCTCATCAGCAAAATCCTCCTCCTCCAGTTGCACATCCCCCTCCCAGTGCAGCCCAGCTGGGAGGTGTGAGCACAACAACCCTCCCAGTTTACTGGCCCAACCTCAATTCCTCTGCCTGCAATCAAGCTGAGAATGTAGCTTTTTCTCCCTTCCCATTAATCAAATACAGGGAAGATTAATACATTCAATTCTCTTTTTCCGGTTGGCTATTTTTTCACTTCTATTTCTAACATTTCATGTGCTTTCCCAAGTCTCCCTGTGGGCTGCACCCTGTGCTGTGCCCAGAGTCCCTGAGGTGTTTGGGGAGGACCTGGGAGGTCTCTGACCCCCTCAAGAAGGGGGGTGCTGTGAGACTGCAGCAGGTGGATCCACCAGCGCTTGGAAACCTCTGAGGATGGAGACTGGAGGCAACTGATACGACGTTAGTAACACATGGAAGAGCCTAGCCTTGTAAAAGAACTGAAAACCACTTTTCGTCATGTCAAACATAACTAAAGCCATAGTAAAATACATAATTTTAAGTCCCATCTTGGGCTGCCACACTCAAAAGCTACAGATATACTGGACAGAGGTGATACATTGCACAGAGATGATTAGTTGGTGTCATTATTTGAAGAAGCAGCTGTCAGGGACCAAACCAGCATGGTCTGGAAGAGCCCCAACTGCCCTGTGGCCCTCAGTAAACAGCTCAGGCTCAGCCTCAGCTTTGTCGTACAGAGACCTCTTTGCCTCCAAGCTCACGTGAAGGTGCCTGCACAAACCCTTCCTGACTGGGCACCGCTCCTCTGAACCCCGGCAGAGCCACCAGCGAGGCAGGGCGAAGCTCCTGCTGCTGAAGAGCACATGGAAGGTCCACGCTGCTGAGGCCTCCCCACATCCTCTGTCACCATGATGCCACCCGGCAGTCCACAGACGGACGGGCACCCCACAGAATCACAGATTCATCTTGGTTGGAAAAGACCTTGAAAGATCCTCCAGTCCAACCATGAACCTCACCCTGACCGTTCCCAACTCCACCAGATCCCTCAGCGCTGGGTCAACCCGACTCTTCAACCCCTCCAGGGATGGGGACTCCCCCCCTGCCCTGGGCAGCCCATTCCAACGCCCAACAGCCCCTTCTGCAAAGAAATCCTTCCTAAGAGCCAGTCTGACCCTGCCCTGGCGCAGCTTGAGGCCATTCCCTCTTGTCCTGGCGCTGGTTCCTTGGGTCAAGAGACTCATCCCCCCTCTTTGCACCCTCCTTTCAGGGAGTTGCAGAGGGCCATGAGGTCTCCCCTCAGCCTCCTCTTCTCCAGACTAAACCCTCTCAGTTCCCTCAGCCGCTCCCCATCAGACCTGTGCTCTGGCTGCACTGAAAGGGGGGATACATTTTCCCTGCTCCCCAGAGTTCCCCGGCACATTGGGCATTTGTTTCAAGCAGGCAGCTCTGTTTCCGTGCCTGCGGCTCCTTCCCCTCTCCCCCCACTCCCACCCCTTCATCCTGGTGTGGGCAGAAGCCAGAGGGGATTTTCCTCCCCTCCACAGTGGACACGGCTGCTTGCGGCCGTGTTTTTCCAAGTGCCAGTGCAGCCAACAACAAAAGATGAAACACTGCTCCCTCCTCCCATGATTTCTGTCCCTGCCCCACTCCACACCCGGCCGGCCTCGCCGGTGCTGGCTGCCACCGCGTCCAGGTGCCGGCAGCCACGGGGCTGAGCCGCGGCGGGGGGGGCGATGCCAGCACGCGGGGGCAGGCGAATAATTGGCGGCGGTTCTTATGCTACCGATAATTTCCCAGCTTAGCACAGCCCTGTCAACAGTGTCTGCAGAGCGGCTTGTGCACAGCCAACATGCAGCTGGACAGAAAGCGGACAAGGGCAAATTAATCGGCGGGCAGGATCCCTTACAGCGGCAGAAAGGACCGGGGAGATTGGGTTACCTCCATTTTAGGTTAAAGTGGTGGCGTTACAGCTCCAGCTAATTTATGAAGTTAATTAGGCACAAGGATCTTCTTTCAGAGGGAGACAGGATGTCTTTGTGAGCCAGCAGCCCTGTTTTCCTCCTGCTCCTTCGGGGCAAGTTGTCAGCCTTTTGCTGGGAAATCGGATCGCGGGCGAGGAGGGGGTGGCCGGCCCCGGGACAGAGGTGGTCCCCATCTGAACCCCGCTCACGCGCCGCTCCGCCGCCCGCCCCAGCTCATTGCCGGCCCTGGCAGTTGTAGCTGCTGGGCGACTGGGGAGGTTTGGTACGTTTTCAGCATTTTCAGTGCCTGTGTGGTACGGCTGGAAACCAGCACTGCCTTCAGAAAACACTCCCACATTTGTCAAAAGACTTTTACAAGGGAGAGTCTAGGCTACATCCTTGATTTTGAATTAAATCTGCCTGCAGAAAGAATGCATTCGGCCGTTTCTTTAAAATATTTTGACTGTGTTGACATTTATAGGTGGCAGAAAGACCTAATTTACTATCATTTCGCTTTCAGCAGTCTCAGTAAAAATTTTGGCTAGGCTCACACTTGAGAGATTTCTGCCCAAAAGAAACTCCGAAGCAGACTGAGCAGAGTTGCTCGAAGCAGAGCCGGGATGTGGGGGGTGAGCGCTGCACCGCAGCCACGGAGCAAAACCCAGCCCGGGTCCTGCCACCCGGCCCAAATCAAAGGGGAGAAGGGGGATGGCAGGCAGGGAAGGGAACAGCGAGAAAGAAAGGACTGGCCAGCGAGAAGATGAGTCTGAGATCTGCACATCAGCTCCTAACAAAATACAGACTGTTCCGCGGGCTGCCCCAGGGAAGGCTTTGGTGTAGCATCTTTGATTCCCGCATCCATTTCCCCACAATGGCCTTAATGTATTTTCAAATACTGCTTTATTTGAAAGTAAAATTTCCATTAGCCAATATTTGTCCGAGGCAGTTTCTTTGAAGAAAATACAGCTATGCAGCTATCTCCACACTAATTACATGAATTAAGAAAGAAGTGAAAGTGCAATGTCTGTATTTCCTTTCCCGGGCTTTCAAGAAAGCTGGCTTTTAAGCGTATGTGCCGCTGAAGTTTAAGGCACTTTTTTAGATCTTGGAGGGAGATCTAATTTAATTCAACTTGCGAGAAGCACTCTTAGATGTTCCCAGAGCAAATCACACAAACAGAGCAGTGCTGTTCAAAGGCAGAAACTTCTGAAAAGTCTCCTGAGAGGCAGCACTGGGAAAAGCTGCGGTCGGCGGGAGTCGGGCTGGAGGAGCTGCGGGCCGGCCTGGAACACGGCGACTGCAGCGTCCGTCCGTCCGTCCGTCTGCAGCCACCCACACACCCCGCACGGGCGAGAGTGCCCGGAGGAGCACAACCCCCAGGAACGGCAAAGCAGCAGATTCAGAGCAAGCACATAACTCACTCCTGCTGCGAAAGGGAAGAGGCGCCTGATCCCATTAGTGAAAGGGCTCTTAGCCTGACAAATTACCTTTGTTTTAATGGATGAGCCTGTAGAAAATATTTTGATGTATGACTACTAGTTCACATGGGGTTAGCCACAGAACTGGAGACTTATTTTATGAGAATATTTGGTTTAATTTTCAAGTTCAATTTGTGGAAAGTTTCTAGACCAAGAGCCAACTAAAAAGTGAAAGAGCTAAAGCTTTCAGAAGTTGTTGTTCCAAACTCTGGGGGATATGAAAAGCCCACACAGCAGAAAAAAACAGATAAACCATCTGTCTTTGACCTTTTCCTTCTGCGAGCCCAAAGCAACGAGCCCGCCGAGCTGAGGTGCTGGGGGAGGCTGGCATCCCTTCAGCACTGGACTTTTCCTCTTGGCCTGAAATATCTCACCTCAGATGGAAGTTTGTCATTTCCCTCTGCCCTCCCCCAAAGATCACTGCTCTGGTGGCCTACAAGCATCGCTCTTTTTCACATATCTTAAAATACCTCAGAGATGCTTCAAAAATAAATCCAGGATTATTTAAAAGCAACATAGGAGAGAATTATGAAATATATACATGTATATATATGCAAGTTTTAAAATGTATTGCCATCAGCAACTAAGCCTCAAGTATATGTATCTGCAGAGTCTGAGTACGCTGCTTGTGTTTTTCATGAAACAGGTTTAAGGATGTTTGCCAGACCCTCGAATCACTGAAGTTTACTGAGCTTTCTAACTGCAGGCACAATCTAGGACTCCCAAGTTAAAACTGCTTTAAAAAAACCAAGCAGACAGACACCCTTACAACAGTCTGCACCAAAAAAAATAAGTAAATCATAAGATACTTTGAATATTACGTCATGTGGAATAAGCCAAGCAACAGGCTGAGAATTTTAGGATCTTTTCTCAAATAAGAAAAGTAGCAGATAGGTGGTTTCTGTTTTAAGCTGGAAATAATCTCTGCTCCTCTTGAACACAAAGCCAAGCCCATGTCCAAAATACAAAATGCAATGCACCCCTGGAGACGTCTGCCTAAACCCCCCTGCCCGGCCCGGCGCAGAGAAACGCCCCTGGGCCCTCCGGCAGGTAACCGGAGCAGGAAGGTCGCTTTGCCAGCTGCAGTATCTGCCTTTTCAGTGTAGAAATTCGGCATTTTCCCGTTCCCCAGGCCCCAGCCCACCCCACAGTGCCGCCAAGTGCCCTTCAAGCCATGCTCATGGTGAGCCTCTGCAGCAAACTCATTTCTCTTCCTGGCACAGAACCTCACACCTCATTTTTGCTGTGCTGTCCCCAATCTTGCTGTTGTCACCTTTTAATATTTCCTGTGACTCCAAACAGAAGAGGAAACAATTACATTTGGGGTAACTTCACCCTGATCTGCATCAAATGGCACAGGCTGACTTTCTGCTGCTGAGAGCAGCTTCACAGCCGAGAATCCTCTGTCCCTCCAGACAAAATTATGTGCAGATCGGTTATTAGGGGCGTCCCCAGGGCTCTTCCCCATTTCCACGAGCAACGCAGCAGCACGTCGCAGCTCTAATAGGAGACAGAAAAGGTGCAAACCCTGACCAGCTGCACGAGGAGGTACCGAGGGAAGGAAAGACAAAATAATTGTGTGTCGTGACACTGCTTGGAAAGCAATGCTTTGAGCAGCAATTTCCCGGGGTGACCCGGGGTTAGGGACCACCCAGGGCACCTCTCACGCCAGCTCTGGCCATCCCACCCCCCTGGGACCACAGATGCCAAGTGTAAAACCCCCAGTCCCAGCATATGACCGCAGCTGGGAACAGGTCTGCTCGTCTTAAAAAGAAATTTAGATAAGGCTTTTCCCCAGGAGCTATGATTACAAGATTTTACCTAATCCCTAAAAAATGCCATTTTTTGTTTGGCAGTCAGAAGATCCGCCCCTCGTGGCTGGCCTTTGCAATTAAAACCCAGACTAGGCCAAAGCCCAGCGCTTCGGGGTCTGGGCCGAGCTTTGTGTGGCTGCACAGAGCGGGGCTGGCGGGAGAGGCGGCTCTCCAGCCCCAGCAGTTTCCAGCTGTGTGTCACCAAACGGTGCCCAGCACATGCCAGGCGCTCAGGGCTTCACTCCCCCCCCGGCACAGGCAGCAGAGGAGGGTCCTGGTGGGGGGGCCCCGACCCCAAGCTCATGGCCCTGACAACGCCTCTCCCAGCTCTTGGCTTTCGCCGGAGCCGCGGTGGCTCCCAGCCAGCCGGCCACAATGCGGTGGAAGGAAGAAGAAACAGCTTTGTTTTGCCCGAAGCCTCGCAATTAATCAAGTTCCGATTTCCTCGCGGTCTGGCTTTACCTACCCAAAACACACCAGGCAGTTTCTATCACCATGTAAGAGTCCAGGCACCCTGCACCCACCTCAAGGGTTTTTTTACAATTTCGTATGAACAGAGAGAACCAGAAAATGAGGCTCAAGTAAAAAGAAATGTCTTTACTACGGCAAGCACCGCTCGGCTGGCATTAAGAGTTCAATGCAACCCCCCAAGCAGGTTGGCAGCCCCATCCCCGCCAGCTGCTGTCCCCAGGACACCCTCCTGGGCACCAGCTCTCCCACCCAGGAGGAAGAGGACCCCTCTGAGCACAAATTACCCCATTTTTATAGCAACACACGTCAATTAAAAAACCCCACTGCATTTTCCCGGTCTTTTTCCAAATTAAAAGCGGGGCAGAATATTGGGGTGGGCGTAGAGCAGGTGAGAATCCAGGTTCCTCAGGGACAGGAGTACTTGATTTATGAGAAAATTTCTTAAACAGAAGTCCCAGAGATGCCATTTCAGAGAGACATTCTCAAAGTGGCTGACGGGAAGGCAGGATGAGGGTGGGACCCGCTCCTGCGCCTTCTGCACCTCTAATTGCCATTATTCTTCAGGAATATAAACAACATGAGCAAAAGAAAAGAAAGAGAGCCATGAAAGCCTCTGCAAAACAAGGGCAAGTGACAAAAGGGAGAGGAACTGAAGAGGTCGTGCAGGTTAAGGGCTCATTTCTGACACAGCACAACCCCTCTGGATGGCAGACAGATGGGCAGGTGCTGCCTGCTCTCTCCTGCCTGATGGTCTCTGTATGGTTTTACGTTAACCTATAGATAATTTTTTTTCCTTTTAGAAGCACTGCCGGGTTCCTATCTCCTGAACCTCATTCATCCTTCTGAAACAGGCAACATACTTATAGGGAAAATACAGCTCGAAACCATGAAGCGCATCGGTTCTGCACCTCACCTACATCATTTGATAACAGGGGAGGGATTATTTCAGAAATACTCTGACCTGTAAGCCTGACCTCCGAGAAACGCTGGTGCGCAGAGGGAAACAGAAGCTCAAAAGTTCCCTGGCAGGTCCATGCTTGGAGGCTCTTCCACACCCTGGCACTGCCATGCTCCCCACACCCTGCCAAGGGGAACTAGCTGCTGCCCAAACCCAGAGCTGCTCTCAAACCAGTTACCTGTGACCAGTTACACTCCAGGGAGGGCTTTAATGGGCAGAAGAGGAATAAAAAACTCAAAGGGGCTCAGCTGCACATGGACCTTCCTTCCCTCCAGGGGTGAGCACCACCCGCTCCTCCGGCACACAGCGCTCCCGGGCTCTGCAGCCGGCGCTGGCCCCGGGGATGTGGAAGGTGGAGAGGACACGGCTCGACTCTGACGGGAGATCCCACCTTCAACACACAGCAGTACCGGCAAGAAAAGCCAGCTGGGCTTTAAACTGTGCAAATCAGAAAGGGGGAAATGAAATCCTGCACTGCTGTTCACAGAGTGGCGGTTCTGGATCGGGCCGAAGCTCAGACCCCAGCACTAACGGGGCTGTGCAGCTACTGCCAGCATCATTTGTGCAGTCCCAGCAGAAAACAGGAGTGGGCAGTGAAAGAGGGAGAAAAAGAGGGAAGAAGCATTCGACAGGGATGTTACCGAGGTCATACACATAACCTGCCAGCTCCCAAAGCCCTCGTGAGGCCTGGGCCACGCCGAACAGGGCAGCAACAGCCTGAGAGGAACCAAAGCTGCAGGCTGGGGCCGTGGCTCCTGCCCGTGCTGCCGCTGTGGCCTGAGGTGCAAACCGGAGCCCCGAGCCTGCCGGCACCGTACCCGCTTCTTCATCGCATGGGATGACCTCACGGTGCTGCTTCGGGCACCCAGCAGAAGCATTCTGCTGACAAGGATGGTAAATCTTATTGCCAAGTCAGCAAGATGTTATCTGGTGAGTGCAACAGTTCGTTATCTACCAACTTCATTTGCATTTTAAAGGTGTGAAAACTGCAGCAGTGACTAACGAGCATCTCCCTCGCAAGACCGGCTGGTTCCACTTCACCCGACAGCTCATCTAACACCATGTTGGAATTAGTAACTTCAGCTGCAACCGGACATTTTCCTAGCTTGAAACCGAACACTTCTGAGCAGCTGCCATCCCCGCTCTCACTGCTGAATCCGGTGTGATAAAGACGGGATTTACTTAGAGGATGCAAATCCCAAGGCAGGACAGAGGGCACAGGCCAGGCTGCTGCTGCTGCTGCTGCCCCGCGGACAAACCGCCTTGGCCTCTCCAAGTCTATTTACCCAACGAGACATTCAATAGAATATATCACAAACACCCATAAAAAAACCCAAATGAAAGTACAAAGCATCTGAGCATTTCCAGAACTTGGACAAGATGGAAATGACAGTATTTTGTGACAGACCCAGAGATGATCACTGACAGTAACCACAGGTTAATTCTGCGGCCACAAGAAAGCTCAGTTTTGCCAGGACTGCACACGTTTACTGACGTTTTAAAGCACTGTATTCTACAGGAAAATAGATCCAGTCTTGAGCAGAGGTTTCTTCCACTGTACGAGTTAAGCTGGCCTAGAGTCGGGGTGCCAGGACGACTGCCCTATCACCCCCGGGAGCACACATAACCCCTTTGCCGTGCTTTCACCGAGCTCTGCTCAGAGAATGAAATGCCACTGCCTCACAGCTTCTCTGTGCCCAATAAAATAAAAGCTGAATATGGCTGTAAAGAGTTCTTGGGCTTTCACAGCCTGCAAGTAACTCCCCAGACATGCTCTCTATAACAGCCTTCAGGGGGGTCTTTCTATAAATAAAAGAAGTTTATTCTAGCTGCCAACTTCACACGGCATCCAGAAACCAAGAAACTCTCCCCTGAACTCCCAACCAGCACCAGCTTCTGCTGCCCTTTGCACCCGGATAATCTTCCTGCTGACAGTGTAGGGACATGGCTCCTGAAATAAGGATTTGTTCTTACAGGAATGTGGCTAATGAAGCAGGGTACTGTAAAGTTCACATCACTCCTACTACTGACAACTCCACAAAAGCTTTAAAAAAAAAAAGTCAAGCAAAACTAAACAATTTATTTTTGCTGCAGAGATCTGCATTCTGCACAGGCATGGGGAGCAGAGCTGCTGAATAAGGCTGTGTCATGTTTATGTAGTTATTTCTCAGAGTGGAAAAAGTGACTTAAATTCTGCAAGGAACCAGCAGCATTTAAAGGTCTAGTTACTTCTCCTCGTGTGCTTTTGCTTACGTGCATCACAGCTGATCACTGCCGAAGCCATTTACATTTTTAAGAGGTTATTTATTCAAAAAAATACTATCCTGTCCTGTTTGATACATTGATGATGCTACACTGGTTTCTCTGCTGCTAGACATGGATTTGGGATGGCGAGGGACTTCAGAGCAGGGCACTGGGACGGGGCAATGGGGAGAAGGTGCCATTCTTCAAACGGCACATCGTGGCCACTGCTCGGCCCAGGCCCAGTAAGAAGTCACTGAGGGAGGCTGTTTTGCAAATATATAATACTTGAAATGTCTCTCATTTTCAGGCAGGGAAGGAGAAATGTTGCTCAAGTTTTAAGCGGGATGCCTAACGAAGATTTATTCTAGTCCTGTAAATCAAGAGCACATGGGAATAACCTCTCTTCCTTAGATTAACTGGGTTATTTTTTTCATGACCACTAGACCTTAGATCTGCTCCTCATTTCTTTCCATACGCATGGAGGGCAAGAAATAGCCATACTTGGTCAATGAGAAAATAAAGTAAAATGCAAATAGACATGTGATGACTAAATCCAAGTTTCCCAAAGCTATTATTTCCCTGAGGGCAGAGTCCCTGGGGTGCAGGAGGTGCAGCAAACAGGACATGTCGGGGCTGGGTGCTGGAGTGGGGGCTCAGCCTGTCCCGCAGCCCCCAGCGCCTCGGCTCTGGGCACAGCCTCCCCTGGCCAGGTCCTGCTTCCCCATCACCTGGGAAAAGCCCCGACTTTGAAGGTCTCCGCTGCTCCACTGGGATCGCCAACGGGCTCGGAAGGGTGCGGAGAGCGGGAGACACCGTCGAGCACAGGCAGTGGTGTTAGGCTGGTTGTATCTACACAATAAATCGGGCAAAAATGGCCAATAATATTTCATTTTGAGGGAGCAACAGATGATATTTCCTTCATCAAGTGATTTTTTTTTCCTGCATTCATTGTTTTGGACTTGGTTTGCACCCATAAAGCTAATCCCAAGGGCAACCGGCAAAGGCATTGACTTTGTAAAGGGAGCTGCTCTGTAATGACCACACCAGCACAAAACCAAGCAGACACCGACTGCCACGTGATTTTGTCCTACGTTAAAGGGATGTCAAGATTGCCAAGCCACGTACCCCAAAGCTGGGGAATGCTGAAACAAGTCAGCATCAGAGCACTGGGGAAGCTTTGCCCTTTGGCTGCCCGACGGCAGGGCACGCACCGGGCCCCTCCGCCCCCCCGGGGGAAAGCAAGAAGCATTAAAGGACAGATCACGTATGCACCGGGGCAGGGAAATGAAGGCCGTAGGGGCCATACGGCAGCTTTAGTTCTGGCATTTCCTTGTGCGTGAGGAATCCCAACCTCAGGGGATCCCTTCCAAAGTCGGGGGGCTTCTCGGGGCTTTAGAGAGGCCAAGCAGATGCAGCAGGGTCATGCCAGGTCAGCCCTGGGCAGGGCTGAGCCTGCCGGTGCCCGAGGTCTGGGCTATTGAATAGCTCAGTCCCTGCTATTTTTAGAGACACCCACTCACACAGCTGACGCTCGAGTCCCACCCCACAGAAAAAAAAGGTGCATTTCTGTGCCTGCTCTGCAGAGGTAAAACCTTCTCCTGCAACTCATCCCGCTCCCACACCACTGGTGAGCCCTGGGCTCGCCCCAGCCGCTGCTGGGTTCCGAGCACACGCACGGGCCTTGCGCCTGCGGTGCTTTCTCGGGGCGTTAAACCGAAGTCACTCTGCACGGGAAAAACGGGCGAGCTTCTGCCGAGAGCACGAGCAAACGTAGGGAGCCAGCTCTGCTCACAGGGGGACTTGCGGGAAGGTCTCGTCTCTCTAAGCTCAGCCCAGGGCAGCTTGGGAGGCGTGAAGGCAGGCTGAGCCACGGGCAGAGCGCTGCCCGCTCAACCCGCGAGCAGCCAGCAGTGACACGTCACGTACCGCTGGACCTGCGGCGCCGGAGGCAACCAGGCAGGATGGCACAAATCCCTGCCCACCGCCGGGGGAGGAACGGCCGGGCGAGCAGAAATGGCCAGGTTCTCCTGGGGCACCCTGCCACCAAGGCAGCCCAGGAATGGGAGGTTTTTGCCTCTGAGAACACTGCTAAATAAATCTTCCAACAGAGACAGAGGGTCTTATAACTTCAGAAATCAGCCTCTAAGGGAGCATGAGAAACCTGTAAGAAGCAACTGCTCAACGGCTCAGAACCACCCCTGAAGTCCTGTCAGGCTGCGCTTCACTCCAGCAGCGGTAGCAGAGCCGTCCCCCCATGGCAGCAAAAACTAAAAAGCGCTCAGAGCCACCATGGGGAAACATCACTGCAAAGACGTGGCCAAGGACTTCAAAAAAATAAAAGTGTCCAGTTTTCGTATTCTAGTCCCATTTTCTGGGCAGGAAATAGCAGCCAGCCTGTCTTCCCAACAGCCCCCCACCGCCCCTCTCCCTGGGAGCTGCAGCAGGTCATCCCAGCACTTGCCCGTGGCCAGCTGACAGGGGTGCGTGGCTACCACTGAAACAGGGCACCCGCGGGACCTGGGCAACCGTCCCCAGGGCTAGCTGTGAATCTTGGGTGCTCCGCCACCCACCCCAGCCCTTCCTGTGCGCTTCAGATGCTCACTCCCCCTTAAAGAAAAGGCAGGAGTCCCCTGGGTATCGTTCGCACGTTCCTACTCACGAGGCTGGTAATTTTGGGAGACGCAGTGCAAAAATGCAGCTCATCTAGTTACCCTGCTAAACATCACCCGGCCCCACCCTGCCTTCAGAACAGTCCCACACCACAAGATATTAATGGGAGAGGAGAAACTGAAACCCTCGCCACTCCATCTACCTCCTCCAGTTCGGCTGCTGTTTATTTTCCAAACTGTAACACATTAGTTGTTCAGCTTTGCAAACAGCTGTCAAAGCCCCGCAGCAAGTCGCAGGCCGGAGGCCAGCCAGCAGCACCCAGTATTATACCCAACAGCTAATTTCAGACTTATGCTGATTTGAAGCACTAAAAGGTGATTCTAAGGAGGCTGTGGAACGCGGCTACGGCTGCCTGTGTTTGCAGCACCCACCTCCGATTTGGCCTCGGCCAGATTTAAGCACTCGGGGCCCTGCAGGCACCAGAGCTCTTTCAATAATACAGGGGACCCAGGTGAGACTAATAAAGAAATAAACAGAGAAGAAAAATTACAAAGCACAATCAAGGTGTCGGTTATCCACAGCGATAGACCCCACGTCAGAGGCACCACAGGTATGCACTGCAGAGCCACCATAGCAAGGCGCTTTTTTTAAAGGGTTTTAAAACCAGCAATTGTAAATCTTTGCCTTTCATGATCACACAATCTAGCTTGAAAACTTCCCCCACTTCAGCTGAAGCATGTGTCTATGCTAGAAACACTGCACTTTCTGCTTCTTGTTTTGCCATGTTTTCTCAGGAAGACGTTTTCTGGAAGGGCAGGATAAAGAAACCAGACGCTTATTTAAAAACAAATCCCCCTCCCTGGGGCTTTGGTGGCCCCGGGCAGGCAGCCCCGCTCCCTCTGCGCCCTGCCGCCCGCAGTGACAGCTCCTGGCACGGGACAGCAGTCCTGCTGACTCACCGAGTACAACTCCCGCCCAGAGCGGTTTTTCCATAAAAATAAACCCAGTTCTACTAAATAAATGCATTCCCATAGTAAAACCCCGATTGGTGGCTGGGAAGGAAGAGCCTTTGCCCTGCAGCAAAACAATTTCCCTCCTGGCTGGTGAAGGACCACGCTGGAGGGAAGGCAAGTGGGAGAAGGACCATGACACCCATGGGAGGAGGACAGGGGTAAGGGCAGGAGATGGGGGCACCTCGGCCCCGGCACGCACGGGCCGTCGCTGCTGTAACGCTCGTCACAGCCGGGGGCTTGGGGGAGAAGCAGCACACGCTCACGGGGAGGATTTAGGAACCGGCTCAGCCGCCCATGGAGCAGACCCCCGGGATACACGAAGCATTCAGAAGGGAGCTGAGAAGCTTTTGTAAACAAGAGCTCAAACAAATATCTCTAGTTTCAGAGTGTTCATGGTTTTCAGCATCACACATTGAAAGGCAACCTCTGAACGCATCAGCGCTCACTGCAGCAAAAGGAAAACAAGAAATCCCCCAGACTTGCAGTCCTTAACATCTGTAGTCCCAACACGTCTCCCACTGAGATCAACAGGAGTTATTTCCACAAGAACATCAGTTTTCAGCTTAATAAGAAGAACGTCAAAGTCCTTTCCCTGCAGTTTCCCCAAGCGTTTTTGCAGAGGGTGAGTAGCTCCCCCAGCTCCCGTGCAGCTGGGAGCCGCTGTGCCCAACACGAAGTGTCATGTGTGAGGACACCCCACTCGGGCTCTGCCACGGCTGAAAGGATGGAGGTGGCAGCTCTGAACCCCGCTGCGGCCTGTGGGGAGGAGGCAACAAACGACAGGAAGGTGTGACAGTGTCAGGAATGGCACGGGCCCGGCCGCCGGCTCCACGGTGGACATCGCTTGGGGCAACACAACCTCACACCTTCCCCGAGCACAGACCAGAGTTTGGTACCTTGGGACCAGCAGAAAAAAATGTGTTTTCCCCATCAGAGCTGTCACGCTCTGCCTGCTTCAGAGCGCCGGGGTCACCGTGCCTGGCGGGGCCAAGGGCAAGAGACGCAGCAAAAGGCACTAAACCTCAGAATAAAGCAGAAGGCCCTAACTAATGAAGGCATTTCCCCTCGCGGATATCTCCATCAGCCCGTTTTTTTCAGCGATGCATTTAGCAGAAAATAGGAGTAAGTCAAATTCTGGTCTGGAGTAGTTTTTAATTAATTTACTAACCTTTGCTGTTGTCCTGTTAGGGCAGCAGAGGTCCCTTCCTCAAAGGGAAGGAAACACCGAATCCAGGATTCTTTTATATTTGTCCTCTTACCGCGTTTCTTGTTCAGAAAGAAATCCCTTCTTCTTTCAAGGAGGAAAGCAGGACTTCCTGGCCTCCGCACACCTGGAATTTTACAGCTCCTCAGCTGCAGGGTTTGAGTTTTGGCGAGCGCTGGCTCCCAGCTCAGGCAGCTGATCAACTCGTGGGAGGCTGCCCAAAAGCCAACCCCTCCTGAACGGGTCCTTGAACAGGATGGCCTTGGTCCATGGCCAGAAAATTACAGAAAATGGTGAAGAATGCAAGAAAAAAAACAAAGTCCTGAAGCAGAGCTCAAATGTGGGTCTCACAGCACCGGCAGAGAATTTGGTAGAGCAGTTGAAGGAGCGCAAAGGGTAAGGCACCCTGAGACCTTCCCCGCTGCCAATTACCCTGATTGTGGGTCCAGTAATTACAGGGGAGCACCAGAACCCCCTGCACGGCAGTAACAGACACCACAGACCGACCGCAGCGTGCGTAGGCCCAAGGCTTCCCGCAAAGCCCAGATTACTCAGCTGCTTAAAAACCAGAAGCAGCTTTATAGAGATATTATTTGGGTAGTTCTGCAGAGCAGCAATGACAGAGCTGTCGGGATCCCGGCACCGTTCAGACAGGGCTGAGGGACAGACCTGCTGCTGGCAGCCCTCCTCACCCTCCTCATCCTCACCACTGCAAACCAAGACCCCCCCAGAGCACTTCGCCACTGAGAGCAAAGCGCCACGGACCTGCCAAAACCACGGGCACAGACTTGTGCGGGCACAGAGGGGCTGACGTGACATCTATACGTACTGTTTTAAAAGAATAAAATGAAGTCATACGCTTCGTTTCTCATCGAAAGATTGGATTAAAGATATTTGGTTTAAATATTTGGGGTTATACAGAAGAAAATACTTGCTTTGTGGTATTGTTCACCCACCTTAAGACTCACTTTTCAAACTTTAGCTCAGCATTGACTGAGAACTTGTGTATTCCTGTGTGTGTAAACCACATAATCACTGGATTTGAGGAAAAGCACCAAATGCCACAAACGTTGTCAGAGTCACAAGAGCTGCCCTGATAATCACTATTTCACTTCACAAACTTGTAAAGGCCCCTTAACTGGCGGCAAGCAAATGCTTTTGCTGCCAGTCTGCTCACTTAATTCCTCAGTAACAGCAAGATGCCTCCGTTCCCCAAAGCCTCACATAGCTTTAACAGATTTATTCTGCTGAGCTTCTTTATGACTTCCTTTAAAAAAGAAATTATTGGGAAGAGGCAACTCTTGGAATCTGAAAAACTGCAACTTTGGCAAACAACTCCTGTAGGGTCACAGCAAGACTCAGGCCCACAAACCTTGCTCAATTGTAAGTCACATCATTTTTTTCCCTCCTCAAAGGATAAATAAACTAAAAGCATCCTCTGGGGGAATGGTATGTGACCGACTTCCAGAGCTCAACCAACAGTACGGGCATGAGATACCGACGCAACTTTACTCAGTACATAATATACGTCACGCGCAACCTTAATTTAGAGGCGTCCTACCTTTTGGATGCTCTATTCTGCCACCACAACTCTCCCTACAGGCGATTTTCTCGCAGCAGGTAGATCACAGGCAGCAGGCAAGGCAGGGAGCTGAGCCCCACACACCCTGCTCCCGCAGGCAGCACCAGGCAAGGCCAACGAGAGGCCGGGCGGGTCGGGCGCTCATGCAGCTCATGGTTTTAGTGGCAGCAGCGGTGAGGAGAGAGGCAGAGCGGATGGATGGAAGCCAGAGCCTGTCCTCTGTTCGCACGCGCGCCGAGGCAGGCAGCAGTACCGGCTGCCCGCTGGGTACTTACCTTTGTGCCCCTGCAAACCACTGCAGGCAGGGGCCTGAGCTGTCCCCTCAGGCTGACAGTGGGCTCTGCGCCACAGCCCCCCCAAACCCCAGCCCCTGCCACCAGCCGAGCCAACAGCAACAGGTTTCACCATCTCTACCAGCACCCACCCTGGCACTCATCCATTTCAAGCCCTTTGCAATCCTGCTGATAACCAGGAGAAAGCAGTTAAGCAAAAATGTCACTGTCTGCTCCCCGGGGACTGGGGACTTCTACGGTTGAGTGGGAACTGGAAGTGTTTGGGGCCTGTGGGAGGACGGGAGGGGTGGGAAGGAAGGTCTCCCTTAATTGCGAAGGTCGCCGCGTTACAGCGAGGCCATAGAACGCCATGGAGGGAGCAGCATTCCTGCCGGCCGATCCGCAGGGACAGGCAGGGGCGTGCCGAGGAGTGCTGGGGGGGAAACTGGCTTCGGCTTGCAAGGGCTGTGATGGCTCTTGAAGATCTGAGCAGATCTTCACATGTGCGAGAAGGGGAGGTTCTGTGGGAAAATGCTATCGGGCCCGGCAGAGCCGCGGCAGGAAGGAAATTCCCCCAGCAGAGGCGGCCATCGGCGCAAGGGCTCAGCTGTGTCAAGTTCAGGGGACTTCATAAATAACTCAGCCCTCCCCAGGGAGTCATTGCTAAGGTCGCTATTTTTTCCCTTGAACTTTCCAGATGAAGGAAGCAATAGCAGAAGCAATGGCACAGATTTGGCTGGAGATCAACTGTACTGACAGGAGTCATCGAATTTAACTCAGAAGAAAAAAGTCCTTTGTGTTTGCTGGAGTTATCACCAGATGGGTCGAGCAGTTCAAGCAGCAATGAGGAGTTCTGCTTGAAAAATATTCCACATGTGCAAAATAATTAGAGCTGAAACTCACCAGCAGATATAACCCACAGTAACTAATTCCACCACTTAGACCGAGTTAAAAATGCAGGGCACATGCTAGGCACCCATTAAAAATTAAAATGTTAAATTGTATTCTTCAACAAACTGCTGGGATTCAGAGTAAGAAACAGCCGTGATTAAAGATTAAGGACAGAGAGCCTATAAAACACTAATTACCACTGTACTTACAGTGAATTTGGCCTGTTGGGTTTAATTACTTCTAGTTCAAGATCACTTGAGTTCAGGCTGGGCTGGGGAGCGCTGTTGGAGTTGAGGAAGCTGTTTACGTTTGAAGAGATGACGGATTCCAGGCTGGAGTTGATGATGCTGTTCCTGTTCTCCTCTGAAAAAACATCAAAACCCAAGAATCATCAGCCACCACACAGAGCTGCCATCGCACACAAAAGTCACGAGCGTAGTGCTGCAAAGGCATCGAGCGTTCCTGGTAATCACCGCGGCCCTAACACAAATGGGGCAACATCTCACCAGATCTCAGAAGACAGGCAGTCAGCTAACAGAGTTTTATACATTAAACTACAACAAATACCAGGCACTTTTTTTAAAAAAAAAAAAAAAAGATGCAGCTCTATTTTAAATTAATACCTTTTTTAGTAAGAAAATATTCATTTTTCTCAAGGCATTAATATCTTATGTTCCTAAAGGCATCCAAAGTACCACACAACCTGAAAAAAATTAAAATGCAAACTCCATACAGGAATGGATTTCTCTGTGACTGAAATCAGCTGCCACGGGACTGAGCATTTGTGTGACAGCAGGGTAACATTTTAGAACAAGAAAAGGACAGATCACGCAATTGACGTTTATCTCAGCAAAAAATGCTTCAGCCTACGACTTAACGTCAACTGCCATCGATCTGTCCTGGCCAGGTCTATAAGGACAAAGGGGACGGGGTCCCCGCTCCATCTCAGCTCAGCTCTTCTGAAATACAGAGCAGCTGTGGGTCAGAAACTTGGCTTTATATCCAATCTGAAACAGTGCCTCATGCCCGCTCCTGCCGCCGTGCTGCCTGTACTGCGCTGGGCAAACGCCGGCGCTGCTCTGCCGACGGTCTGGAGGTTTCCTGGAGTTTCTTGTTTCCCTTGAGCATATTCTGTTAAGAGACTTCCCCTTATTTGTGTAACTTCAGCAGTGAGGAATGAAAATATTATGCATCCCAAACCGACATCAGCAGCATGGGCTCCCTCCTCAGCTCTACGCCAAATTACCTAAAATCACATTAATTCATTTTCATAAGATGCCTTTTCCGTATAATCAGTAATTGTAATTGTGAGAAGCAATTATCATCACTGATGGCACGGAAAGCAGCCCTGTTGCAGAGAATTGTTACCTCTGTGATGGTGTTTTCCTCAAAGATAGGCACCTGCTGGAAAACATAATGAGTCCTACTTCAATGATAAATCTTTAAAAAATTGTTTTTCCAGTGCACACTAATATGATCAAATTACTACCAAAAAGCACATAGTAACGGGGAATCCCTTATTCTCAATCCCTTTAAATTGTACACCTCGGCCTGTATTAGAAGGAGAATGCGTAGTGCCCACCTGCATCCCATACACATTGAAAGGGTAGAACAGTGCCAGAGGAACTCCTGGCGTATAGGAAAAGTTAATCCTGAACACACAGCAGACAGAAACCACCTACATTTCTGTACAATAGCTTGGCAGGAGTATTGTCTTGGGCGCAGCAGAGCATGACATTGTGGCAACTCTCTGCCACCACTTCAAAGAGAAAAGCCTACGCTGGCAAAAAGTTTGTGGGTGCCGGGGGGAAGAGCAGAGTCTAACGCTCCTTGTCATGCTCTGTCGCCGGAGCTGCAGCATTTTCCTGGTACCTGGACAAAATTGGTGCCTACAGGGCAGCAAGAAAGGGCTAAAACTTGGTTTAGCTCAGGTTGATCTTATCTTCCAGAGATTAGCGAAAGCCAAGGATATGTTAGTTGTGCTGATACACGTCAACATGTTCCTGCAATTGCACTTCATTAATCTTGCTCTCCAATGAACCACCAAGGGAACAAGCACCGCACACACTTCTGTTCCCAGCTGTGTTCCCCCAACATGCCTAGTTGGAGTTTTTGCCCAGCCACGGTTCCCACTCGCCACTGTCTGACATGCCAAAAGGAAAATACAAACAATCTCATCAGCTTTGAGCCATATGGTGGCTCAAACAAGAAGCCAGGTCTTCCCAAAACCACGAAAAGCTCACAAACAAGAGTGATTTCCCCAGAGTGCCCAATTTAAAGACATTTATTGGCCCATTCTTTCCGCCCAGCCCCAGCAGCAGGAGGTGGGGTTGGTGCCGGAGCTGCAGCTGAGCCAGGGGCTGTGGGTGTCACGGGGGGCAGGCTGATGGAGGAGAGCACACCGGGTCCTGCCGCAGCCCCACGTCCTCTCACATGAAGCCCACCTGGGACTCGGAAGACATAAGCATTTTGTGATGAAAAAGATTATCCATGCAGAACGTAAGAAGAGGCAAAAGTGAAGAAAAGCAGAGTGCTGACCTCCACGAATATTGACAGGGAGACGTGGAAGCCAGCAGATGAAATAAGAGAGAAATTAAGCTGCCTACAGACCTCAAAGCCCCAAAAGGCCAACTCAAATCACTCCTCTATTTTCTGCATCTGCCAGGAGAGGTGTTGAGCTGTGCTGTGACAGAGCAGCTCCGTAGTGTGCCGAGGTGGCCGAGCGCAGGGGCTGCCCCCGCTGAGCCCCCCCAGACCCCCCGGCTGGACGGGAGGCTGCGAGGAGTGCGGACCTGAGCCGACGGAGCGTGGTCTAACACCACGTCTTATTATTTCCAAACATTTTCTGCCCAAGGCTGAAGTCTGAAAATAAGCTCTGTAAGCTTAACAAATCAGTGTCAATTGTCTGCCTAATCTCAGAGCTAGCGACCGGCCAAAATTGAATTAAAGCCCCTATCAGCCAAGAAACTGGAAGTGTTTCATCTAAAGAGGAAGGGAGATGAATGGCAGAATCTGAAACTCTTGCTTGATTTTATTTCCTCCTTTTTAAAAGCCTGATACTGTATTTTGCTTTGTTTTTAAAAGCTTCTGTGAAGGATTCTTTGCTGTGAGATTTAATTTGGTCTTACAGCTACACGAGCAGAACTGCCCGTCAGCTAAGGCGTGTTTCCTCTCCGTCACGCGGAAGAGCTGGGTGTGTGGGGGTCACAGCCAGCCCTGCTCGCGCTGCAGAGCACCGACACCCCCCATCGCAGCACAGCCCCAGCCCCGGCCCCCGGCCCCGGCTCCTGGCTGCATCTCCTCTCTGCTGGCACCACAGCCCAGCTCCCGCCAACCAGAGAGCAGATGAGTTAATAACCCAAACCAGCAACTTCTCTCCAAGACCCCCAAAACTACCTTGCCGGTAAGGAGGGGCTTAAGGGAGAGCTGGGCTCACAGATTTTTCTGCAGTCCCCACTTCACTAAACAACAAACTCTCCCATCGCTGAACTGCTCAGCCAGTCTCAGTTCCCCTCTTCCAGCTCAAGAACCAGCAACACGTCGACGTGAGTTTGAGTTTTCACCACTTACCCAAACCCTTGTGAGAACCTTAATGGAAAATAAGTCAAGCAGAGCCGCGGGAGCCTCACCGAAGCCTCCAGCTTCTCCGGGCTCTCCTCCAGCCACGGCCGGAGCGCAGAGCGACTGATAACCTGACCCAGGGCACCTCGGTAACAGCTGTCCACGGGGAGCACAGAAGTGATGACAAAAGCATTCCGCGTAACAAAATACGAGCCAAGGGCCAGAACACTGTTTATAATGACAAACTGATAAGGAACAAAATGGTGTATTTGCTGTGTTAATGACACTTGTTTCACAATACCCAGTTCCTGGGTCAGTTGTGGGCAGAAATGTGAACGTTTAACAACAAAATAATGACTATCATTATCTACTCTGCTCTCTTGCCTGATCCTGTCTGTTGAACATTGTAATCTTTGCTTTTACACAGCTTTGCATGATGAATTTTAGTGAAAATCTTAGAAAGATATTTGACTTCGACAAACAGATTTCAAGTAATGGAAAATTCACTGTCCTACTTAACTTCTTACGGTTAAATTGCTCTCAGTCTTAAAAAATATGCACTCTGTTAATGCTTTGAATGTGTCTAGCTTCAATTTCCAGCTATTAGATCTTACTATGTCTTTGTTTCACAGATGAACGGCTCCTGCAGCATGCCTTCAGTGTTCCCATTGTGCCTGGGGCTCCTCTGAGCCATCTTTACCTCTTTCAATACCTATTTTAAGTCTGACACATGCAGCAGGGATGGCAAACACTGAATAAAAGGGTGGTGACTTCCCATAGACACAGGAGATTATGGACTGTCAGGAGGAAAGGTGAGAAAACATTGCTTCTTGTGGGAATAAATAAATGCAGAAATAAATAAAAGAACTCAGTTCTTCTAGGCAAGGGGAGGACGGTACATGAAGGCTCCGGCAGCCGGGCAACTCTAGAGTCTAACGAGCAACTGCTTAGTTAGCAGCAAATAAATTACTTGGGCTGAATTTTTTCAAAAGCAGCTTTTGATATTTGAGGCTCCACTGACAGCCGTGCGAGACACTATTTCCAGTGCACGCTCTGGGGCTGCCACTGTTTCCTTAAACCCACGTGTATGGTCAGGACATCCTCCGAAATGAGAGTGCCTGATAATTAACAGTAACTCAATCAGAGGCAGACAGGCCCACATGTTTTGAGAGTCAGCAAAGTACACAGCAACCACTCCGTCCACCCCGCAGTTTTAAGTCCCAGGGAGACAGGTTAACTCCAGCCTTCCCCTGCTCCTCGCTCCCAGCGCTCCCCCCAGCCTGAGCAAAGCAGGCTGAGCCCCCGAGCACTTGCTCTGCTCCCCAGGTTAATCTCCTGCTTTTTTAGCAAACTGGGACAGTTCCCTGTGCAACCAGCCAGCTCCAAGAGCAGCCCGGGCAAGGCTTGGGAGCGCGTGGCCAGGAGGGACGGGAAGAGCTGGGACTTGGGCTCATGCTGCAACCTGAAGCAACAGCCTGAGCAGACACATTTCTGCCCCCCCATGAGTAGGGATGGGGCGCTGACTCCTAAATATCTGGAGCATCAATTAGTGACAGAAATGGAAAGATGATCTTCGACATTTTTAAGCTGCCGTGGTACATAATCCTCAGAAAAATGCAGAACCTCCTGGCCGGGTTTTCGTGTCTGTAAAAGGCCAAGTGCCTGAGGGCACCCAAAAAGGGTCGGAGACGTTGGTGGGCGCCCCTGCTGGGCACATGCGCTGTGCCCGCGCGCAGGAGAGCATCTCAGCAGCTGGCGGCAGCAAGAAGGGGATTGAGGAACATGAGAGTGGGGCCCGTCAGGTGGGGAAGGGGCAGCAACACTCTATATCCTGCTAACGCAGCCTCACTGCAAGGCCCTGGCTATGGGCTCGGATGCCAGGCAATCTTCACACTCCACGTCAACGTGACAGAAGAGGAAACCAAAGCCTGATCCGGTTACGGGAGTCGTCTCTTCCACTGACACCAGTAAAATTGCATGGGAATGGCATAGGAATTACAATCCATTAGTCACGACTAGGGCAAAAACTTTGCCAAGTGGGAAAGCCGGGAGCCGTGGCTCGGCACACTTACGCTTCTCGTTGGGCTGTGCCGTGTGGAAGAGCGTCAGCGGTCTCTCGCTGCACGAAGGAGGCTTCGAATCCGTGCTCTTCTTGCGAGATAACAGCAGCTGCGAGTTCGATGGCGGAGTCTCTGGCACCGTGTTAAATATCTGTTAAAAATAATAAACAAGTTGTTCTTTGGCATCACCCCTTCGGACAGAACAGCTGCCTACCTGCCCGGGCTGCACCGCTCCACAGAGCAACATGTAAGGAAGACACATGTTCAACAAGGCAATATTTTGGGTACAATTTCCGAAATTTCACGTTCCCACCCCGCCTCCTTTTTATTCTTCACCCAGGAAGCATGTTGCAAGGTGGGAAGAACCCCGATAACCTGGCCCCAGCAGGTGACGGTGAGAGTGCCCTGGGCACGACGAACCCGCGCGTCCCCACGCTCGCTTCCCCGCAGCGCGGCCCTCGGTGCCCTTGGGGAAGTCTGCACCGCTTCCAGCCACAGCTGTCAGAAAACCGAGTAATCACATTCTTCTTGAGGGGCTGGAATTTTAAAACCACACAAGCCCAAAGGGCAGCGGTTTTGTTTGTTGTTGACGTTTGGTTATTTATTGTGTCGTTGCTGGAACCCCAGGCTCAGATGACAGCGGTGCTGCCCTCTCAAGACCAGCCCTCTCAAGGTCTCCCTTCACTCGAGTATATTTAATACCATCTCCCTGTGTCTTCCCCTGCTCTCCCTGCCCCTGACAGCCCACTGATCGGCACTGCCGGGGGCTGCCAACAGGAAAACCGTATTTCAGAGGCAGCTCGCTGCCCGCCGCGGCGCCAGGGTGGCTCCCAGGGAGCGCTCACCTTGCAGAAAGCCACCAAATGCTGCCCGCCGGCCAGTGCAGCGGCTGCCAGCAGATAATGGCTTTGCCTCGTGTAACAACAACAAAATCCTCACGCGCACACAGAAACCCTCCATGCTGATTTCTACAAATAAACGCTAAAGAGCCAAGAGGCGTTAGACGAAGATTTGAATGCCACATTCCTCCCCAAAAGCGTGAGGAGGCAGGTGGGAAGGGCGGCACTTACAGCCCTCGGAGAGGAACTACGGAACCACGCTCAAGGATTCAAATGCAGAATCACAGAATCATCCAGGTTGGAAAAGCCCTTGAAGATCCTCCAGTCCAACCATGAACCTCACACTGACCGTTCCCAACTCCACCAGATCCCTCAGCACTAAAAATGCCCCGTGGCTGAGGCTGTTGCTCCTCAGCCCTTCTGCCTGCAGGCACCCGGGCGTGGGGTCCAAGGGCGCCGCAGGGCTGAGGTGCGGGGAGCAGCGGGGCGTCGCTGTGCGAAGCCAGGCCCCGGCCCTGCCGAGCGAGCGGCCGTGCATAGCTGGGCACCCCATGCAACAGACGGGGGGATGACGGAGCCCAGCGGCCACCCTGCCCGGGGAGCTCCGTGGAGCTCAGTCACACGTTCCTCCCAGGCTTGCGGCTCCGCGGAGGGAGCAGCAGCCCAAGCCCCGCGTTCTGCAGGCAGCGCCGCTCGTCCTCACCCTGTGTGCACCAGCCCACGGCCATTCCCACCTCCGAGGGGGCTGTTCCACGGGAGTTTGGGGGGCAGCAGCTCCCCGGCTTCTCACATGGCTGTTGCAGCCCTCTCCCTGCTCCCCACCAGCCCTCCCCAACACCAAGAGCCCTCCCTGCACCCCAAGAGCCCTCCCCTGCTCCCCAACAGCCCTCTCCCTGTACCCCAACAGCCCTCCCTGCACCGCAAGAACTGACCCCAGCACCCAGGAGCCCTCCCCAGCACCCCACCAGCCCTTCCCAGCGCCGGCGCTCAGGCCAGCTCGCAGGGCTGTTCGTAGCACATTGCTTACCAAGCTAAAACATCACACAGCTGCACATGCTTCAGGTGCCCATCCCGGCTGCCAGGACCCGTGCCATGAGCCCTTCACTCTGCCAGCTAAAAACAGCTTCTCTGGGGCAGGAACCTCAGCACGGGGGGGCTGAAACTGGTACCGGGGGCACCTCGCCTGACCTGGGCTCCACTGCCCACACCCAGCACGGCCGCTGCCTGCTTTAACATGCTCCTGCTTTCAAATTGTTTTTCGATAGTAAATTGTACTTGGGAAATGTAATGGAATGTATAAATCAAGCAAGATAAAAGTATTGATTTACAAATTGCATTTTATGCGATGATTTCCCACAGCACACTTGAAAATAAACTTCCGGGTTTTTGCTTCGGTTTTTTTGGTCTTTAATAAGAGAAGATATATTGGTTCTTAAATTATGAACTCAGTAACTAAAACCAGCCTCAGCTTACAAGGAGGCTGAATTTTTAAATGCAGCTGGAATGTCGTTATGAAACAATTTTACTAAAAAGCTTCAGCACTTCACATCTTGCACACTCCAGCTCACCGTAACCAACTTTGTATTTCAGTTAAAACGCCTGATGAGCCCCAATAAACCCCCCCAGTGCCCGCGGCCTGCACCGTGCCCTCACGCCGCACGCTCTGCGGCCGCGCTGGCGGAGGCAGGGAGAGGCGCAGGCAGCACAGCAGGCAGGGGACAGGCAGCCTGCGCCCAGCAGCACACGCACCCCACCATCTCCTCCCGCGGGCTCTGACGTGCTCCACTCCCAGCCCTTGGGCTTCCAGCCTGCGCTGCAGGCACCGACACAACTGCAAGGGTTCCGTAAATACGCTTCTGGCTGTGTTATCAACTTCTTTTTTTAAGCCCCAACCTCCTCCCTGAGCGCCCTTCACCCCTCGAGCAGCGAGCTCCCCTGGGGAACGGGCAGGACGGAGAGCCGGGGCTCCAGCCGGCAGGACGTGGCCTCCTGATGGGGCAGAAACATCGGCCTTTCTCCACGATGCTCTGCAACCACGATTCTCCTCGGTGTCCCCAGCCCCCCTCGGCATCCCCACGGAGCTGAAGCTGGAGCGGGGGGAGCGGAGGCGATGTGCAGGAGGGGGCAGGGCTGTTAAAAGCTGCTCTCTCTACCACCTCGGAGCAGCACAAAGCACACAGGCTAAATTTATCCGCTCGCAGTGGAGAAAAGTCAATTAGCAGCTACATTTAAAAAAGCACGGCGCTGATTTTGAAGGTCTAAGGAGAGACCCCCAAGAACTGGCTCACTTTGCCATTATGGTGCACTGGGAAACAGCACAGATCTCTTCCGCACCAAAGGAAACCGGCACTGCTGGACCAAAACCTCCCACCCCATCTCCCTCAGCTCAAACCCCCCACTCTTCTTCACAGGAAAGTTTCTCAGGTTTGTTTCATTTTTTTTAATTTAACAAGAACAGCCGAGACATGCTTCTCACTGCTCAAACCTGTGTTATAGCTCTCCCAGTCACAGAGTCCAATTAACAGGGAGAGAGAGACAGTTTAATAGGCAGAGTAGGAGAGGAGCAGCCAGGATTCATAAATCACATTTACAGCTGGATCGTGTGCGCTCAGCCTGATGCAAGTGGCAATTTCACAGCTCCACACCACCTTCTCCTCTGTCTGCAGAACGGCAAAGACCCGGCAGCACCTTGCCTCAGATGGTAGTTAAAAGGCTTTTTTTGATACCTCTCCCACCTCTGAATGACACACATCTGGGTGCTGCTACACCCTTTATCCTGCACCTCTCCCAGAGCGACCGGCCCATGGAGCTGGAGACGCTGGCGGGGCCGGGGCTGGTGGCCCCTCCGTCAGAGCCCTCCCTCCCAGCACGCGCTGGAGGATCTCCTCCTGCTTGGTGTTAATTACCCCATTATGCCCATTTTATTAGGAGGAAGGTGAAAACCAGAGGGGTTGGGTATCCAGAGGGGTGTGGGGTAACAGCAGAGAAGGGTCCAGCCCTGGTCTCTGCTCCAGCCCACACACAAACCTGCACCTGGACTCGCGCAGGGAACCTGCAGATGAGAAGCTGCTGTGACGTTCAAAATGTCGGCGGTACTAAGTCTTCTACAAAGACCAGCTAAAACTGCCAACAGCATCACTAAACATTTCAGCTAATCACAGAAAAGAATAAAATGAAGACGAGGTGCTGAGGGCTTTGACTTTAGCATTAGTCCTTACCATTTACCGAGGTTAGTGTTTGGGTCTGTGTAATTCCCTGCATGAACTAGTCTCCTATTTGTCATCAATACTGGCTGCATTAACATTTCACCTGGTCAATCTCTTGTCTGGAGGGAACATCATCAAGACAGTAAATCAATCTCTTAATTTTGTAACACTTCAGAACAATGGCCTTTTCCAGAGAGCTATAAAAGTTTAAGCTTTGGAAAAGAAAATGGATGGACATCTGCAATTGTCCAATGTAATAACATTTCTATATTACTTTTGGCTAACATTTAATTTTTAGATCAGAAATATGGTGTTAAATGCCAATCGCTTGAGTAACCAGGCACAGGATACGCTCCTGGTTTGCCTGTCATGGCAACATCCAGAGCCATAGGAGAAAAATCATTTGATCCTTTTAATTATATCCATTTAATATATCATCAGGATACATTTTATAACACATTACCTTAATGCACTGTGTTCACAAGCGTACACAGAAAAGGCTGAGAATCACTAATGGATGTATCTTATTAAGTAGCAATTTGACATTTTGTTGGGTAGTGTTGGGCAGAGTGCCGGGCACCTTGCTCCTGCTCGGCTTTTTCAGGGTTCCTGCCTGTTGTGTTACCTGGCAGGCAAACGGAGCCATCATCCCCTCGTCCCCCAGCCCCAGTGCTACCCTCATCCCACCGCCGTCCCATGTTTCCAGAAGATCTGGTGCCAGTACAACCTGCAGGAGATCACCCAAAGAGCTAATGCAAGTGACAGTTGTAACCGTAAGGACACGTATCAGAATCTTGTATCAGCACTAGCGTGGCCAGCAGGGACAGGGAAGGGATCTCACCCCTGTGCTCAGCACTGGTGAGGCCGCACCTCGATGAGTGGGTTCAGTTTTGGGCCCCTCACTCCAAAAAGGCCATTGAATGACTCGAGCGTGTCCAGAGAAGGGCAACGGAGCTGGTGCAGGGTCTGGAGCACAGGTCTGATGGGGAGCGGCTGAGGGAACTGGGGGGGTTTAGTCTGGAGAAGAGGAGGCTGAGGGGAGACCTCATGGCCCTCTACAACTCCCTGAAAGGAGGGTGCAGAGAGGGGGGATGAGTCTCTTGACCCAAGGAACAAGCGCCAGGACAAGAGGGAATGGCCTCAAGCTGCGCCAGGGCAGGGTCAGACTGGCTCTTAGGAAGGATTTCTTTGCAGAAGGGGCTGTTGGGCGTTGGAATGGGCTGCCCAGGGCAGGGGGGGAGTCCCCATCCCTGGAGGGGTTGAAGAGTCGGGTTGACCCAGCGCTGAGGGATCTGGTGGAGTTGGGAACGGTCAGGGTGAGGTTCATGGTTGGACTGGAGGATCTTCAAGGTCTTTTCCAACCTGGATGATTCTGTGATTCTGTGACATACACAAGGGCTGTGATACCTTGATGTGCAGAGACCTCCTCGAGGAGAACATGTCTGAGAAGCTCTAAAAACCATCTCAGAGTTTACTGCTGTTATTGCGAGTAAAACAAACAATTTGGATCCGAGACCTGGAAACCTGTTAAATCTCCAGAAACAATTTAACTTTTCGGATTACACACAGGGTTTAATGGTCTGTGTCGGATGCTCTGGCAGTAGAGAGCAAACCATAATTTACCAGTTGTTCCGGGAACCTTCAGAAAGGCCCTGTTTTGCTGACTGATTCCAAACTGCACATCGGAAACACCGGGTGTGCAGGGCACACGTTAACCCGGAGGCACCGTGTTAGATCGGCACCACATCCTCCAGCATCCTTCTCTGATACTTTTATGGCTTCAGGGCGAATGTGTTTCCCTGGGGATAATCTCAGGTGGAAGATGAGCTGAATCTCGGGTGGGGCGATGGCAAACGCAAGCAGGAGAGCGGGGGACGCTGAGTAACACCCCCGAAACCCTCTCCCCTGCCCCAGCAGTCAGATAAGCCTACTGAAGCGATCATGTAAACAAGCTGCCAGCAGTTATTCAAACCAAGAGATGTCATCACCAAGCTTGGTTGGTTTTTTTTTTTGGTTACACAATGACAACGGTAATTTTGACGGGAGAGGCATTCCACTTACCTGGGGGAAATATAATGTAATACCAGACAGTTGCTGATTGCCAGGAACCATTCAAATCAATTACATTTTCCCTGCGACTGTACTTAATCATAAACAGTGTCTGTGAGTCACTGGTGTAAAACAATATAAAGCACCAGAAGCACAAGTGCAAGCAACTTGCTTATTGCTAATCACCTACGGCAGCTCCTGCGGGGAACCTTCAATGAGCTCGAATCAATTCAAATTAAGAAATACACTGAAACGAAACAGTCCTAAAGCGGGAGCTGAACCAGCACTAACACCACATTTAAGAGATTTTCCTTTCCCGGAGTTACCTCTTCCCTGTCTCCCTCCTTCCCAGCATCTTTCCCGAGAGCCCTGGAGAAATCGGGACACAGGTTCACAGGGGTTTTGCTCGCAGCATCCTTGGGTGAAGAGGCAGCTGCAGACAGCCCCAGCCCCGTGAGCCCCACAATTCCTGGGAGCCCTGGGAGCCCCACGAGCCCTGGGAGCCCCGGGAGCCCCAGGAGCCCTGTGAAGGCAGCTCATCATCCTGCAACATCAGGCCTGGCTGCAGCCAAGTGCCCTGGGCAGCGGGTACACCCACCCGCAGAATTAATTGGTGATGAATGTATGTAACCAACATGAGGATTCACCCTTCTGCTGGTGCCATAAATTACTTCTAAGGAGAGGGAACCCTCAAAGTGCCAGGACACCCTGGGGTAGGAGCTGTAACGTGGCTGGTGAGCAGAGACGAGCCCCGCAGCCCACCCAGATGTGATCAGTGCAGAAATCTGTCCTCGATTCCCCCACAGATGCCAGCTGACGGAGGACTCGGCTGGCACAGCAAGAGACTCGGTTCAGGAGGAAAAAAACCCAGTGTCTAAAGACATGTTTCTCTACAGGCCCATGAGGGAAGGGCTCCATAAAGCACAGCGAGGGGAAGGGAGATAAAACCCGCTCGTAGCGATGCCGTGACGCTCGTGACGCTGGCGGCACAGCTGAAGAGCTCAGCAGCAGCAGGGAGAGGTGGGGAGCACTCCCCTGCACCGACCCGGAGATGACGGACAGACGGACGGGACCACCGAAGGCCAACACGAGGTTTCATGCTGGTTCCTCCACGCAGGAGCAGGGCTGGGGGAGCTGGGCTTTGCTCACAGCCACAGGTTCCTCCCCGCTGCTCGCACACCCCTCTGCACAGCAGCTCGTCATTAAGCTGTCACTGCCATCACATTCCATGCAGAGGAGAAGAAATTAGCTCCTCTGTCCTAAATAAATACCGTGGCCTTTAAGTGCCCGTGGAAGCAATTTCTCCAAGAACATACAACAACAGACACCATCTCCCCGTCCCCGCCGGCTGCGTGTTTGATGCCCCTTTGCAGCACCATGCAGCCGTGCACCGCGGCTGCTGCCTGCGCCACGTACCAGAGGCTCAGCCCCACACCTCGACCTGCAACAACCCCTTCCAAGATGTCCACAAGCAAAGCCCCACACCAGAGCTGCCACCCTGCCCCGGCCAGGGGCAAGTCTGCCTCTACTTCTTCCTTCGCAGCCTGAATGCACAAATTGGTATTTCTTTCCAGCGGAAACCAAACAAAAGATCATGATCGGGGAACTGTTTGAATTTAGAAGAAAATGGCATTTTTTTAACGCAGCCGGAGGTGGGGGACAACCAGTCCCACCAAGCTGCCTCTGCTCCGCTGACAGACGAGAACATCCTTATGGGCAACCAACACAAATGCACCATAATTTAGGAGATCAATGTTGTGGATGAAGCCACAATTGAACGAACCCAGCTTTAGTCAGAAAAGCAGGAAGCCAGCCTAAGCATGTGTCTCACACTAGTTTCTTTCAGCGCTCATCCCTCCTCAAACTGAGGACAAATTCCTATTAAGCAACGGAAAGGGGAGAAAAAGGGGATTTCTGCGATGAAGACACGGACACGCCAACTCACAATGAGACAACCATAAAAAGGGCTGGTTACCAGCAGCGCTGGTTACACAACCACAGCCCAAGAACCGCCAGTTTTGGAGCCCCTACACCCCATCCTGAGTCGTGCCCATCACTGGGGGTGCGCCTGGGAGGTACCAGCTGCTGCCCTCCCCGGCACAACGCCTCCATCTGTGGTGGCCACGGGGAGCAACAGGGCCCTGGGAGAGGGGGCCGAGACAAATTCGTTGTCATAAATTAACTGCACTGAAAGAAGCAAGTAAAGCCATTACCTTCTCATGGTTTTCTATTAAAATTTCAATCACGATGTTCTGAAACTTGATGTCCATAATGGCAGCGACTGTTTCCTCTTGAGGTCGAAGCAGCGTTGGCCCAAATACCACACCCAGATTAGCAACAGTCATCAGGTTCTGCTTGTGATTATTTGCAACTCTGGAAAAAAAAAAAAAAGAAAAAAGTAGGTGACAGAACTACTCTGCATGAAAACCCCCTCCCTGCCTCATGGCTGGCACAAAGCTTACTCCCCTGTTTACATTTTTTACACTCCTGGTGAGCTCCTTGAAGGCTCAGCCATGTGGAAAAGTACAAATTTAACTATTGTATTACTAGAGACCTTTCAGCCTCAGTGAATTGACTAATCCCATAAAACCCCAACACTATGCTGGCCACTGAGTCTCATGTTGCAAACCACTCCCAGGAAAACATCTTGAATGATTAATGCTTAAAACCCTTCTAAAAACAAATTGTTGGACCTCTGACACACGCTGCTCTCCAACTGAATGAGTGACCTAATATGTTCCAAAATCCCATTCCTTCTCACCCATTTACGCTTTTGCCTGCCCCAGAGGTCAGCCCCATCCAGCCCAATCAAAGCAGGCTGGGAGGCAAAGACGGGGCTTTACCCCCAGGCCCACGTGCATGCACACGTGCCCCTCTCCGCCCTGCCGAGGGATCCACCCAGCATAGACACCCACTCTGCCACGGACCCCCGACACTCGAGCCTTCCCTGCTCTCACCTCTGTCTATTTTTAAGTTCACAAGTGTTGCAGCCCGGTGGGAGCAGATTGGCTCAGCAAAGCGGAACAGCTCGCGCCAAGGCCCTGGCACCCTGGCTAATGTGCATTTTGGGGGTTTATTTTGGAGAAGCTAGAGTCTGGCCCCTGGTCTTAGTGGTGCAAAGCATCAGCAGCCCTAACAGGGCACGTCCTCTGCCCCGGCTCAGCCCAGAGAGCTGACGGGTACCGAGGGCACAGCGTGACGTGGGACGCAGCACCAAGGTCCCCGGACCCAGGGAACCCACACGCTCGGCTGCTCCATGGCAAACGCCTGGGTGAGGCACGGACCAACCTCGCTGGATACCCCGAGCTCCGGTGGAGTCACGTGCCGGAGTCCCACAGCGACACAGAACACCAGGCCACGTGCGTCGGTGACGCAAGGAGGACCTGCGGTGGAAGCCCCACAGCCCTGTCTCTGCGACTCTTTCTTGTGGTTTTCTCCTGACCTCTTCAACCAGGAAACTCGATGACTTCAGGCAGCGCAATCACTAGTTTAGCTTAAGGGGGGTTTTAAGTGCCTTTTCCCTTTACTCTTTCTCTCCCATTTTCCCTGGACAAATGCACTAGGCCAGCACAAAGTGAGGCTGAGATTCAGATCTTGCTGGATTGTCCCAAAAAGTTATTGCCATGAGCTTTTATTATTGATCTCAGAGCCAAGCCACCACAGTGCTCATCTGTGTGCATGCTCAGCTTATTTCAGCACATCGTAAGCTAGGGCTGGCTTAAACAAAAAGATGCTTTCCATCCTTTTTCATCCAAATCTCACTTGATCCAGCAAAAGGAACTCTTCATTCCTCATCCCCATATACAGCTCCTCAGGCAGGAGCCCTTCACTGAGGGGTGCTCAGGGGCTCAGAACTGTTGGCTTCGCTGCCCCCAGCAGCAGCTTCAGCCTTATTTACTGCCCAGGCAAGAAGTCTGTCACCTCCACCAAGTGCTCCGGTTACAATTTCAAAGGTGCAGAGGCCCTGGCGAAAGTCCCTTGGGAGCTTGCGGGAACTCCCTCTTACCCGTAACCTCCCCCGCTGGCAGGAAGCTCTGAATATTTTATCACAAGCATCCGAGAAATCTCCTGTGTCAGTAAACTTCAGCGCTGCAGGAGACGGGCTGCCCCAGAGAAAGGCTCCGGTGACAGAGACGATAACCCGAGGAGGACGGAGCCCTGTGCTGGCGGCGAGGCGACGCTCTGCCCGGCCGGGCTGCTGCCACCCCGCTCGCCCCATCGCCTTCCCCCGGCCCTGGCCCCAGCCCCAGGCGGGCACAGAGCCTCTCCTCATCCTCCATCCCTGGGTGGGCACAAAGTGGAGAGAAAGGCCAGGGAAGTCCAATAGGAAACAAATCCTTACTTAGGAAAAATCCTGCTTACTTACAGGAAGAAGCCTCCTACTTACGTAGGGATTCAAACCTTTTCCCCCCTCCAACCCACCTCCTTATCAAGACATTTGCAAACACCAGTGACACTTTTCCATTGCAACAATATCAGTATTTCAGACACATTTTCACATGCTCCTATTTGGATTTTGAAAAACACAGCTGTAATTCAAATAGGTTTGAAAAGTACTAATAAAATAATAATTTTAACAATCTTCCGTGGTTAGTAAAACAATGTTCATTTATAAAAAAACAACTGAATTGATCTAAGTCTTACAAAATTAGGTCCCTCCATTTCTCATTACCGTTACCCTGTAATACATCACTCTAATAAATTGCACTGTCATTGACTCATTACGGCGAGGCAGCTGTGCACGGTCCTGTTAATTATTTCAGACTAAACTATTAACAGCTTCCCAACCAGGACATGGTCCTGCGGCACCAGCCGCAGCCCTGGCTCTGCCCTTTGCCCGAGGAATGCCCACGCGCCCCGACACGAGCGCTGGCCCTCGCCTCCATCCCGCGGTCGGCACCGGCTCCTCTTCACTCTTACTTGTTTGCTCTGAATTTGTTAAAGCATGGAAGCCATTTTGCAGCTGCGCAAGTCTGGCTCCTTTCTGGAATAAACCCGGGTGGCACATGAACTCCTGGGCTGTACCACGGGTACTTTTCCAGCAGCAGCCTTCACAGTGCTCGGTTACCAAAGCGGCGCTACAAAACACCATTCACCTTTCACATCCTTCAAATTCCACATCCATTACCCACATGATAATTTACTATAAAGTATACCTCTTCATTGTCCTTTCTACTAGGAAATAATGCCACAGTTTCTAAAGATGGGGTGTTCTCATCCCAAAGTGTGCTTAATGTTGGTGCTTTTCGGCAGGCATTGTTAGTGCCGTTCCTGAGCTGCCCTTTAGAAGGTTTCCAAGTATTCGCTGTATTTTCCTTTTAACCTGCTGTTTCTTTCTGGCCCTCTGTGCACTCTGAAAGCAGCTTCACTAATATTAATTTAGATGGGTCCTTCTGCAGTTCTCTCTCCATCCACACTTTGCAGAAGTCACTTCCAGCACAAGCAGGAGGTTGGAAGCAACAACTACCCAAGACATGCGCAGAGCAACCTCTGAACCCCTGCTCGGTGCTTGCAGCGTGCCGGGCAGCTGCTGACTTGTGGACTCTGGGCTGTTCCTCCCCCTCACAGCACACGACAGCTCCCACGGCTCCGCGGGAGATCAGCCCGGCAGCGTGGGACAGGCTGCGGAGCCCCCCGGCTGGGGGAAGAGCTGCACCCACCACCACCGAGCCACCCTGCAAAGGGACCTTAGGCTGAGGGGAGACCTCATGGCCCTCTACAGCTCCTGGAAAGGAGGGTGCAGAGAGGGGGGATGAGTCTCTTGACCCAAGGACCCAGCGCCAGGACAAGAGGGAATGGCCTCAAGCTGCGCCAGGGCAGGGTCAGACTGGCTCTTAGGAAGGATTTCTGTCCAAAAGGGGTTGTTGGGCGTTGGAATGGGCTGCCCAGGGCAGGGGGGGAGTCCCCATCCCTGGAGGGGTTGAAGAGTCGGGTTGACCCAGCGCTGAGGGATCTGGTGGAGTTGAGGACAGTCAGGGTGAGGTTCATGGTTGGACTAGAGGATCTTCAAGGGCTTTTCCAACTGAGATGATTCTGTCCTGCGAGGACCTGACCCACTTGGTGCCAACCCAAGAGGCGTGCTGGCCACGGCGAGCAGCCAGCCAAAGGAGCTGGGGAGCGAGCCCTGTCACCCTGCAGGGACAGCGGGCCGGGAGCCGAGGGCAGCACTGTCCCCGCCGCTGAGCAGGCCGGTCGTCCCTCCTGGGGGTGTCCAGGGACCCCCACTCACTTTGCATTCACTTTCAGAAAAACAAAGGAGGATGGGAGCAGAGTAAATCCATGTTGTGTGTCAAATTAGATTATGCCTAGGTTGCTTGGATACTGTATAATCACCGGCATGACCAAACATAATTTAATACAGAGTAATTGGCAGTCAAGCTTCAGTGCAGAGAAAGCATACAGGAACAGTAAATATTTCTTTGTTGCACTGGCTTGCAGTCAGCATCGGGCAACAGAACTGCAGCGGAGCCGGGGTGCTGCAGGCTGGGGGAAGGGCTGCGCTGGCCCTCTTTGATTTTACAGACACTAATGATTTAAGTTTCTCCAGCCTGGTCAACAGCTCATATTTATTTTCATGGAAATTCAATTAACTCATTTGCTTCTCCAGCGACCTACAGAGAAACCTGTATGGTGGGAGTGGCGGAGAACACTCAGAGGCAACACATGGGAGCTGCCCAGTCCTCCCAGTAACACAGCCAAGACCTGGCACCAGCCCAGCGCTGGGGGCCGAGCAGCAGCTCCAGCGCCGCAGCTTAACACCACGCACAGAGCCAAGGGCGACAGAAAATGTACCAGCTTGAGACTTCAGGGCTGTGAACTGGCACTGGCGGGGTTGTTCAACCGGCACATGCCGTGACCTCCGTGAGCACACTGCTCTGGCCCACTTGCCCAGCAGTGCCGGGCACTAGCCACCACACACCTCCATGGGCAGCAGTGGCCTCTCCAGGGGATGCCACCCAGGGCGCCTGGCTCTGCTCCCCACAAAGCTCTTGCTTTCTGTGCCTGGAATCGCTCTGCATATGTATTTTATATATAAAATGAACATACATAAGCCTCAGCCAGAGAGCATTGTTATTAGTTCAAATATCTTCCCTGATTCAGAGAAAAATCTCTGAGAAAACAAACATCTGAAAGGGAACAAAGGCAGTCTGGAGTGTTTCTATTTCCATGCCTGGGACAAACCTTTGAAAACAAAGTGCTTGTTATGGCTGGCCTAACAAGACCTTGCAGGATGGAAAATAATGCAGCTAATTCATATTGCTACAGGTAAAAATATATTTCATGTCTGCCACCACCATTAGAGCTTCTATTGAACATGAAAAGCCAACCAGGCAGAGGGCTAGCAATCCCCAAAATTATTTAGGCTGCTCTGGGTAGTTTGTTACAAATTAAACACATTTGACTCCGGACGTGAATGAAAGCTAAAAAGCAGAGCGAGCGCAGAGCGAGGCGGGGAGCGGGTCGGTGCGCGGGAGAGCTGCGCTCGCCCACACCGGCAAGACCCAACCAAGGCACCGAGTCCTCGCCAAGAAAACCATGTCTGGGGGGGTACAGCTCCCCGCTCAGGGGGAGGCTCGGCACGATGCAAGCGAAACCCTGCAGTCGTGTCCCTGCCCCCCCAGCTCCCCCCATTTCCATCCATTTCATCTGGAGAGCGCACGCTGCCGGACAGAGAGCAGGCAGCTGCAGCGCACACAATTGGTGGTATTTATCAGATAAAATCTAATGAGTTCTGGGAAATGTTCCTGGGTGCATTCAAGTCATCCCTGCACATTATCGAGTTTAATTGGGCTGCAGCTGATGAGTGTGTAGGTGGGGAGCTGGGTGAGGAGCCGGGCGAGGGCCGGGCTGGCCACCAACACCAGCAGCTCCCCTGCCCGGCTTCCCCGCTCTCCGAGGGGCCGGGGGAGCTGTGCCCCGGGGCTGAGCCCCGCAGCTCCCCGGGGATCCAACCCAGCGCGGGGGACCCACCCCGGCATCCCGGGGACGCCAGCCGATGGGCGGGAGGGCAGCCGGCGTTCTGCGGCAGGCACGGTGTAAAACACTGCAGAGCTCATGCCACCCAGCCGTGCGCGGCCACCAGCTCCTGCTCGGAAGGGAGACGGAATGGCGCTGGCACCCGAGCTGCTCCTGGGACCCGGGAACAGAGGAGCTGAGTTTTGTCAAAAGCAAACGGGTCAGGAAAGGAACAGCTCAAGTTTTAAAATGGCTGATAACAATAGTCATGAAAATATTCCAAGTTACTAAAAAGAGATTTTTAAAAGATCAAAGCTCCTCTCCTGCGATATCAGAATCAGAGGAGACTGGAAATGGAAATTCTCCATCAAGTGCCCTTGCAAACACAAATGCCACCCACCGCTCACAGCTGGAGAACCAAAAGGGCTGTGGCACGGTACAGAGGAATTACACCTGCAGCGCTACGGCAGCTGAGTTGGGCAGTCACGCATCAGGGTAACCGTTCCTAAAGGCACACGTGCACGGGCCGGCGGGGCCAGGAAGGTGGATCCGCAGTGACCCCCGGCAGAGCCGTGCAGCCGTGAACAGCGGCGGGGAGCAGGGAACAGGGGAGCACGACCAGCTCCGCTTCACCTCCCCGGCCGGGCACTCGCGTACGGGAATGACACACTCACAGATTGCGTCACTGTGATTTATCCTGCTGTGTTTATTAAGGCTCTGGATATGCCTGCACTCTTCTGGGCTGCTCTTGGATGCGGGGAGCTCTGCGAGGGCCAGAGGAGTCTGGAGCTGCGTGTTCTGAGCACGCAGGAGCCGGGACGGGGGCACGGGTGAGACACCGCCGTGCGCAGCCCAAGCCTCCCCCAGTGCAGGTTCTGCTGCGCTGCCACTCAAGCGGGGAGAGCCAAGAACCAAGGAACGCAGAGGGAGGCGAACGGAGCCAAAAGGAGGACAGATCACCAGGAAATACAAAACCTCCCAGCCACGACAAGGAGAAACTTTCCAAACGCAGTTGACAAAACCTTCATATGCAACGTCGAGAATTAAAGGGGTTTTCAGCAAGCGGATGCACTGCTCTCAGTTTTCCCTGCTCAGCTGGGACAAAACATGTACCTGCATTGTTGCTGGGCGGTTTGACTTGCTCCAACAAGACTCTCTTTTTCTCCCGGGTGAATCTGGCCACAGCTGGATGCTTGGGTTCACTCCCAGGGAAAAAAAAAAAGCGCTCGTGTCGCACCGAACAGATGCAGAGGCCAAATGTGAAGTTCAGTATCGGTAAGCCTCATCAGCGTGAATACCAGGCATGCTGGGACTTGCAAGGAAAACACATATGGTGCTGCAACGCTCCTCTGAGTCGGGCTTTCCAGACCAAGTTGCCTGGGTGCCCAAAGCCATCCTCTCTGGCTTAGGGCAAGCTGAGCTCGACAGGAGATTGCAGGGGGACGCACTGACAGGGGATCCCGGATGCGCTCACCAGCCCCAGCACGGCGTCGGCACCGCCGCGGGTCTTCCATTGGTGAAAGCCATGGGCACAGCCACGAGTTGATGTTAAAACATCACCGCGGTTCCCACCTGCAGAAGCACAGCCAGCCGAAGGGGACTTCACTCAAACGTCCCCCAGTCATGGAGCCGGACTGGGGGCTGCCAAGGCTGCAAACACCATCCCCTGCACCGCTGCCACCCCACACCAGCAATGCCCGGCTGGAGACCAGCACCCAGCCCACAGCCCGCGGGGCAGCACGCTGGGCACCACCGAGGATCCGCAGCCTTCCCGCAGGGGCCAAACCCCGGTGCCACGCCAGCCAACTTCACCTTCACGGCACACGACCAAGGGGCAGCACCGGGCAAATGCCATTCCCACACCCCCGACCACCAGTCTCGCTTCTTCCCTTAACTCTGGCTGTGTGCGAGCACAGCATTCAGTTACAACTTCAGTCTGCTACACTCAATTATCTTTCCTCTTCGTGATAATAACAGCTATTGTATTCACCGACAGCCGCGGGGCTTTGGCCAGCCCCAGGCAGTGTCTGCAGCCCTGCAAGAGCCAGCCCCTGCCCCGCCAGCCCACACACCCAGCAAAGCCCCCATTTTCCACTGAAAACAGAAATTGCCGACGCTTTCACACTGCAATAGGAAAAGCTACAGAGCCAGCGGGGCAATAAACACCTGAGAGAACAAGTTTATGTTAACAAGAAATCCTGTGAAAGATCCGCCGCAATGGAAAGCAAGGTGCTGAAGCCTACCTGAGAGGTGGAAAACAGCCGAAGGAAAGGGGCTCCCAGAAAGCCTCCCAGCAAGAACCAGCACTGGTTTTAGTGTCCCACTATCCCTCTGGGCTGGCACGGGAAATAATTCACAGCCAAAGGCCAGGCTGCAGGGTAGGGAGCAGAAGTTACCCTCAAGTACACCTCTGTGTTCACACGAGTGCATCAGCCACAGGGCAGAGTAAGAAAGTAGGTTTCTTGACTTTTTTTACTCCCACCTTAGAGGTATTTTGGAGCACGTTTGCTTCACAAATGCAAGGTTAGTGCTCTCCCCTCCAAAACACTGAATTCCTGAAAAGGACTGTTGGAAGGAAAGGGAATATAAAAATAACCAGCTTTGTAGAATAAATTAAAGTCGTGGTTAACAGCAGGTACCATGCTTGTCCCGACTTTGCCAGTGGAACAAGGTTTTGCCCAAGGAATGGAAAAACACCTCCCCCAGATTGTGTGCACCCTGCCACACACACACGGGCAAACCCACTCACCCCACGATGCCCTTCCTACTTTTCATGGCAGCAGATAACCATCAAATTGCAACAGACTTCCACGGAATTGCATTACAGTAACTATTCAATTTGGTAAAACAACAGTCTGTCAATCCCCCACCTCACAGTGGGGCACCCGTGCAGCCGACGGACAGAGCCTCCTCCCACCTCCCTCTGCGGGGTGAGTTAGATCAAGGGAGCAGGAGCCAAGAAAAGCACTTCCAGGGTCCCGTGCCCCCCCTGCATACGTAGGTACGTATGTTAGTCTGGAGAAGAGCAAGCTGAGGGGAGACCTCATTGCCCTCTACAACATACATATATTTTTAAAAATATATGCTTTGAAGTTTGAACGTAGTTACAAAAAGTCTAGGCCTCGACTTGGTGTGCAGTGTAGTCACTGGGAGGCAGAGAGAGGAGACGGGTCCAGGTTGGGCCGGGGATCACTCCCAGCATCCCGGGGAAAACCGCAGCTCAAAGACATCTCGGCGCTGGTGACTTTTATTCTCCTTTCTTCTGTTGAAAAAAGATTTGACTAAAATCTATATAATTGAATTGGTTTAGTACTGGGTCTGTTCAGCACAAAGAGCAATCTAGAGAAGCTCTCATTAAAATGTCTGTGTCCTACTCTGTCTGCGGCGACCGAGCAGACGCCAGCTATTTATTGGAAATCTTTTGCTCATGCTAGATTCAATCTGTTTCTGTACATAGTTTCAGTTTCACTGTGATAAACAATTAAAAAGAATCCAGATAATTACGTGCTATCAACAACCTCTATCCAACAACACAAAGTTCAAACGCAAGCCCACAGGAATTCACGCCCGGGTAATGCAAAAGGCCTGGTGCTTCTCGCGGAGATCCCGGCCGGCCAGCGTGAGCTCGGCAGAGATGTTCAACCACAGAAACTCCAGAGCAAACCCAGCACAGGCCGCGGTACGTGCTGCTAAATGACTGCTCTTGCCAGCGTCGGTGATGTAAGCTTTAGCCTAATTTAAGACACCCGTTATCATGTCTAGAGAGATGACTCTTATGTGTGATGAAGATACAAGAGCTGCGAAGAACCTGATAAGAGAGATGCTGCAGTCTCTGAAGTGCGTTCCTCTCCTGCTAGGAACAGAAATATACAGGTCTTTTGGAGAAGCGTGGAAGAAAAAGCTACCAGAAAATGCAGACAGCTCATCTATTGACAATCCAGGCTAAGGAGGTTAAAAGTTCATTTGCAGAAGCAGAATAAAACCTTTTGCTAATTTACACATTACAGGAAGCCAAGCCCAAAGAAACACAGCAAACACCTACAAGTTTTTTTGTGGGATTTTTTTAAAATTCTGTAGAATCTCATATTAAAAACAAAACCAGAAGAGTAAGAGCGAGCCAGAGCTGGCGAGGCAAGGGGACACGCACCCAGCCTCGTGCTTTGCACCGCACAAGGAGAGGGCAGGGGGAACGCGAAGGTGGTGCTGCTGCCCCGCGAGGCCTCGACGCCTCCTGCTCCTAAAGACCCGCTGCACCACGGCAGAGCTGCCTCCCGCAGAGGGGCTCCAGCGGTGGGCAAGGATCGCCCTCGCCACAAGTCTTGAGCAGAGAAAAGTCCAGGAAAACAAGGGAATGCACTCACAGCGTCATCGTTACCCCAGCTGCTAATTGCAAACAGCTCGGGACCGCGCTCGCTGTGCTGCTGCTGGGTATCTGGTGGCATGTGCTCCAGGAGCCGATCTGCTGGCACGTTATCAATAATCCCGTGGATTATTCTGGGGTAGCAGAAGGAAAATGGACGCAGGCCACTGGCAAACAGAACAAGACCATCTAAGAGACTGCTGTGACGGCCGGGGAGGTCTGAGCCCCATGGACCACGTTCAAGTGCTGCCTCTGGCTTTGTGGGATCTGAAACCACACAGGATTTCTGCAGGGAGGCAGGAGAAGGCACAGGGCAGGCTCCTTCCTCTCTGCAAAGCTCCCTGGTTGAAAAAACTGACCCCTAACAAATTATGTTCAAGGGAAAATTATCTTCGGGAGCCTAATGCAGAAACAGAGAAAACAAGGGAGACGTTACGGCAAAACCAGGCAGATTTCATCACAGCTGGGAAGGCGTGAGAGCGCGGGAGCCCCCACTGGGGGCTCTGCCCGGGGCCTGCGGACCCCCGCGGCCTTTGGCTTTCTGCAGAGCTACCGGTGGTTCCCATTAAATGCTGTAATCCAATTAGCCGGGCAAGACGGGCGCGCTAAGATTTCAAACTGAGCTGCAGAGCAATCTCATCCACCGCCCGCCTCCAACATTAAAAACACCCCAGAATCTGCACAGAGCCCGATCCGATGGAGGAGGGGGACTCGGAGGACGTGGCGCTGCCCCCCCAGAGCCGCACCGAAGCGCTGCCTTCCCCTTCACCCGCCCTCCCAGGCTGCTCCTTCCAAACCCCCTTCTGCCAGGAGCCCGCGGCGCTGCTGCTGCCTTGGTTGGCTTCTCCCACGCAGGAACAGAAAAATAAACAGACAACGGGCTATCCTTGCTAATCATGTCAAAGCATTAAAACAAAAGGGATTTTTATTGATCTGAGTGGGCTTGGCTCCAGTCGGGAAGAGGATGATTTAAAAGAGTCGCTTAGAACTGTATTTTCCAAACCAAGGATGTTCTCGGTTTGGTTTGGTTTAGCACGATCAGCCTAAACTTTCCTTCCTCCATGCCCTGTGCTGGCTCCCAGCTCTGCCCTGTCTGCCCAGGAGGTGTAGGCAATGCACACAGCAGGGCCGGCCTGGGCACACGGACCCGGAGGCACCAGTGCTCCCAGCTGCTGCCGTGGGGATGAAGCTGTGGGGAGATGCGGGCTCACCCCCACGGCACCCCCTCTCTGCCTGTCCCTTAAAACACCCGTTACAATGGCAGAGTGGGGTGGCTGGGGCTGAGGGTGCCTCGGCACAGCGGCTCTGGGGATGCCCAGTGGCTCTGACATGGCACTGGCTGCGGCACAGGACAGGCATGGTGCTCAGCATCCATCCCGGCTCGCCAGCTGCCAGGACCTGGTGCTCCAAAAAGCAGAGAAACAAAACAGGAGAAAAAGAAAAAAAAAGGAAAGAGGGGGGAAAAAAACCCAACCGGTGTGAGCCTGAGCCAGGACAGACGAGCCCGAGGCAGATTCTCCCAGTTCCTGCGAGGCAGAGCGGTGCCTCCAGGAGCCCCCATTTGTGCTCCCGTGGGAGCACCCGGATCCTTTGGGCCACTCGATCTCCCAGCAGTCCCGTGATCCAAAGGGATCAGAAACAGGCACTGGGCAAAAAAATGGCATTTCCGAAGTAGGGCAAGTGGGCGGCAGCATGGGAGAATCACTGCCCAGCCTGGCCAGGCGAGGTCAAGGAGCTTTTGGCAGGCAAATCAGGCGAGGAGCATATGAGAGAAGTGCAGCTCAGAGGCCTCAGTGACAAGTGGAAATTTCCAGAACGTCCTGGACAAGAATGACTTACTGGAAGTAATACATAAATCAAGCAAATGAATAGTTACCAGACAGCAGCATAAACAGCTGCCAGGGGGATGAAATCAGACCTGCTGTGCCAAGAGGCGTCAGCCTCCTCGCCGGCTGCACCTTCGGGGGGAAACAGGGAAAACAGCCCAGGGAAAAGCACATTTCTGGGGAGCAGCCGCCGCCGGCCCCGCACAGACGCCTCGGTGGGTTCCCTGAAGGTGGCGGGCACAGAGCAGGTCCCCGGGGGGGACATCGGCTCCCGCGGGGCTCTGCACGGGCAGCGCGGCCCGGGGAGCACAGCCCGGGGCTGCCAAGGACGGGACTGCTCCGCGCGGAGGAAAACAAGTGCCGGGTTGTATTTTTAGGCAGAAGACTTGGAGGATTTTTTTTCACCTTCTCCTTCCCCAACAATCCCTCGTTCAGCAGGGAGCCCTCCGAAAGGCGCCCAGCTCCCTGCCCAGCCCCGGCCCTGTCCCGCCGAGGGGCCATAACGGAGGGTGGGTTTTGCTGGGGCTGTGGGGCCATGGCCCTGCAGAGCCCATGGCAACCAGCCACGCAGAGAAGTGGAAAACAATTTGTGCTGGAGATAGCAATCACCATCACGTTGGTTAAAACACGTAAATTAGAAAACACCACCACAGCAAAACCAAAGGGAACTAGTCACTGCCGGCCGGGCCGCAACTGTCAACGATTACAGATAATTAATTCTGCTAAACACACGCACACACATTTCTGCTGCAGCCTCCTTCATTGTTTTGACCTTTTGCCAGGAGAGGAGCGGACGCGCGGCAGGGCCAGCCCGGCTCCTCGGGCCGGGGGGATGCACGCAGCAGCGGCGGCGATGCACGGAGCGATGCCAAGCTGCCGGAGGCTCTGGGGAGCTGCTGAAGGGAGAACCTGGAGAACCTGGATCTCACTGCCACAAGAACAAAGCAAGGCTCAGATGTCCAATTAAGTCCACGCAAAAAAAAAAAAATTCCTAAATGCTTCAAACATCATCAGAGTGAAATCCTCCTGGTCTGCACCTCCAAAGCATTTACTCCTTGGAGAGAAAGTACATTAAAAAAGAAGAAAAAACAGGGATGATATCACAGCTCCATTAACAAAAATGGCAGTTTGCTGCCACCAGCTCCGCTCCCGGCAGCATCACCGGCGCAGCCACCACAAGCTCAGCAGCACCGCGCGCACCTCCGCTTCGCTTTCAACTGTTTCAACTTATTTGGCAAGAAAAAAAAAAATTGGTTTAATCAGAGCTGGCACATTCTTCTGATAAAAAAGCATCTAAAACCACAGTGCAGCCATTCTTGGAGACAGGTGCTGGGCCAAAAGCAGATAATCTGCAGCAAAACAAGAAGCAGGCGAGCAGGAGCGAGTTGCTAGGTGATGTGCTGCAGGACAGCCTGCTGCACCCAGGGCGCTCCACAGCACCCAGCAAGGATTGTTTTCCTCCCTTCCCAGCTCGAAACAGTGGGGGAAAATTCCCAGAATAAAGAGAGAGAAAGCCCTGAAGATGGTGTGAGGAGTCCCACAGAGCTTGAGGCTGCTGCCCCGAGGGGTGCGGGGAAGGCTGGGCCCAAACTGCTAAAAAATGCTGCTGGAAAAGGCATTTGGGAGAGCGGGGAGCCACTGCCCTGGGAGAACCCCCCTGCAAACACCAGGAGCTCCAAGGATTAACAGACTGACTAAGCTCTAGGGACTGGTAACTAAAACAGCTACAAGAAACAGGAGAAGATACGTGCGGGTTTGTCTTTCAATTCTTTGACAGACATGGGCTATTCTGGCCCGAGACAAGAAGAACCAGGCGACTTTTAAGATCATCCAGAGTCTCACTAACTTCAGTCTCTGCATCCCCAGACATGTCTGTTGGCAGGGCCAGCAGATGCAGGCATGGGGCTTACTGGGACGGTCCGGCCTGCGGGTTTGAGGCTTTCCTGCAGAGATCCCCTTGGAAAAACACCAGAACAAAGAGATCTCCTCTCTTTCAGGAACAGTAAATCACAGCTGGGTTTATCACAGGAATCCCGACAGCATGAACATGTCCCAAGAAAGAAAATTAAAGGTTTCACCTACTCATGGGTCAAAGAATAACATCATAATAGCAAGTTTCACTGGAACCGGGGTCTGTAGGGCAGAGGAGGGAATTTGCAGCATGACACTCCTGACGCAGGAGCAGGGACAGGGGTTGCTCACGCTCTGTATTTCGCAGCAGATAACTGCCTGGACACCTGAACACGAGACAGGAGGCAGCACAAACAAGCCTAGAGACGCAGTCAGAGGCAGAAATCAACTTCATTTTCTATTTATACACTCCCCTCCCTCCACCCGGCCTGTGCCTGTCACCAGGATCTGTCCTCCCCCCACCTCCAGATCTCCCTTCCCCTCCAGCGTGGGGGGACAAGCCCTGGGACCAGCAGCACTTTGCCCCTGGACCAGCAGCACCAGCATCCCCTCACCTGGCACGAGCCCCTCTCCCCACACGCCGAATTGCAGGGGGGCACCCAACCACCACGGGAAACCCATGACATCTCCCTGCTGCGCAGAAGGAAGGGCACTGCTCACGACCTCAGAGGCACTCATCCCGGCTGGTATTTAATTTGTGTTAATTATTGCTGTTTTTCAAATTATCAGCTGTGTTAGCACGGTTTTATCACTGTTCTTAACCACAGCCCCACGCCACACGAGGAGCCCGGTGTCCCTTTTCATCAAGCAACAGTGAAGATGCAAACCAAGAACCAGGAGATGTAAGGCAACGTGGGACGGCGTCTTTTTCTCTGTTTGACAGATACAGATTGAGTTCTGCTTTTAGTCGAAGAGATCTCCGCAGTAGTACTGTGAGAAATACTTTTTTAGCTCATCTGATAAAAATGCAAATCTTGATTATTCATACATTACTTCAAATAAATAAAAAAGACACAGAAACAGATGAGGCAATCCCCTGCCCGAAGCGCAGCCCCAGCTTGGCAGGGCCAGGAAGGGGCCCTTCGGTTCTGCCCGCGCTGCCTGTGGATGCTGCCGGGTGGCGAGCGCAGCAGAGCAGGCCCTCGCTCCTCGGCTTCCTGCCCTTCTTTGAGATAATTTTTTTCCCATTAAATAACCACTGTGAGCTGTTTCTCTTCCTAATATAGCACACACCACTGCAGCCGTTGTTTGTTTGTGTTTTGGTTTAGTTCCTTCCCTACTAAAGCAGCATGAAACCCATTGTATCACCTGCCTCTCCTCTCCACATCTCACTCAAACACCGCTGGGTTTTCCTTTAAATGAGAAGCACTTCAGTGGTTAGGAGATTCCTCACACATATTTGGCCGACGAGAGAACCTGGAACCGCCTGGCCCTTGGTGTGAGCCCGGAAACGCAGAAGGGTTTGAAACTGAGATCTAAACCAGCTCTTTGGTTTGTAACAGCCTTGCTGGGGAGCCCATGGAACAGACACAAGCCTGGGTCATAAGAAAGCATCTGGAGTCACTGCTAAGCCTATTTCAAGTATCATTTGTTATTTTTTCTCTTAAGCAGATAACTTCAGGTTCTCCCAGACCTTCTTCTAAACAGCCATGCCGATGAACTCCTTCCCCAGGTTTCCAAGCCCTACCTAATCCCTCCTGCTCACGCAGCACTGGTGCGAACAGCGAGGGCAGCTACGACCCCGCAGCCTTGAGGCTGGCACAAACACCTGATGATGCTCTCACTTTTTAAACACTAATCAAAGGTTTCCATGGTAACCAGCAGGAGCAGGAAGATGGGAAATTATAGGTCAGCTCTATCACTGAAAGCAAAAAAATTATTCAATTCCTTTGCCCTCGAAGAGTTTCAAGGTGACCTAGAAGTATTGATTCATCAGGCTGCATAAAGGCAGAAAACACGCCCCAGAGCGGTCTTCTACTGCAGCGAAGAAATAGCTTTTAGTCCTTTAATACCAGGCTTGATCTGAACCCCAGCGAGGAGCTTAACCTCCGCTCTGCCTTCCGGAGAGCCGAACGCCATCCCCACGCCATCCCCAGCAACGCTGCGCTCCCAGCAGCGCAGGGGTTCCTCCTGGTGCCACACAGGCGGGGGCCGGCGGGGCCGGGGGGCAGCAGGAAAGCCCCCTCCCTCCCTCCTGCTCCGCTCCGGCTGCCAGCCCTCGCTTCCCTCGCACACGGGTTTCCAGTTACTCGCCAACCAGATATGACTCAACACCGCGCACACACACACACACACAAGGAAACTTTTCTCCCACTATTAACTTTCAGAGGAAGTGGAAAAAGGAGAGAAAAACATATCAGTCATAAACGTACTTTGCCAAGTGGTTCATCAGCAAGTGCAGCATCTGCCTGTTTTTCTCCGGGAGCCGATGAACGAGGCTGTGGATCTCAGACACCCTCGACTCCTGATTCTCCAGTTCTGCGTTGGAAATAAAAGATGATTTAACTCCGCGTCAGGGGGGTTATGATAGAAAGAGGCGTGCAGGCCTGAACATTACCACTGCCAGACATCCCAGAGACCCAAGGCTCCTATTCCCTACTTCCCTCTATGCCCCGGCACGCTGTGGACCCCTTCCCCAGCACTTCTCCTTTCCACCAACTCCAGCCAGCTGTTCCCAAAAGGAAACTCATGGGCCAAAGTGGCGAGCTGAGCGCAGACACCAGCCGTGGGCAAGGCCGGCTGTGCTCAGGGAAGGGGCTGGCTGTAACCAGAGTGTTTCCCTGATCCCAGCAATGGGAACAGGGGCGCATTCCTGCTCACCGTGCTCCCGAACACCAGCAGGATGTGCCAAACATGGTGCCCGCTGAGGCTGCAGCATCAGTGGCCGGTTGGGCCCGCGGGTGCTGGCAGAGCTGTCCCCACCGCCCGGGGAGGCCACCACCGGCGTGGCCACAGGCCATGTGGGCCCTCCCAGCCCCTTGGTCCCAGTCATGGCTGCGCAGAGCCAGCAGAGAGCTACCTGCTCTCATAGAAAGCACCTTCCCAGGGCAGCCAAAGGCAAGTGGCACAGACATCTGAACTGCAGCTGAGCTCATCAAAAGGCCGTGGGTGGTGTTTGAACAGCGGCCTCCCCCACTCTGGCGCAGGATGGTCACAGTAAGACAGAGCTGCAGCAGCAGCTCCTGCCACCAGCCAGCTCCCTGCTCCCCCTGCACCATCTGTGCTTCCTTTTCATCTGGTTCAGTCCCAAACAACAACATGCCCTGTGTCTCTCTATTCTTATTCTACTTTCCGGGACTTAAGAACAAGGAGGTCGGTGGGGAAGCAGCAGGGCAGAGGTTATGCTCAGCTACTTGCAAATTAGGCTCCTCTTTCAGACGGTGCCGTAAACATCAACAAACTCACTTGCTGCTTTGATGAAGCTCCTTTGAAACTGGTACATCATGAGCGGCCCCGGAAGCATTCTGGAAGATAAAAAGGTAACACACACAAAACACATCTGAGTAACACAATCCACAGAAGTAAAGCTCTGCCCTCACCAGAAATTCAGCTCCATTTTTAAAAGTGCAGAATTAAGCAACAGCAACTCTAATTAATTCTCCCCATCAGAAGGAATAAGATCTATTCTTATATAGACCTACATTCTTATATACAAGACCTTATTCTCATATAAAGAAGTACCTTTGAGTTATTCTTCCTCCCTTTTCTGCACCATTCATTTTTAATTATAGCATTCCTTCAGTAACACAGTAACACAGAGTTTCAGTACATTAGTGAGCCCATGATTTCCAAGTAAGTTTAAAAATAAATTAAAAAGAGAAACAAGCCTAGTCATAAAGCTTGAACAGTCACCATTCCCATTAAATTCCCCGTCCTCCCCTCCCACTTCCACATCCCTTCAGTGGGACATCTTGGTGCTGCCGACATTCTTCAGTGCTTTGCAAACAGTTCGAACTCTGGAGCAAAGGTTGCCAATCATGCAAAATTATGTAGTGTTTTGTGATTTTCTAGGCTGAGATCCACTAAGCTAATTATACTCATCACCCTAATTGGATTTAGCCTCTCTCTTGTGCGCTCTCTCTCTCAAATACAACCCAACGCACAGAACAGCAACAGCAAGCAAGAAGCTGCAGTTGCGACAGGTAGAAGCATGTTGTAGCTAATGAGCTGCTGAGTGCTGCCAACAAACTAACCCTTTGGGAAGAACCCACGACGACAACGGCAGCAACTTGCAGGCAGAAATTATTACTACAATACAGCTCAGCACTCCGTTCTGAAAAAGGACTACAGCCCCAGCCCTGAGAGAAGCAGCGCTCACCTCCTGCCACAGGCTCTTTAGGCAAGAGCCCGTTGTGAAAAGCTTAGGGAAAAATTTAAATCAAGGCAGAGGATGCAAGAATGAGCTTTTAAAATCATGTTTGTATGATACATGCATCTGTCAGAGAGCTGACCGCGTTCCCCAGATCCTACTCAAACGTGGTGGGGGGTCAAGGGAAGAGCCAGAATAAATTCTCTAAGAGCAATCTCTCCTTTGTTTCTATTGAAGTGCTATTGTTAAGGATCTGCAGGAACAGGCAGTAACGCCTCAGACCATCGCCGAATCCATCCTGAAGCCGCATGAGAGATGAGGCTTTTCTGCCTTACCTCAGGTAAGTTTTCAGTGCACTAGTAATGGTCTTTATCTCCCACTCCGCACAGATCTCTGTTTCTGTTTCTGTGGCTGTTTTGGGATCTACAGAAAAAGACAAAAAGGCAAAAAGTGAACCAAAGGGAAGATAATTCCAGTTCATACCAGCTCAGCTGTGTGGGCAGACCATCACATCCCAGTTTATTTGCTATTCCCCAGCGCAGTGACCACAAGCCAATCCCCAACAGACACTTCTGCAGGGAAGCAGAGTGCGTTACACGACACGGGCCACACTCACTTGGACAGGACGAGAAAAAGAAAAGACAAACATTAATCATGAGCGAAGAGATGGGCAGTTTGACTCGAAGCGTGACATTACACGGGGCACAGGAGGCTGTGGCATTCAGCAACAGCGGTGACAGAGCAGGGCACAAACACAACAGGGACCCCGGCACACAGAGACCCCCCAGGCCTCAGCAGAAAACCCCCCGTAGGCTGCGGGCGCTGCCACAGCCCAAAGGAGCACAAGTGGCAGCAGCACCAGGAGGTGGCTTGTTCTCCCACCCGAGGCAAGGGAAGAGTCCGCAGAGCCAGCCCGACCGGCCGTGGAGGGTGCGGGGAGGCAGCTCCACACTCCCTCACCTCTGTGGCTGTTTCATTTGGACGGGAGGGAAGAAGCGGGGCTGCTGCACCCCGTGCTCCGCGGACAGGCTCAGCACAGCTGATGTTGGCACGTTATCTGCCGGGGGACTGGGCTCAGCTCACCGCTCCAGGAACATGTCACCGAGTGTCACCTTCGCCAGCCCAACACCATCTGTGAGGGGGTCTCAGACTGGGAAGGTCCCGTCACCTCGCAGAGCCCGAACACCCGCCGAGCTCCCAAGGACCACCACAACCCTGGAGCCTCTCGCTGCTGCCCAGGTACAAGGGAGGGAGCAGCAACACGGCTTGGTTTGAGCTGCGCCTGCAGCGAAGAGGGGGAGGAGAAGCACCCAGGGTGTTCTGGAGCGCTGCAGGGCACAGGACACAGAGGCAGCTCCGGTTGGGAGGGTCACTGGTGCGGCAGAACGACGCTGCAGTTTGTTTTGACACCTCTGGCCTCTCACTGTCATCCTATTCTGCTTCTCCATCCTCCCCACCGCAGGCTGTTTCTTGCCATCTTTAATTTTTAAATTCCTGATTCACCCTCCTCCACCCCTGCAGCAGACACAGGGCTCCACAGCAGCCCCTGAGCCGCCGTGAGCCTCGAGGAGCATTGGGTATGACAGCAAACCTCCCAGCACAGGGACAACCCAGCCAGGACCCCACAACAAATGAGACGGTGCTGGGCCCTCAGTGGCAGAGATGGAGCTGCCATCCACATGCACCCGCCACAGCCCCTGGCCACGGCTCGTCCTCGCCCTGTCCCCAAGCCCGTGACGCAGCGGAGGGTTGGCTGCCGGCACAGCCGGCGAGCGCAGCTCTCGCAGCACTCCTGAGGGAGGTCTCCAAGCTGCCAGCACCCGGAGAGTCACTGACTGGCAGGAAAGGTGCAAACAGCAATGCTGGGTCACACTTTGTAAGCGTAAGGCCAGGGAGCCTCTGAAGCACCTCTGTTTTTATTGTTGAATACTGCAGCACGCTATTCCCTGTCTCCTCTGGGGCCTTACCTTCCTTTCTGCATTTTTCCCCTCCGATCTTTCCTTTTAAAAACTCCTCTACAGAAATCAAAAAACTGCTGCAGCTGTTCTGGACGATGTAAATCGGAGGCTCCAGACTAGCAGCCCGTCCCTTCCAGCTGCCTGCAAACTCGCAGGACTCTGCAGCTTTCTGCTTCTCCCTGCTTTCTGCAAACCACTGACCCAGGTCTGGAAGACAGACTTGTTTGCACAAACTTCCACAGTGAGATCAATAAGGCGCTATTTTTACTGATTTCTGCAAAAACACCTCAACGCTCTGACAATAAGAGCCCTCGGGAAGCAGAGACCGCTCCCCGCCTCGGCACCTCCACCCATGCCGGGACCCCGTGGCCACGGGGGCCGGAGCCAAGCTGGCCGCACTGGGGGGGGGTGCTCGGTGACCGCTGCCATCTGTGCCCCCGCCCCGAGCAGACAGCACCGCGGATGATGTTTATTTTTGCATCTTTGCCGACAGTTACAGCCAGCCATCAAGAAAGCCACCAGGAGATGGGTGGTAAGTGGCCTGGCCGTGGATACCTCACGCGCGGCGCCGAGGACCGAGACTAAAGATGGCAACTGCTCCAGGCCTGAAGCGAGGAGCACGGCCGAGGAGGAGGGGGAAGCTGGGCACGAACGTGCCCTGTTCACAGGCGTCAGCATGTTGTTTCTCTCCTGCTTGGACGCTGCTTCATGAACGCTCTTTGCTAACTCGCTCCTGGCATCTCTCAGCCTTCAGCCTCATCAGGCTTTGACTGCGCCGAGCCCCAGGGTGAGCAGGACCTGGAAATGCAACAGGGATCCTGCTCCCACCGAAATCCCCGGGAACCCTCTGCGGGGACCTCGGGAGACACGGCCGTGGGTAATTTCAGGGATAGGGCCGTGCCAAGCGTCCCTGGCGAGGCGGAGCAGGCGCAGAGAGGCACTCACCGCGACCAAGGCCAAGCCTGATGCCAGATACAGCTGCCGACGCCATCTGGTCCCACGGAGTCAGCTCAGTGGGTGTTTGTCTTTTCACAGACACATATAATGTGCTTTTGAATTTTAAAGCAATAGGTAAGCAGAGTGTAATTTTAAAACTAATTAAAAGAATGCACTGAATAAGAGTTCGGCTTTCCCTTAGGGCAAAGGGTTTATTTTAATTAAAAAAAAAACATCAAGAGGAGCACTTGAAAAAGTAAACATTTAAGAAATGTATATTCACGCAAAGATCACGTGTGTGTCTCACAGCAATCAGACAAATGAACACCATCCTTCCTCATCAATGCCAAGGCAACTTCCTACTGCACTACCTTTTTAAGGAGGCGATTTTAATAGATTAAAGATAAGCTTGGCATAGTAAAAAAAAAAAACCCAAACAAAAAAAAACCTAAACAAACCCTTTTTAAAAAAAACCCTTTTTAATAGCAAGGCCTTCGCTGAAGTTGAACAAATAACTCAAGACTAGATGTCTTTTCAAAAGCTCATCCAGGAGTTTACAGCCATGATTCATGAAACAGTAGGTGCAACTCTACAGGCGGTCTCACGAAAAGGCTTGGAGCAGATAGTCAGATCCCCCTGACCTTCAAATCTATGAGTCTGCAAAACGTCAGCTTGGGGGTTACAGATGTGGCATCTGTCTCTGCAGCGAGAGACGGCCGCAGCCTGCACCACAGCCAACGCCTGTCTCGCACAAGGACACATTTCCACAGGAACTGGTGTAAATGTGAAACAGGGCCTCTAAAAGCACCCACAGGCCAAATTCAGTATTAACCCTGAAGTTGATAATTGCTCTGAATTACTAATCTGATGTCTCTTAGCAGATACGGAGGAGGCCGGAGTGAAAGGGTAAGGGGAAAGGCAGTGGGAAGTGAACATCCCCAAGCTTTTTACTCCAGCAGAGACTGAAGCAAGCACTGTGCTCACACCGTGACACGGCCAGCCGCTGCAGCATCACCCCCGTTCCGGTCCACTCGTCGTGCGTGGTGACAAACACCACACAGGACAGTGTTCCCCGGCCCTCGCCGCGCTGCCAGACCAGAGGAGGTCACCGCAGCCTCACACGGGGCGATTCTGAGGAAAGAAAAGGGAGCTGCGGCACTCCAGATCTAAATCAAGAAGAAATTAGAATGTGCTTCTTTATGGCAGGAAATAGACAATTTAAATAGAAAATCAGGGGTGGGAGGAATCCATCCCCACTCCCAAAACATCAGTTTTGCTCATTTGTTTTCTTCCCAGAGGCAAAGAGCAGCAGCGGTGGGGGGGACGGGGTTCCTCCCTGCAGCCCCCGGTGCAGGGCTGGGTGCCACGGGGCAGGGAAGGGGCTGGCTGCGGCTCGGCAGCGCGGCGGGCAGGAGGGGAGTCTGGGTGGGAGGGGAGCCCAGGCGGGTCAGACCCCCCCAAACCCACCGCCGGGACGGGACCGCAGCAAGAAACCCACGTGTGATGCCGGGGATGGTCCCGAGGCAGCCGCACAGCCCCTGCCTGATGCCCTTTCCAAGGAACTTCACCTGCTTCCTGGGGATGGAAGAAGCCGCAGCCGTGAGGCAGCTGCTTCCAATTCCTCACTGATTTCTCCTGGGCAAGGGGAACCACTTGGGACACCACCACATCACCCACCCGCGCCTGGGTGGTTCGAGAGATTTCCCAAAGAGCCACAGGGCAGCAAGGGGGCATCATGTAGCCTCCTAGCCCATACAAATGTTCCTCAACAAGCACAAGGATGACTAATCACCCGCACAATCCAGGCCTTGCTGACAACTTCACCATTGGAGGGGTGATAAAGGTAAGAGAGGAGCATCCTGCCCTGGAAGGCTGGATGGTTGCCAGAGAAGCATGAAATCAGAAAAAATCTGCAGAAACTGGGGGAGAAGTAAAGGTGGCGGGGGGAGATCGTGACCACCAACTCAATTCAAGACTGAAAAAACTTGCCCCCACCCCTGCAAGGAGCATGCCTGCTAATTTATCCAGCAAGAGAAGCTAATTTAAATATAACTCACCAATAGGAGGTGGAACAGTAATTACGGACCGAGGAGTGTAAACTTAGACAGGTTTTTGATTAATCATAAATAGGTTGTAGTTCCTCTGTGTGGCGTGCGAGCTTTGTGCGATTGCCCCCTCGCACCCCTCTTTGCACAGCTCTGGAATAAAGGGGGATCTCAGCCCTGGGTACGAGCGTGGCTGTTGCTCTCTGGCCCTTCCGGCTCACGGCGGGGAGGAGCGAGAGGAGCAGGGCAGACGCTGTAAGGCTCCGCTCATCTCAGTGCCGAGTTTCAGCGGCGGATCTGCTGGTACCACCGCTGTCCTGCACGCACACGCTTCCACAATAAACCCTTTCATGGGAGCTCTGACTGCTAAAAGTTTGTTTATTTGTTGGGTTTTGTCCTCATTTTGATGGTGTGTGGTGACGGTGAAGGTTAGGGCAAGACAGCTTGCTCTGGCACAGAGGACCTGCCTCCCACGAGCCCTGGGGGAGGCACCCCTGTGTGCTTCACCCCGCTTTAGACAAAGATGAGCTGTTCTGGCCAAGCCCAAGACTCATGCTGGGCCCGACTCAGCTGCTGCCCACCGGCAGACTCTGCTCCACGGTCGGCCAAGTGCGGTGCCGGCCTCCTGCAGAGACACCTCGTGCCAAACGCCTTCCCGGCCGCATCACCGACACCAGTCACCGCTCGGGGAAACTTGATCTTTTTGCCATTTAAACTGTATGTGAATCAGTAACGCTGCCCACATTCATTTCTAAATATAAGGGAAACCTGAAGTTGTAAGCGCAACGTGGCTCCTCCGTGCAGGAGGGTTGGATCCGAACGGGAGCGTCCAAGCAGAGCGGTGCCGCTACCGGCAGGACGTCGGAGCCTCGAGGGCAGCCGAGAACAGGAGGGAGGTTGACAACGGACACGTTTCGTTTGGCGCTGACTTCACAGCAGCCTGAACGCTGGGGTTGTCAAAGATTATTGAATCACCTGCGATTCGGAGAAGAACAGGGAGTCACGGGTTTGCAAAGCGTCCTGGCGATCACCAGCACAGCGGCTCCCGGCACACACTCGCCTCTGATGGGGCTTCCAGCGTCCACAGCTAAGGAAGATGTGCCGGGACAAAGCAAAACCCCCGACGATATATCACCGTGTTATGAGACACGAGGTCAACAGCTGAGTGGCTTCAGTCGCTGAGGAGATAATGGATGCTGGATGGCATCCAACACTCCGAGTGCCTCCCAGCTCAGGAGAGCTCTCAAACCAAGCGAGTTTGGCCATCTGTCAGAGCCCCGCCACCTCAACCCAGAACTGACACAGCCCGAAACTGCCCTCGCGAGCAGAAAACAGGCCTGGCCGCTTGGCTAGCTCGTGAGACGACGCGCACCGGCACCAAAAGCAGAAGCAGAGGACCCGGCTCGACAGCCCCGCTGCGCCGCGGGGCACCCAATCAATCCCCAGCCTATATTTATCGGTGGGCAGCAAAGCTCTTTAAGCAACGCTCTAACGCAACAGTGCCAAATGTGTGCGCCACGAGACAGCTCTGCCGTAGCTGCCATACTTGGGTGGTTCGCAGGGCGCGTTCACATGCCCCAGAACCTGTGCCAAACTTCTACTAATAAAAGAGACAGTCAGTCCCCAGCTCCTGTGACTGCAGCGAACTTTCCAAATGCCAGAGCAAAACTGGTGCAGAGAGGTCCCCTTGCGACAGCCTCTGATTTAGAGCCTTACCCTTCTGTTTCCTAATTACTCCTGGATTATCAATTTTGCATAGGTTAACACTGACAACTGTAACAGCCACCACGGGCTTTGCTCCGTGAACATCTTAACGGCAGGAGAAGAAGAGGGAACTGGAAGAGGAGAAGGAAATGTGTTGAAAGTGAAACACAACCGTTTAAAACTTTTTGTAAGGAGAAATGCACAGAGAAAGGAGCACTGGCATTTGGGGATGGCAAGGAAAAGTAAGTCCTGTTGCAAAGGAATAAGAAGCGAATGGAAAGAAGAACCACAAATGTCACTCATTTCCCCCAAGGAGTAGCAAATACATTCATACGGGCACTAACAAATCATTAAGCATTTGTTTCCTCATTGTTACAGCTATTTCATGCGTGGTTTTGCCAAGTCTGAGAAGCACGAGCTGGGACTAGTGGAGGGCAGCTGCCGCTGCTCCAACCCAAGTGTGTGTTTTCTCTAAATGGTTCTTCAAATGTCTGTCACGCACGTGTCCGGACAGACAGACTCCCACAGGGCTGCCGCTGGGGGATGGAAATGCTGCCTGCTACTTCAGGGGACAAAATGCTCCGTTCAGTCACACGCAGCCATAGCCAAGCTCAGCACCAGCCTGGGCCACAGATGAGGGCATGGGGAGCAGGGGAGGTTCTGAGAGGGGGCAAGGCTTGAGAAGGGGGCAAAAACACCAAAGAGGGGAACAGCTCACATTTCTTTTTGGGTCAAGTATAACCCCTGGGCTCTAGCTGACACAGCATCTGGGCGGGGAGTCGGGCTACAGATTCTCCAATGCAGCCCAACAAGAGTGACCCAACGCAGGGCTTTGCAGGGCTACGGGGTGATGGAAACCCAACCCCACCATCAAGGAACCACTCCAGAAGTCAGCCGTAGTCATCTACCTGCACCAGGACCAACGACCAGCTCACTGACGAAGGCCTGTTTGCTCCTACGCGTTTCGGTGCTCAGATTAGGCCCATGGGGATGCTGGTTGAGAGCACAAAGGCACTTGTAGGTACCACCTCAGAGGTGGGGAGGGGTTTCTGAGGGCTGCCAGGCAGATGCAGGGTGGCTGCACATCAGGGCCAGTGCTCAGAGGAGCCCCACACTGTCACTACCAGGCTCTGTCACGGTGTGACCCAATGCTTTCTCTCCTTCCGAGCACCCAGAAGCGCAAGACCTGATGCCTCAGGCCCGAGGGAAACGCATGCTCGAAAGGTGGGCAAGACCAGGTTAAAACAGGCACAAGAAGGTCCAAGGGGAAAGTAAGAAGAGCCACAGGCAGCATGCAACACACAAGAGAAAATAATTAAAAAGTATTCTGAGAACAATGTGGCAGGTATGAGATTAAAAACCAAAGCTTTCAGCTATTTCTTTGAAGATTTTAGTTTGCATTTGGGAAGGCTGCCAAAATTCATAGCGCGTGTGAGCAGGACACCAGTGACGGCACCAGAAGACCTTTGAAAGCAACGTCCTCCATGAGTCCTACCTTAGCAACCTGCCAGTGGTGCCCCGGGACCTCCCGGCCTCTAACAGCACGTGGGCCTAAGAGCACATTCACCACGATTAGGTACCCTGACAAGAGCCTTCGCTCTCGCTGGCAAGACTTCAAAGCAGCACAATCTACTTGCCTTTAACAAAATATGAGATACTTACCCATTAATATACTCAACAGCTTTTGAACTCTAGAGTTTACTCCAACAATTCGGTAGAGCCCTTGCTCATTGATTCCTAGGAAAAATAAAGAGCTTATTAGGAGAATGTCACAAGAGCTACTAACATTTCTTTCATTTCTTTGGCTTCTCTAACAGCAAAAATAATTAAACCCTCTCACCAGCTACATATGAAATTATAGAAAAGGGTAAAATTTGGTTTTGATGTCAGGGCTTCCACGTATTGATTAAAAGTATTGCCCCCAATTAGCTGAGGAATAAAAGATTTAAGGACATCTTTCCACCATGCCACAGTCAGGAAGGGAGCTCTGGCTGCACCAGGAAGGATCTGTACTTTATGTACAACACAAGGGCAATTTTGGAAAATCTTGCTGTGCCAAGTCCTTCAGGTTGAGGTCTGAGCCTTTTGCATGTTCTTCATACAGGGAACGAGGCCTTGACCCAAACAACTCACTAGGGCAGAGAGCAGCCAAAGGACGTGGTGACAGAAGCCCCTTCGCACCCCAGCTTGGCTGTGCAGCTCCTCCCCTGCTGGAGCTCCCTCAACTTTCCCCAAGAACTGCACTTGCCTTGTTTGGTTCATCTACCCCCTTGATTCTTTTTCTTTTCCTTTTTTTTTTTATTTGCCCCCAGGTGTTCCTTGGCTCTCGACACCAGTGTACTGCTGCCAGTATTACAGGGAAAACGTCACATTTGAACAGCCCAGAGCATCTTACACTGCCTATGGGCAGAAGGCGGCCCCAGTGAAAGAACACAGGCAGAAATCCTGCCCGCTCAGAGCCCTGCTCAGCCCAAAGTTCCCTGTGAGACCCACATTTCACTGCGAGGGCTTCCGAGACAGCCCCTTGGATCTAAACAGCCTTTGCAAGAGGTTTAGGGGAAGGATTGCAAGGCCCATCTACCTGTTATTGCACACCAGAGGAAGCGCCGTGCGGCAGCACCACACGAAGGGATGCTCAGATGAAGTCCCTTCCCCCATTTTGCACGTCCAGTGCAGTATTTCTGCCCCGATGTTTGCTTAAGCCCCCGCTAACTCCAGCCACGGGGCAAACGCGTGTCCCAGTGAAGGCCTGAGCATATTACAGGGTTTATCTGATGTGGGTCTCCGAGGGTTAATGAATCATTTTTGTTCATGAAAAGAGCAAATAAGCAATTGCTCTGCTGCAAGGCCATCCCCCAAAACAAGACCATCTGGTGAACTGCTCTACCTCTTGTTTCGACAGCGTGTATGCATTTCTTGATAATGCTGAAGCCGATATTATCCAACTGGGCAGCTGAAAGGGAAGAGAAGAGAGGAGAGATCAACCCCGAGCAGAGGGACGGTGTCCCTGAGGCACAGCGCGCAGTCCTCGCTGATGTTCACAGCACCACTGTACCGCTGCTCCGACAGGGCGGGGAGCAAGGAGAGGAGAAATGAGGGGTTCAGGGGGGAAAGGCACGAGTACAGCAGCTTACACCAGGTGTAACCCGGGCAAGTGCAGAACGCTGATCTGTCCTTGCAGCCTCCGCGTCCCTCTGAGGTGGCACCTCCCACGCCTGCCGAGCAGCAGAGCCCCAGGCAGTTGGTCAAAATATTAATTTAGAATCAAGGTGAGATAACCCAAAGAGACCTCTGTCTGGGAAGTTGACAGCACGTTGCTTGGAAAAAAAGGGAATTGTATATATCTTTGACACAATAAATCCTTCAAAATGGCACACGAGGCAGCTTGCTTGATGAGCCCCGGGTAATTCCTATAAATCCTTCCAGCTCTCCGCCCAGCTAACCAAACCACCTATGTGCTGGAGAGACGCCTTCACCTCGAGGCCACCTCCATCACTGCACGCTGGGGACCGCCCGCGCACCTGCGGTACAGGACTGACCCCCCTGGCTTTGCCCAGGGCAGCGGTGCGGGGGCCTTTGCTGCCTTGGATTTCTTCTTGGGGCTTCTGAGGTGGTTTTGTGTGGATGCAGGTTTTCAAGGACAACCCCCATGACAGGTTAGAGCACTGAAAAGTGACGGTAAAAGGGGAACTGGGAGAGAAACAGGTGGAAAAGAGAAGCAGGAGATAACTAAGAGCAGCAGCTGTGAGGGAAAATGGAGTAAAGAAATCAAAAGAAAGGTGAAGGCATGGAGGTAAAACCATAACACAAAGAGGAGAGAGCTGACGGCATGTGGCGGTGGAAGAGCAACAGGGACTGGGAGATGGGAATGAATTTCAGATCAAACCTCTATCTGAAGCATATCCTGTGCCCAGCGGGAGGACACCTGTCCCTGGGTCAGCACCAACCCCAGCCCCCCACCCTGCCTGCACCACGCTTGAGGCAGGCACTCCTGGCCCCAGCTAAACAATACTGTCTATGAACACGCACGTTACATCCCATTTACCCTCACTCTTTGCAGACGTGCACAGTTCAAGAACAGCCCCTTCTTTTATTAGCACAAATGAAATAGTTATTTGGTGCAAATTAGGATGTCCTGAAGGCAGCTGACGCTGCCTGAGAGTAAGATCTAAAACATTTGTGTTAATGGAATGTAAAACTCAATTAACTCATGCTGCTGCAGGTTTTCATATGTAATTTCAAGGAATTACTAATACACGGATCCAAATACCTGCTGGAAGGATTCATCCCTTAGTCAGCTTTGCCCCACTCCGTGGAAAACCCTGCCCGCAGACAGCTATTTGTTAAGGAAAATTACTTCCTCCCTACATAAAGGTTTGGGAAACCTTTCACGTGGCAGAAGCCCCACGGAGAAGGGTGTGCAAAGTCACCGTGGGCTCCAGGGCTGGGCCAAGCATCCTGGGCAGAGGAGAGGGGAGCCAGGACACACAGCCCGCCTGCCCGCCTTGTGTTACCTTGAGCAAAACCCCTTCACCACAGCTGGCCCTTAAGATGATGGGGATCCCTGGTCACCCCTCGAGATGATGGGGATCCCCGACCAGCCCTCGAGCTGGTGGGGACACCTCTTCCCCGCCGCTGTCCCTCCTTCTGCGGCAGCCTGGGCCCAGCAGACGGGAGAAGCGTCGCCGGGGACTGGGGTAGAGCCACGACCTGCTCCACAGGGAAGGTGCAGGATTCTCCCGCCCACACCTGATGGAGTGCAGCCGCCCAGTTCAAGACGTTGAACTCCAGAAGACAGAAAAGGCACAGCGTTAGCTCAGAAGCAGACGACTGACTCTGCGTCCGCACAGACTCGCGGGAAGGCCATGTTGTAAGAGACACAAAACTGCATTTTACCGAGAGCACAGCAGGAAGGGATCAGAGCCCAGGGCTGGCAGCGTCCTCCCAGCCAGGCACGTGCGATTTTACTCCTTTGCATTCCCCCTGTTCACATCATTTATTTAAACACAGATTCGCTGCTGGTGCACGATCAGCTGCCAGCTCACTGCCTGCCTATGGCTCGCATGGCGCAGTCCCTTACTAATCACTTGTTTTGAGCTCTCTGCTGGTGGCGTTTCTTGTGTGATGAATGGCACAAGAACCTGAAACAGTAAAACAGCTCTATTATATTTTTCTGGGCAAGCACAGCGAAGTGCTGAGCCAACATAAGCACACAAGTTGCAGGGTGCCTGTGCCATAGGATGTGTGAATATCCAGAAGCTCCAGGGCCCTTTGCTGGGCACCCGGAGGCTTCTCCAGCACTGCCCCCAACCAGGCTCCAAGCACAGATCCAGCAAAAAATCCATCAGGGGGGCACAGCCCGCCATACCCCAGATCACTGATAAACACAGCACAAGGTTACCTGAGAAGCAAGAAAACCATGGCGTAGACCAACCTTTTGGTACAGGTACAACACCAACCCTTTCATACAGGCAAACCCGGTTCAGCAGGACTAATTCACCTTGGCTTAGTACTGGCCATAACCCTGATCTTCCAGCGTCCCTGCACGGTGTTGTCCAGCCAACACAGATCACCGTTCCAGGCTCCCTGCCACACACTTGAAGTGCCAACCCATTCCATAAAGCAGCAGTTTTTTCCCCTCAGTCCCTCGTGGGTTTGAACATGAGCAGGAGACAGCTACAACGGGGTGGCTGCCCCCCGCAGAGCCCACCGCTCCGCCGCCAAGCAGGCGGCCAGGACGCGCCGTCGCGCAGAGCTGGGCAACCGCAGGGGTAAGAAATCAAGCAGCCCTTCCGGAGGGAAGTGACCAAGCGTAATCCTCCTAAGCAGATGAATAAGCTCTTCCACTCATTGCTGAGCTCTGGATCAGGAAAGGTCGGGGATTTATTTGCAGTAGTTACATCCAGAAATAATATCTGATTAAATATCCAAAGTGCCTCTATTCATCCTTAAATTTAACTTTTAATGAGCATTGTAAAAGCTTGATTTCCCCTCTCACAGAAGCAGCTTCTCTTTATCTCATTCATTTACCCAATGATTCAGTTCAGCAACAGCACAGATCAAAGTCGGATTTGTATCTGCTGCTGTCCAGATCCCACACGTGTTCCATCCGCCCCGGCAGCACAGCGATGCACAGCCCCGAGCTTTGGTCCAGCCCCTTAGACCCCACTTAGCTGCTGCTTGATTCTGCGGCCTGGCAGCTGCAGCCAGACCAAGTCTGGCCCATTACAGCCCCATCCTCGTCCCTGCTCTCCTCCATGCCCTGACACCAGGACTAGAGCAGAGAGAGGGTTCAGCAAGATTAACAAAAAAAGAAAAAACCCTGCTCTATCAAAAACCCCACCAAACAGAGGCCGTCAGCCAGCTGACCTCAACGAGAGCCGCCACTGCAGCGAGGCAGAGGCAGGAGCGTGGTGTACAGGAGGGACGGGACCCAGAGCCCATGCTCAGATGGATTTAAATCATGGTGGAGCTGCCTCCTGCCATCAGCTGGGGCCAGGAAACAGGAGAGGGAAGGCGGCGGGGAGGAACGAGCTCTCGGGGCTGCCACAGGAAAGCATGGCCAACTCTTCCCAACAGGCATCCCTAATCCCTGTCCTGTAGGTTTAAAACGGCCCCTCAGTCCTAACAGGAGTGGACTTACAAACTCTTTTACTATCAGAGGCAGCACTTTCCTCTGTTCATGCATTCAAACCTGTTGCAGGGGCAAAGCCTATGGCCCAGCCTCCCGCTATTCCCCCTCCCTGGAGGCTCATTCCCTAGGGGAAAGATTGAAATGCAGCTCCAGGCCAAGATACATCTCACCAGCTCTTCATACAAGAGCAGCGTTTCAATGCACAGCTGAGATGCACTATTCACACTGTGGTCCAGCAGAGAGATATTTCACATCAGCAAAGGTGATACACATGGCCTGTATTACAGCTGTTGCACACACACACACACTTATCTGACCTTCATGTAGCATCGTATTTCTAGTGCTACTGAGCTGGTCTCATCCTGTTCTATTTTTGCCTAGCAGATTATTTCTATTTAATCCATTAATTCCTTTACTTTACGCTGATAAGGCACATCAGAGCATCGGTAAGGGGGCAAGAAGACTGAATCAGCTCTGTTCAGTCTCAGGCAACCTTGCTGACTCCAGCTGTGTGCATGTCGGTTGTGGCAACGCAAGGTCAAAGCAAGTTCTTCTGCATACCCCACCACACGCTTCTGTGCTGAGCAATGAAGTGCCACAGTGATAAATGCTTTCAAAGACTTCACGGAATGAAGAGCCACGGAGAAAGGGAGACACCAAACAGCAGAGGCCAGACAAAAATGAGTTTTCAAGTCTTACTTCAAGTCTCAAACTACCAGTCAGCTGCCAAGATCGGGAAATAAAGACGGCTGGGGAGGGCCAGGCCACCCAGACAGGCACACAGGGCAGTCAAGGGACACAAGGTCTGTGAAGAGCTTATGAATATAAAGACAACTTTCAATGAGGTCCTGAACTAACGGGGAACCAAATGGATGCGGAAAAAGGAGAGGGAAAGGGTGGGGAGGTGAAGGCAGAGGAGTCCTTCTGTGCTTTTCCATGCAGTAAGTGCAAGTACCTGGAGGATTTGTTTCCACAGAGCAGGGCAAGTCCTCCTGGTTTGCAAACCAGCACCTCTAAATTCAGCTGGCTCTCGCGGACGCCCGCTCACCCCGCCTGCTCAGCGCCGCTTCCTCCCACCTCCCAAAGAAGATTAAGACAAATCACCCCGTAGGCTGATGGCCATCTGGCCACACAGCAGGAGGCAATACCCAAAAGCTCTGTCAAATAAGTGGCCAAAAAGCAGACCTCACTATAGCACCGGGAGCCTCTCTCCAACCAACGTCAGTAGGGGCAGGAAGCAGAGGGATAGAGGTGTTCGGGGTCAAGAGTTGCACCCGGACTCCACTCCATCACTGCACTCAGTGAGTCCTCACAGGAAGCTCCTGCATCAAGGGCTGCGTGGCAAAAAGCCAGTCTCCGAATCAGTCTGAAGTGTAGCTGATGAGGCAAGCAGTTCGCTACAGACATGGTTTTAATGAGGACTAAAGCAGAGTCAGATGTCTGAACACACCAGCGGCAGCCCTGGTCAGAGGCGTGTGTGAAAATATAATTGTCACCAGACAGTTCAGGAGCTCAGCTACGTCAGCAGCCTCCAGCTGAGGGTCCCACCATGCTGCCCGCAGCTGGGGGAAGAGCTACAGAGCAGACAAGGGGGATTTGCATTTTTAAGACGGACCATCAAAATGGAAAAGGTGCTAAAAGATAAGAAACTTTGCCAAAGCCTTCTCAGCTAATTAAACCCCAGCTTTGCACTCGTCTGCGGGTCTCGCTACGCTTTGCCAAACGCTGAGCTGCTTCGGAGGGGCATGACACACAATAAACCTTCCCGAGAGGCACCGGCAGCCCAGGGCTGGGCTGGGAACCCACACGGGAGGCAACCGTGGGAGCTGCCCCCAGTCTGGGGACAAACCTGCCTTCTCCTCAAAGCCACCGCCCAACGGAGTGAGACGTTCTCCTCTGACACCTACACCCACCTCAGATTAAGCCCAGGAAAATCATGGATTCGTATGCCAGCAGCGGCTGGAGCAGCCGGCCTGGTGTGCCCACACCTCTGCTGGCACGGGCCCTCACAACTCACCACGGGCAGGAGCTGGGGCTCGGGGCAGGAACAGCCTGGCCGGGAGGAGCCCGGGGGCAGCCCCACCACCCAGAGAGCCCTTCCCGACAGGAACCCCAAAGAGGCATCCAGGAGCCCCGACCTGGGATCCGCCGCAAGCTTGGACACTGAAGACCGGGATTAGACAATACAAATAACCCTGGGAAAGCCACGGATGCACTTGACTCGAGTTCTTCCCATCCCTCAAAGAGCCGCTGTTCCTTTGCAGGATGACTCCAGCCTCAGTCACAGCCCCAGGAGGATTTCTGGCTGACAGCACGTAAGATGGGAAGGTCACGGTTTGACAAGCGCTTCTTTCAGAAGCAGTAATTACTTCACCAATCCTTTCTCCCACCCCCTTCCTTAATGTTTTCCCTGCTTTTGCATCATCCCTCAACAAAGTTTAGAAAACTTTTTATTTTAACACGTTTCTTAAGCCAAATCACGACGCACTGTCCTGGCAGAGCCAGAGGTTGTGTGCAGGGAACACGCAGAGCGGTGACAGTTCATGGCTGGGGTAGGACCGAGTTGAGCAAGTCCTGTTCTCTGTGCCTCAAAAAACTCATTTTGTCCCTCTGTAAAATAGACAAAAGATGGAGCTGTTCTATGCAGACTTCATACCCAGCTGGGGCATTAGCCACACCGTCCTTCACGAGCGTCAGGATCAGCTGGGTCGCCCAAAGGATCCATGAGGATCAGCTGGGTCGCCCAAAGGAATACACACGGGATGAGATGGATGTGCAGCTGACGACATGGAGGAGCAACAGGGAAGGGAGAACTCACTTCAGAGGGAGCAGAGAGGAGGAGGAGACTGTTCTGTACAAGGGCTGAAAATAGGTGTGAGGAACATTATCTGCAAATTATACCTATTATTGTGAGAAAAATGCTTCTACTCAGGATGAAAATGCCCCGAGGCAGCATAAAAATGAACTATTTACTAACCATCAACCCGGGCTGGGCTCCCACGCGACCAATGACTTTGGGGAAAGGAGGGAAGGGATCAGAGTTTTGAGTATTGCAATTGTGGCAATTCAAACCTACTGAGAAATAGCTCAATTAAGGGTTTTGAAACACAGGACATACGAGCCAGGCCCAGATGCAACCACTCCTCTAGGAAGAAAAACAAGTGCTTTCTTGACCCAAGTCTTAGATTGCCCGAACTACAATAAAAACAGCTTTTTTTTTTTTTTCAGGTGTGCTTCTTGACAATCCTGATCAGGTGCGACCTCCCTAGTTTTTATATTTTTGGTCCAATTTCCCTTTGGAAAAGGCACATTCATCTTCCAGATTCTGGTTCAGAAAGAAGAGCTGGTTGGCCCAAGACGCCACCCACACCTGTTGGCTGTGATAAGTAGAAGAAGCTGGGCCCAAGGCACGCCAGGACCCTCTGCCCCGCTGCCATGGCCCAGGGACACCAAGGTGAGGAGGGGACGCACCCCAAAGTGCCAAGGGAACAGCCCAGCTCCGCTCTCTGTGGCCCCAAGTCCCTCCATCATGTTTCTGTGCCTGTTCCCTGCCAGGTGCGGGACCCAGCTCCTCCCCAGGGCCACCCTGAAGTCCCCAGGCCGAGCCCTGTCACCCCACAGCCCTGCTCCACGGGAGCACAGCCCAGTGTCACCAGCACTAGCAGCTCAGCCGCTCCTTCTGCCCCCCAAACTCTGCACACCACAGCACTGCCACCTTCCCACCTGAAAGGAAATACTTACTGCCTTCGCTCTGGTTGTCCTTGTTCGAGTTGTAGACCTGGAAAACACAAGAAGAAAGTCTTATGAAGACCCTGGCTCCACCTGGGACGGGACCGCTGACAAGTCTGGTGTCCCCCTGGCTGGTGACAGCTGGCAGGAGGACCTGCCTTGACCTCCCACCACAGCCTTCTGCATTCCAAACGCCAGGCTGCCAAAGCTTAGGAGCTGGATTGCAATAACTAGGACAGTTCTTAAAATGAGAGAATGCAAATGGGATGGACTAGGTGAAAACAGAAACTAAAGGGGCTTTTCAACAAAACAAAGGGAGGCATTCTCGAAGATGCACATAAAGGGTATAAACTTAGAGCAGAGCAGACAATTCCCTTTACATCTTACGGGCATTACAGTAACATCCGGCAGGTGCGACTCCGACAAGTAGGAGGAAGCCACCCTCCCTCACAGTCACATACAGCCTGAATGAGTGAGTCAGGCAAAGGGTAAGAGAGGAAAAGAAATGTCATTAATGTAGAGAGGACCTGAAATGCAGAAGGATGAGGCAATGCACCCAACACTGCTCGTGACAGAGCCGCCCTCTGAGTCAGCGCCGGGCCTTCATTCCAAGACTCTCCTGTCTTCAAATATTGGTGCTCTTCCTCCTGTCCCAATCACTACTACAGCTTGGCTACTTTAGATTAAAGTAATGTTTCAATGTATACAGTAAAGAGGGGAAAAACAATAGGAGAAGGTTTTAATCACAGTTTGAGGACGATTTAAAAGCCCAGCATAATGAAAACTGCAGCTGCAAGATCAGCCTTCAGACAGGTTGCATTTCTCTAGCTCCACAGAGTAAAATGTTTTAAAATAATCCTTCATCACACCCGACACCCAACAGAAACACACACACACGCCAGCGCTCCATCAGCACCGCGAGCTGGAGCCGAGCGCAGCAGCATCCATTCAAACAGGAAAAAAGGCCCGTGTAGGCTGTTAAACAAAGCCAGTGGCGTGCACACCCTTCCTCTGTGGGAACAAAGCTGGGAGCCCCCTGCCACCGGCAGTGCAGCACGGGGAACTGATTTAATCACATGCCACCTCCAGAAATAGCAAGTGGGGAAGGAAAGTTTCCAAAGGCAATGTTGATAGCAACACCCAAGGCAGCAACGGCCGACACATCCGAGGGGAGTGGGGAGGAGAGGCTCCCAACTGCCATCAGGCAGGCAAGCATTCCTCGACCTTTCCCACCACAGGCTCCCAATTAACAATATTATAAAACAATAAAATAACAATAAAATCCCCCAGGGCTCGGTTTTGGGGCCACTCCTGTTTAACATCGTTATTGATGATCTAGATGAGGGGATCGAGTGCACCCTCAGTCAGTTTGCAGACAACACCAAGTTGGGTGGGAGTGTTGATCTGCTCAAGGGCAGGGAGGATCTACAGAGGGATCTGGCCAGGCTGGAGCGATGGGCTGAGTGAGCCCAACTGGAGGAGTTTCAATAAGGCCAAATCCCGGGTTCTGCACCTCGGTGACAACAACCCCCAGCAGCACTACAGGCTTGGGGAGGAGTGGCTGGAGAGCTGCCAGTCAGAGAGACCTGGGCTCTTGTTGCCAGCCGGCTGAACAGGAGCCAGCAGTGTGCCCAGGTGGCCGAGAAGGCCAATGGCATCCTGGCTTGTATCAGCACTAGCGTGGCCAGCAGGGACATGGAAGGGATCTTACCCCTGTGCTCAGCACTGGTGAGGCCGCACCTTGATGACTGGGTTCAGTTTTGGGCCCCTCACTCCAAAAAGGCCATTGAATGACTCGAGCGTGTCCAGAGAAGGGCAACGGAGCTGGTGCAGGGTCTGGAGCACAGGTGTGATGGGGAGCGGCTGAGGGAACTGGGGGGGTTTAGTCTGGAGAAGAAGAGGCTGAGGGGAGACCTCATGGCCCTCTACAACTCCCTGAAAGGAGGGTGCAGAGGGGGCGGATGAGTCTCTTGACCCAAGGAACAAGCACCAGGACAAGAGGGAATGGCCTCAAGCTGCGCCAGGGCAGGGCAGACTGGCTCTTAGGAAGTATTTCTGTCCAAAACGGGTTGTTGGGCGTTGGAATGGGCTGCCCAGGGCAGGGGGGGAGTCCCCATCCCTGGAGGGGTTGAAGAGTCGGGTTGACCCAGAGCTGAGGGATCTGGTGGAGTCGAGAACAGTCAGGGTGAGATGAATGGTTGGACTGGAGGAGCTTCAAGGGCTTTTCCAACCGAGATGATTCTGTGACATTCACACCAAGGACAGAGATTCAGAAGCTGCCCGTGGGTGCGAGGGTCTGCATGCTGCCCGTGGGGTCCCTGCTGCCAGCGCCCCCCCCAAGAGCTCCAGCAGAAGCGTGAGACTGGGCAGGTGACACTAGAATGGTCTCAAAGGATTGGTGCCAGCGGCAGCCGGGCACACACACTGCTGACCACAGCAGGCCTCGCCACCGTCCCAACACCCACCCGATCTCCCCATTACCCCTGCCAAAACACCCCACAAAACAGCTGTGTGTCACGTAGTGCTCCTGCGACAGCACCATTAAGCCACTTAAACAGTTGCCTTCCTTGGAGGGCACCAAACCAGAGGCCATTCCTGTGCTCCCCGGCCTGTCGGCTGCAGCTCCACAGACACCTCTGTGGTGGCTGCATGTGCCTGTTGGGGTGCTGAACTGAACAAGGGAACTTCATCGGCATCAAAGAACAAAATGAACCTCTTCTGTGGGTTTATCTTTAACCAAGACCTACCCCTCGATGCCACCCCCTGCACGGCCACAGCCAGCCACGCTGGCACCAGCCAGCCTTGCATCAGCCACCCCAGACATGTTCAGGGAAGGGCAAATCTAATGGCCCAGCTCAAAAGTGGGCGTTTGGGCAGAGACTGACCCCTTTGCTAATTCCCACTCTTCCTAGGATATTTCCCAAGGAGCACTTTCCCCTCCCGGGGCACCTAGCTATGCAACATAAGACAAAGCAGATATTTTTGTTTGCAGGAGAAAATCTATCACCCCACATCTGGAAACTGGGGGATGATTCAGCAGCAAAACCAGCTGTAGTCAGCAAGTGAGTTTTCCTCCAGGAATAGTGTTTATATCAAGAAAATAAAATAAGTGAAAAGAGGGAAGGAAACCAACAGCAGGCTTCTCTGCTAGTGGTGCTGTCTAGCAGCCCTGGCCACAAAGACAATTTTCCCTAAAGAAGTTTTTCTCTCCAACTTCAGTGTTGAGGACTCGTCGAAGGGACGAGGGAGACAGTTTGAGGTGACTCTTACCCAAAGGTTTGCAGGCGCACGGCCCGTCCTCGGGATCCCACGCAGACCTCAAGCCCTGTGCTCTGCCCTGGCTCACTCAGACACCAGCTCCTGTGTTTGGGACACCAAAATATTTTCCAGTCCTCCTGGGTGAACCCAGTTTTCAGCCACTTGCTCTGGCACCTGACACGCGTCCCAGCACAGATTTGCTACCTGCTGTCCTTCCCCCGATGGTTTCCTCTGCTGCCCAGGTGCAAAGGACGGGCCACACAGCTCGAGTTATGGTGCCCGGCACATCAGCTACAGGGAGAAAGGTGTCTGCCTGAATATTCGCTCTTCCAGTTCGGTTACGTGAAACAATAGAGGGGTTGTTAGTCATCAGAGGCTGTTCTTTAAAAAAAGGGAAAAGGACAGACAAGGAACCACAATATACTTATGCCATTAATTGCAAAGTGTGCACACAGTGAAAGGAAATTTCATGCGGAGGTCAACTATGCAACCATAAAACAAGGAGATACTGTCACCCTACATCCATCGTATTAAGGAGAAACCTTTTATCCATTGTCAGTGTGTTAATCTATTAACACCACTCTGCAACATCAGGGTTTTAACCAAGCCCCAATTCTGTACTATCATTTCCTTTTCCAAGAAAAACATTACTTTTAAAAAGAAATCCTTTCCCCGTACCGCCTCAAGCCTTTTGAAGAGAGAGATTTTTCAGGATAAGAGAAAGTTTCCAAGTTTGAAGAAAGGTCTGTTGTGTATGAAGCCCAAGAGCAAAGCTCCTCCAGCACCCCAAGGGCCGACATCTGCCCCGCTGTCAAAAACGCGCCCTTAGAGCCGCCAGACTGGGCTGGCCCGGCCCGCAGAGACCCCGCGGGGTCTTGGCATGGCAAAGGTCAGCTCAGCTTTATGGGTATTAATATTCTGCTCTTTCCAAAATAGCTTTGATAATATGCAGGGGTTAAAGCACAAGGATGCTTTTCAAGATTAAGCCTCATATGCAAGTCAGTCAGCTGGTGGGCCAACTCCATGCGAAAGGCTGCTGCATTTTAAAGAGGTTCTTACTATTCATTATACCCAAGTCTCCATTGATTACTGACAAAAATAAAGTTACAGATTGTTCAGACAGAAGCGTGTTTCCCCTGCACCATCCTCCCTGTAACTCCACCACACTGTTACACTGTCAATTCATCTTTACAGCACCACAGAAAATTATAAGCCAAATCATTCTGCCAAGGGCCGGAGGCCCTGAGCTCCCTGGCACTCCCCGGGCACAGCGCGCTCTCAGCCACCCAATGCTGGTGAACAGGCTCTGCCACCCAGTCCAGAACAGAAAAACTCAGCACAGCTGGGGAGACCTCCAGTGAGCCCCACAGCTAGCGGGTTGCTGGGCCTGTGTTCAGACAGCGGAGATCAACAAAGCTCTCTGTACAGAAGCTGTGAAGCCACCTCTGACCTCCCAGGTCCACCCGAGCCCACCACTGCCTGCGGTCCTCGGGCAGAAGCACCCACCTGTAGATGCAGCCAGCACGGCAACCGTGGCTGTTTCTCCTTCAGTGGCTGTTTCTCCTTCACCATGTTTGAATCCAGCACAGGCTGCTGTCGCACCGCTGCCTGCCCACCCACCATGCCAAGCGAGGTCTGCCCCAGCCACCCGTGCTGGCTGCTCTGCCAGGGCAGAGAACCAAAGGGAACCAAAGGAAACACCTCGCTTGGCTGCGTAAAGGACTAAAACATTTCCCCGTAGGACTTGGACGGCAAAGGACCGAACACTCATGAAATAGTTGTGCGATCTCCACGGCAGTGCCTGCTGCAGACTTGCTGCTTGCAGTGCCCGGACGGGGATCACCAGGGTACGGGCATCACCAGGGGCACCGGCTGCCCCAGACACGGGGGACTGGCGTGCCCGGGGTGGGTACAGGACCCAGGCTGGGAGCACGCAGCCTTCAAAAACCTCCTCTAAACCCTCTTCCAAATAACTTCCAAGCACTATGTCTGAAGAGAGAGGCAGATATATTTTTTTTCCCCCTCCCACAATCCTCTCTCCTGCATTTCTGGGCACAGCTCTGGCTGTGCAGGCTGCCTTGCCACGGCCGTGCCGGTGAGCGCTGGGTGCCGGCTCACGGGGCTCTGATGCTTGTGCCAGCCTAAGAGCGAAGGGATAGCAGGGCTACACCTCGCAGGGTAACAGCATTTAACAGGCAGCATGCGGGAGGTTAGCTGAGAACAGGCAGTTCTGCAGACGTGCACATCACCCAGGATAGAGCCAGATGATAAAACACCATAAAATACGTGTATTTGTATACGCACACACACCATCTTCCTGTTGTCAACACAACTCTGGAGAAAACAGACCTAAACCCAGAAAGCTTCTCATGAAATAAAAAAGCTTCTTTTGCTTTTCAGTGTTAGTCACTGATGAAGGGTAGGAAATCTGAGAGAAGAAAGCATTTGCCAAGAGGTGAAGGGCCCGTGTCCCACGTACCGCGTGTGGGAACAGGCTCAGTTATAAAACTCACAAAACTCAGGCTAGTGACTAACTTGGAGACAAATCCCTACCCTGCAGCACCGCAGTCGTTTTAACATCACGCTCTCACTAATTATTCCCATTTGATTGTATCTTCAGAGCCAAAAGATTTTTACTAGGAAGTTTCAGAAGTGGTATGTATAGAAAAAAATATATTAACCTAGTACAAAACTTGCAGACCTTGATGCCTTGAATTTAGTTTTCTGAATTCATGCTGTAGATGGTCAAAACCAGACTGTACCTTTTTTAGTGGAAGCTGCCGCTGCTTAATTTCTGCAGAATCACTGCTGTTTGGAGGCTTAAAACAAGGCCTTTATGACTTATTATTGTAAAATACTGAGATACATCTGTAAGTAATCCAGAAGCATAAGTTTTCCAAGAGCACAACAGAAATTGCGATTCATTATTATTTTGAAATTTTCCTGCAAAGTTAAAATCCCCCCCCAGGACACCTGAGCTATGCTCTGTTATTAACTCAATATTTAAGATAATCGATCAAAGAACAAGTTAATTCTTCCCGGTGGAATATTTCACCAGCTACACACCATGTTTTGCAGAGGAAACAGTTTTATAGAGATGATTAAGAGGCCTGCGATGTTCAGGGGCGTGCCGAGCCGCCCCGCTCCCTGGCTGCTGGTGCGCCCACTCACTTGCGTCCTCCCCGCAGCCACGGTCCATCGCTTCCTCCTTGATTCACGTCTCCAACACCCCGTGGAGCCAAGTATGGCCAGAAGAAGCAATGCAGACCGCGGGACCCGCTCCAGCCCCCCCCCCAAACTTCAGTGCCATCATTTCCATGTAGAAACACCTACACTGGCGCTGTGGGTAACACAAACATAAACTGTGGATTTTCATAATCAAAAATACCCCAATAGCCACGATCTGTAGCCTAAAATCCTTCTGCAACCACCATTCCCAGCCCGATGCCACCTCCTGCTTGCGCACAGATCAGTCAAGAAGAATCCAACCCATCCGTTTCCCAACCTGATCCTAAACAAACGGCACACACAAAGAGCAAACAGGTATGTGGGGCGTTCAGGATGAAACTGGATTGTGGGAAAAGAAAAGGAAAAGGAAGTAGCTGCGGTTTGGAAGGGGAACTAAGAAAAGATGATGTTGAGTAATTTGATGTTTATTTCCTCATTTCAGGGTTCCCACTGGCCACCCATGATGTCTATTAACCTCCACAATAAATTAACTGTGCTTTCATACAGCAGTTGCATGTGTGCACACATCCTTTATACAAATAGGCTACATTTCATATACAGAGCAGGTTTTTATTTAAAATTCAAAATGGCCCAATGTATCCCTTGGAGGTTGCACAGTGTTCAGCACAGTCCCGAAAACCTTTCAGGTTCCAACATTGGCATGAAATGCTGCCCAAATGGCTAAAATCTAGAGGAAAGAATTGTGTGGGAGGCAGCAGTGATTTCTAGAAGCCCTAACCAGCCGCGGGGCCGGCAACCCTGCAGCGGCAGGCAGAGGCATCACCATTTGATCTCAAATCACCATTTGAGAAGGAACCCACCATTTTGGTCGCCTAGTCTGTGTCCAGGCGTGGAAGATTCCACCTCACACTCCTTTTAGTAGCACTGGAACCTACCCTTCAACCCAGACTTTCCATTCAGACTAAAACTACTGTCAGATTAGGCCAGTCCTGCCAGATTTCCTTGGTCTCCCTGGAGGAGCGCAGTGTTTGCAAAGCCCTGAGCAATAGGAGGAAATGCTGCAGTGTTATGCAATTTCCTTGTGATTCATATTCAGAAATCCTCAAAACAACCACGAACGAGTTTTTCAACTTTTGGCTCAGAAGATGCACAAGCCAAAAGAGTATAAATAGAAATCGTTATATTCCCTCAGAATCAGTAGTCCAGCTGGCTTGCCAGCCACCCAAGGACAGGTTGTGAAGACACGGGCAGGAGGAGCACAGACTTACACGGGTATTTTTCAACCTTTTTGTAAACACAAAAGGAAAACAGGGTGAAAAACAGCATGCAGGCTGGAGTCCAGCCACTCGGATTGACTCAGATGGTGCTTGGTGGGGTGGTGTCTGCAGCGCTCTGAAGCTGCAAAGCAGCCGCTGCACGAGGACCCGCTCAGCCCCGCAGCAGTAACACGCGCTGGGACTCCTGCACATCCCTTTTCCTACCCGTTCAGTTGCCCTGCGTGAGAGGGACGACAGCCCATCTGCTTGGAACAAGCCTTTTCTCTTAACCTCTTTCTCACCTGGACACCAACGCTGCACCTGATGACTCCCCGCAGTCCAGATCCTAAAGCCCTCGTCCCCTTCGGAGCACAACACGCACTGAAACAAATCAAGATCCATCCTGGAGAATTTGTTTCCAATCCTACACAAGGAGTTGGAAGCCTGAGAAGCAGCAACCATTAAGGAAAAGATTTATGAAAATTATCCTGCAATGCCTGGACAGAAATCCCTTCAGGATGATGTGGCACAGTGCTCAGGTGCTTGTAGAAGGCCGGAGAGGACTAACTCTTGTGCTCACTTAAAGCTCTGGCAGCACATGAAAATCCCCTCTGATGAAGTGTAGTGCGGGTGCTGTACGTAAGGACAAACAGGCTTTGTGTGGAGATCTTGGGTAACTCTCAGTGACTTCAAAAGAGCAAAACTTCAGTGAATTATTGAGCACGTTCAGCTTAAAAGATAAGGCGGCGTTATTTTGTTTCTGCTATTTTTACTGCCAAATACTCCATTATTTTCATAGCAATTCAAGGGAAAAATAAAGTGAAAAATTAGCATTTTCAAGCCTAACCTTAGCCCATACGTGTGGCACATTTTCTCTGACTGTGAAGACTATAAGGAGTTACCTCCTCACTTCCCCAAACTGCTGTTGGATGGAAGCACTTTCAGGGACTCCAGAGAAAGGCCAATCTGGGTTATCCATTTCTTCTGGCCAGGCACGTTACTGCTCACTTTTCTTTTCCTGTGGCTATTACTGCACTTGTGTCTTTCCATGTTATTGCCAGAACTGGCCTTCATGAAGCCAGGCAGACTCCAGCCCTCCCTACCTGCCCTCGCCTGGTCACACAGACCGGGAGCCCCTTTCCCTCGGGAGCGACGTGGGAGAAGCTGGTTCCTCTGCTTTGCTCTCCCACGCCGCAGGAGGGAAGAGGGGAGAAGGTGCTTCCCTGCAGACGGACGGCAGCTTGCTCTGGGGAACCCCAGAAAAAACAGCACTCCCCAGGCGAGCGCTCCCCTTGCCAGGAACACTTTGTGCATTGTTTCACTGCTCTGGCTGCCACAGTGACGCTCCTGCTGTGCCATTTCACCCAAACAGCAAGGCAGGGCCACCGGAGCTGCAGAGCATGCCGAATGCCCCGCGTCCTCCTGCCTGCGTGCCCGCGGGAGGTCGTGGTGCCCCCGCTCAGCCCCGCAGGCAGCAGCATAATGATGGTTTCACACCTGGCTTCGGTTCATCTAACACCGCCCTGCAGCTGAAGGGAACCATCTCGCCCTCCGCACGCTCGCAGCCACGCTCTCCCACCTACACAGCCGCACAGGGAGTCTGATCCAGCTGAAAATTAATCTAGCAAGCCAGTTATTAGGATTATTATTACTTGACAGCCTGCAGCCAGATCAGGTTCACAGTGTGGGCACACAAATGGTTGGTCCAGCACCAGAGAAATAGAGAATGAGCAGCCGAGGATGGAGTGGGGAGTAGGCTCCCCGCCTCCCACCGTCCCCAGACGGGGATCGACACGTGCATGGAAATGCACCCTGAGCCACCTCCAGCCTCCGGAGCCGCCGAGCACCCCGACAGCCCTGCTGTTGTCCCCACGCCCCACCTGCTGCCACCCAGAGCTGAACGTGACTCAGGGCAGCACCACAACACCCCAGCAAGCAGGGGCTGTTTGCTCGGCCGCAGGCTCCCAGCCCCATCCCCGCAGAGTCCCATCTCCTGCAGCGTACGCAGGAGTGCCCAGAGCTGGGTCAGAGCACCCGGGGCTCCCCAACATGAGCTGGGGTGGGCACGCCTGAGGAGGGGAAGACAACGCACCCCCTGCCCCCCACAGCAACAGGGAAGCGGGGAAGAGGAAGGAAGAAAGAGAAAAAGAAAAGAGCAAGATGGGCACGGGTCCATACCACGCCAGGCAGATCCTCTGCACCTGACGCCTGAGCAAGCTTGGCACACCAGTGTGGAGCTGCTATGCTGGGACACAGCCCAGTAGCAGGATGCCAGCAAAGCACAGAGCAGGAAGGCTCATGTACAAAAAAGCATATTTCCTTGTTAAAAGCAGGACACCTGGCAACCTTGATGAAATCAGCCCTTGTTTCTGGCTCTGCCTTATCAACCCTGTTCTAATTCTGTCCAAGAGCCAGGTTTTCGTACTACAAGCAGGATTTTCAGAGCTAGACTACACTGTGTTGTGGCTAGAAATAACCTTCCTTGCTCTCTGAGCCAGAACGATACAGATAGGAGTAAGATCTTTCCCAGCCCACATCCCTGCAAACCTCCCTGCAGGGGGAGGGGAGGAAAAAATATGCCTTTGCTTCCCAAGTGAAAGACTTGGCAGGGCAGCAGAAACCCGCTGTGAAATGCTGGTTTATGTCATTCAAACGAGGGCTGTTCATTTGGAAGAAGGTGGCCCAGGGTCCCTGGCAGCTCCTTCCTTCCTTCCTTCCTTCCCTCCCAACCTACTGTTCAGCACTGAACTAATGCATTGCAGTCGGAGCCACCCCCCCACCTCGCTTCCCTCCTTCTCTCTCCCCCTCCTTCAGCTCAGAACTTCCACCAATGCCTGAGTCTGATTAAAAGACAAAAAAAAAAAAAAATATCTATCAAAAGTGAAGCATCTGGGGGCTTGAATCCTCTACACGGGTCTTGCTCTTCTGTCTCTCCATGCTGAACTAAATGATGGTTCTAATTAAAAACAAGCCCACGTTTTATTACAAGTGCAGGCATTCCCAAGAGCTTCCAAAGCCGAAGCCGACCGGGCTACCCGCCAGCCATCTGGACTGCTTAGCTCAGCGCAGTTATATAACCCGCTGTGTTTGTCACCCGAGGAAAAAAATTACCTGGGTCAACCTAAGGAAAAAAATCACCTGGGTCAAACTACCAACCTAGCATGGGTAGGAAAGGAAAAATCAAGCAGCAGACACTTTGGGAGAAAAAACATGGGGGTAGGTGGAAGCGCCGGGGAGCAAAGCATGTTCGATATACAGCAGTCTCTAGAATAATGTAACTAAAGGTCAACTGGTTTAGAAAAATACATTTTTGGAATAACTAAAGCATTTAAAGTTTCACAGAGCAGCATTTTTAAGCAAGTCCAGCGGAGCAGATATGTTCAGATCACTCAAGTGACTGATTAAGAGTGAAAACTTCTACTAGTTTAACAGCTTCCCCTAAGTTTTCTAGGATGCTTGAGCAACAACTTGCACATCCTCCTCCGCCAGCTATCTGCACTGGAGTCCAGCCAGCTTCTCACTCTCCCTCTCTCCCGCAAGCACACACGCCCTTCCTCCTTTCAACGTCTACTGACGAACAAGGAGCCTGAACACATCAAAACCAACCTAATTTTAAATGACAGTGTCATCTTTATTTTTAAAATAACTGTAACACAGACATGCCTCGCGTTCCTCCTCTGTGAAAAGAAGTTTGACACTGCCCAGTTGTTCTGAACAATGGCTGGTGGTTTAACGCCAAGACTGCAACATCTTTGAGGCAAGACCACTTTTAAACCTCGATGCTAGGGGGGACACCGGCTCAGCCGTCGGGGCGGGTGTGCTGGCAGCGCAGCCCATGGCGGGGACCCCGGGGCTCTGGGGGAGTCAGCAGGAAGGGGACCACGATCCCACACTCGTCAACCCTGCCCTCCGCACCCTGGGAGACCTCTGCGAGCCCCAGGAAGCCTCTGTGAGCCCCGGGCAGCTGCCGAGGTGCTTTCCTAGAGCAGCCCCGGGATGCCATGCAGGGCTCGCAGTGCCCCTTCGCCTCCCTGGTGCTGGGAGCCAGCCCGACAGAGACCTGAATGCTCTCAGTGCCCCTCTCCAAAACTGCAGCAGGACATTTACCCCTTTCCAGACATGACTTGAAATTCCAAAGCGCTAATAACGCCCCCCCGGGAAACTACTCACCCTCAGCACGTACACAGCACCACGAGGAGCATTTCTACCACGTGGCATCCACCAAACGCTGGCTGAGGGTCGGCGTGGGGCATGTCCACCCTGCACGCCGCTGCAGCCCGAGCCCGGCGCACGAGCTGCCCTCCCCAGCAGCGCTGTGCCCGCAGCCCGCCTGCTCCTGCCAGAGCCCAGCCCCGCTCCCCGGCTCCGCACGGGCACGGCGCTGCAGGGGGTCTGCCAGCAGCGGCCAACCGAGGGTGGCACGGGAAAGGGACCAGAAGGACAGAAATAAGATGATTTTAAAACAGCTGGAGTTTCGAAGGGCGGACTTTCTTCTGATGCTGCAGGTAGGAGGAGGAAAAAGCCTGGGTCAGGGACCATGGTGGGAGTGTAGCAGGACAGTAAATCACTGCTCAAAATGAAACGCAAGGACCAATAAAGGAGGAAGCAAAGAAAGAGGCCAGTTTTGCAACTGATTGTACAATGAACTTAATTACTTTAATTTTTAAAGTGGAATAAAATACTTTAATAGTCTAATCAAACTGGCAGAGAAGTTTGTTCTACTAACATGGAGCTATTCCATGAATTTCTACATGCTCCTTGAATTGTCTGCTCAAGTATCTCTAAGCAGAGGTGATACAAGAGCAGGGAGGAAAGGCAAGCAAACGTACTCTCTCTGGTCTTTCACTCCAGTAAGTGCTTTGTGTCTCCCCACACAGCTGGACAGATGTGGCTGGCGGGTGGGCAGCCGGGTTCACACCAGAGCAGTGCGAACGTGAAATCACTTGATGCAACCACTCTGCAACCTCTTCTTAAGCTGGTTCACCCATCCAGGCCCAGACTTACAGACACGTTACCACATGTCAGCTGATCCCTCCTGCTCACACACACACCGCACTCGTCGCCAGCACGCTGCAGTTCAAGTTCCATTAACCGGCTTTTGCCAGGGACTCTGCAAACTCAAGTCATGTCTCACCACCCCCCTCACCTCCTGGCCTGAACCGAAGGAAAAGAAAAGCTGCAGCCGTCGGTGGGTGTCCCACACAGAAGGGGGGTGCAGATCTGTGACCTGCGCTCAGAACCCCAGCCCTCCTCCTCCGTGAGTCTGCCTCAGGGGTATCAGCAGCAAGATAATACGAGAGCAGACGTGCAGCTGCCAATGCTTCCCCAGCAGAACCAACATCTAAAGGGAGAGCGGAACCCAACTCATGTCATGGGACCAACCACCCTCGTCTCCAAGTAAAGTCCAACTTTCAAAGCCAATTTGTGCAGCACAGACCTCAACGAAGAGTGTCACGGCAAAGCTGGCTACAGCAAAGATTGTGTTAAAGAAATGACGAGGGATTCATGCACAGGAGATGGAAACCAGTGAGCAGCCACTGCTTTGCTCCTGGATGTCCCCACAGCTGAGCTAGAAGAAAGAGAAGAGGTCACAAGCTTTCTGAAAGCGGCTGGGATAGCACTTTTAGGTGTGCAAAAGCAGTCCGAGGGCCCTTTTCTCTTTTTAAGATGATCTAGAATGCCTCTGTCAGTATTTTTCTCTTTATCAGCTTCTTAAGCACAGGACAAAAAACAGTCAGCCTGAAGCAGCAGTGATTCTGGCTGGGTAAGCTATCAACCACTGAAGCAGCATTTGCTGGAACCATAAATAAAAGCCTGAAGTCAAGGCCTAGGACCTCACTGGCTTAAGCGCTTTAGAAACAAAATAAAAGCTTATAAACTCAATGTAAAGTTACTGCTTTTATAGGCTTAAAATAGGTTATGAAACAGAAGAGGGAGAAGGGAACAGCGCTAAGAGCATGTGATACAAAAACTAACATGGAACATGACAAATTATCATTCAGTCTGAAAGCGCTGGCTGATTCACTGAGGATCCTTTTCTACCACCTTGTCCCCAGAAAGGACAAAGAACTTTTTGAGGCAAAAGTCTTGAACTGTGGGATGCAAAAAAGCCAAGCAGAAGCTCCAGTGGGCCAGGCTTTGCTGCCAAGCTGGCAGTGGGGCTGCACAGGACAGACCTCACCGAGGCAGAGGTGCTGCTCTCAGAGGCAGTTCCGATGCTCCCAGGCGGCACGAGAGCACGGGCAAGCCCACAGCTGCGGTTCAGGGAAAGTTCACTAGGTTGTCTGGGTCAGGGAGCCAATTAGAGGCAAAGAGAAAAAGCAAACAGTAGAAACTTAGAGATTGAGAGGGGGCAGAGTGGGGAAAAAATGTCCTGTTCAGCAAAGAGAGACAGGGAGATGGAGAAGCAGCAACTGGAATGAGTCAGGTCATGGAAAACAACAGAAAGAAAGAATTTGCCATAAGCAAACAAACCCGGACAGGACGAAGGCCACGAAAAAACTGCAAGATAAAGCAGACACAAATAACCATCTTTCACTGGAAAGCCCACAGAAACACACATCCATGGGATCGAGAGGGCAAAAAGATCAGCAGGGAAAAGGCTGCGAGGAAACACTCTGAAGAGACAGACACGGACCAAACCCTGGAGAGCATCAGAAGTGTAAACACGATGATCGCTCCGACACCTCGCCCACAGGCTCTCCCATGCAACGAGAGAACAGCCAAAGACCACCTGTGGTCAAAGATGTTCTGGGTGAGGATTTTTCTACTGCCTCTAATAATTCACCTTCCTCAGTGCCTACCAATTTACAGCCAGTGCCCTCAGAGAAAAGCGCTGCTGACATTATCGGTAGCCAGAGCAGTTGGTCCCCAAGTCCTGCCCGAGGCTGGTGCAGCAGCAGCTGCAAACACGCCATCCTAAGCACAAATCGCTGGTGCCGTCTCCATCAGTGAGGGGTTTTTCAAGCTCTGTTGGAAGCACTTAGCTACAGAGGTAATGAGTGCAGTACCAAAACCAATATAGAAGAAGAAAGTGACCTCCGAGGAGTGGGAGATGAGATGAATTAAAACAATAAAGCAGATCCGCAGCGAGTCCCGGCGCAATACGAGGAGGTTGGGAAGGCGGGTGGCTGGTGCCCAACCGCCCCCCGTGCCGGCGCGGGTGTTGGGACTGAAGTCCTTCAAGTTAATTTATTTTTTGAATGAGCCAAAATGACAGGAATGCCGAGGTTGAAAGCACTGGATTGAGTTCAAAAGACATCATTTCCACTGGGAAATAAATCTCTCACCATTTTGTATAATTAGACATGGAAAATGAAAAACAATTTCAGAAAGAATTCCCAGAAGCAATATCCGAGGAGGAGGCGGGAGGCGAGGGTGCTGCGTGTTGGACAGGAATGCAAGGCTGGGCTTTGTTGTTACGCTGGGGTTTGCTATAAAAACACAACACTACATCTCCAGAGCAGCAACGCTGAAGGAGCTCCAGCACCACCGAGCCACGGTCAGAGCGGGAGCGCGGCCGAGGGGCCGGGACTAGGCCCACGGTGGTGGGAGCTTCTGCTCCTCTCACCACACCAAATCAACCACCACCGCGGGTCCCACCACAGCAGGACATCCCGGCATCCACCGCAGGGACCCCGGGACACCCCAGGCCCAAACCAGAGTGACGCAAGATGGTGGCAGTGGTCACCATGGAAACGCCCAGCCTCAGGCCTGGAGACCACGGAGGGAGAGGAGGGGGGAAGGACCCCCATGGCTGGGGAGGGAGGGAGACGCTGAGAGACCTGACAAATTTTGAAGGTCTGCGCTCACCTCCCCTCAATTTACCCTGATTAAACACTGCCTGCCCCCAAAATTATCAGTTGCTTGTTTGGGGGCAGCAGCGGAAGGAAGGCAGAGGAACAGCGGGGGGAAGCGGCTCTAATTTTGGGCTGTGCCGGGTTTTGGGGACAAAACTGGGAAGTGAGTGCTTTTCCCACCCTGTGCAGTATGAAGAGCCCTGGCCATGGGAGCTGGGTGGCAGGCACTGGCTCTGGGGAGACATGTCGCTCCCCCAAACCACAGCCCCCCGGGACGAGTGGGCAAGGGCTGCCCCAGACACCCCGCAGAGCCCCTGGGCATGCGGGGGGGGGCTGGCCTAGCCCCGCTGGGGCACAAGTGCAATGAGCGGGCTGGTCTCAGCTTGCCATCTAGTGGAGAGCGGCCGTAGGGCCTCCTCCCACGCTCGCCCTGCTCCATTTTGTGCTGCCCGCGGCGCTGGGGGACGAGCGTGACGAGCCCGAGCTCCGCTCCCAACGCGGCGCAGGGACGCAACATCACCCCGTCACCCAGTGCCAGGGCGGCCGCCACGGCCCCAGCGAGGCTCAGGGTGGCCCTCGCAGATGTGGAGCCAAGGAGGAGCTGAGCTGGGTCGTGGCCGGGAGCCCTGAGACGGCTGCAGAAAGGAAATTGAGTCCTTCACGCCCGCCATGATGTGTCTGATCGCCCCGAGCTCCCACTGGCTGCAAGCAAGAGCCCTCGGCACCCTGCAAAACGGGGCTGTTTCACACCCCACCGCCAAGGAAAGGCTCCAAGTTCTTGTGCTGGTGCCACTCAACTGTCCCCCACAGCCCTCAGCTTCGCCCGCTCGGCGGCCGCGCAGCCCAGCATCCTCTCACGGAGGAGCAGACACGACCAAACCTGGGTGGGCAGGAGACCCTGGGAAGGTTTCTAGACATCAGAGTGGTGAGGTCCTGGAATTGTTTTCCAGAACGGGAGCAGAAACCTTATTTGCTCTCCAGAGGACAGAGCTTCATCACACTAAGAGTGCGAGGAGGAACAGGGCCCTTCCAGTACGACAGGTCCGACCCCTGGGAGGTCCCAGGACAAAAAGCTTCTGCCAGGCTGCCCTGCCTTTCCATCCAGTGACCAGCCTCCAGCTTCCCGAAGCACAGGAGGGACTTTGTACTTTGTTCTTGCCTTTGCGAACTTGCAGATTATGTTAAAGAACTGAAGAGAGGGTAAGGGGAGCTGAAGGAAAGGAGAAGGCACTGCTGATGTGTCACCATTTCAGAGTCCTTCCTCCCTCCCTGGCAAGGGCATGAGACCGACTGCTCGCCCCCAGCCCACGGCGCACTCGGCTGTACAGCACTAACAAAACCAACTCTGATAGGAAAGGCTGGCTGTATTTTTATAGACTTGTATTGCTTTAAAGAACAAAAAAGACAAACAAAACAAATCGAGCAAAGGGCAGCACGATGCGAGCGCCAGAACAGCACTGCTCAGATCCCATCCATGTCTTACGCACTCCGACAGGATCACAGCCTGCTGCGTTTGCCGTTTAACACTAACTTCTCCATCACCACTCCGGATTAATATAGCTTAACGGGGATACGAGCGAACATGTTTCATATCCTTAACCCTCTACACACCCTTACCTCGCGAGGATCGCTTTCCTGGAGAAGCGCTTTCATGTCCCAAACACTTCAAATCCAGCACCCCACTTCTGCCCTCACTGACGTGAGAGTGATTTCTAAGATTACCGACCTGATCAGGAGGGTAAGAGCAGGAACCGCTGACACCGACATCTCCCTTTTGGCTGGCATGCTCGCTGCAGACTTGGCAAGCAAAGCCACAACCTTACTAAAACGCTTATCTTGTTCAGTTCTTTGCCACAAAGCAAACAGCCTAATTTGTGCCTCTCTTAATCCTACAGCCTACCACAGCCGCTGCCATGAGCCAACACAGCTTTTATTTTTGACTTCGGCTCCAACAAAGTTTCAGAATCACTCTGGCCTCCACCATATACATTAGCAAACTGCATCACCAGAGGAGAAAAACCATAGGAAACTTATCCTGAATATCCTAACAAAAATGAATGCAATGGCTCTGCTATGGAGTTAGTATTTTCTCCTATTTCCAGCCTCTGTAACATAAAAGAAAACCCAAAGTCAACACAGGGGGTTTAGCCAAATTAATAACAAGTGGTAAGAGTTAACAGACTGATGATAGCTATCTGGAGACTGCTTTGACTGCAAGATATATAATAAATCTTTTCAAGTTGTGACAAATGTCTTGGCTAATGCAGCCCACATTCTATGTTTAGATCTTACTAAAATGTAATACAACATTTGGTTTTAGTTTTTTAATTATAATTAAGAAACAAACTCCAGGCCACTTTATTCTCTCCACAGTCCGAATTTGCACATGGAATTACTGTCCCCACTGTGCCAATCTTTCCCACACTCTATTCAAATCAAAGGAAAACCAGACATTCTTTCCAGTAGGGTTTTTTGGTTACAGTAATATAGTCAAAGCATAGAATGGATATTTCTAGAAGTCCAGAGGTTAAATCCTTCTCTCTTGCTCAAGGAAATCTCTGCAGAGTAGGTAACATCCTACACCCTGGTGTTGCAAGATAAGAACCCAAACAGAACAGACAACAACTCCACTTTTGATGGATCGAGGAGGATAACTGAGGACAAGGAGCTACCTCGTCTGTCAGCACACACCATCTTTACCAGTAAAATGCCTCTTGGATCCATTTCCATGGAGGCTGCATTCCCAGGGCTCCCGCAGCACACCTGGAAGGCCAGGTTTAAACGCCACCAGCATTTCAGTGCCATGAGGTATTGCATTAATGCGCAGCAACAATCCTTGACGTGCTGGACGAGCAAGCTACCCTGAGCTGATGGGCATGATAGGGAAGAACAGAAATACGCAGGTGGCGGCACGAAGACCTGTGTGTTTTTGAAGGAGTTCGCATAACCAGATTCTGAAACAGGATAATCCAGGCCATCCTCCACAGCACCTTTCACGTGTGCAGCACTTCACAAACACGCAAAATCCCCGGCTGCACCTCTGCAACCTGAACCTCACAGCCCAGCTCTACTGTTGTGCCAAATGCTGGTAACATCAGCAGGTCAAAATGCAACTGGCTGACCGTATTCACGTGGCTTTCGCAGCCTGGCAACAATCCTCACATCATCCTCGTTGCAGCTTTCACATCCTCGCAACAAGGAGGTGAGGCAGTGGGAAGCGGGGGAGCAGGCTGCAGCAGGACAAGGCTTGATTCTAGGAGCAAGAACACACACTTTGTTTCTGAAGAAATTGAAAATATTGTCCTGTCTCCGGGTGCCACCAGAATGGAGGTAGGAGTCAACTTAGGAGGCAACAAGACAGCTTGCACGCTGGAACTGGAGAGGCTGCTATGTCTTACACCCGAGTGTCTTCCCACTACAGCTGCCCCAGGGCAGGGCCACCTGGGGCAAGAGCCAAGGTGGCTCCCCCAAACACAGGTCCCTTCTCAACACGACAGAAAAAGGGAGCAGAGGCTGTCCCGCGCACACCACACACATTCAGGCCTTTTTTGCCTCTGTGCCTGCCTGTCCCACAGTGCCTGTTCTTGGAAACAGTACGTCTGCAGGTGTAACTGAGCATTTCTGTCCCAGAAGCACCATTTTGCTGCAGGGAGGAAACCCAACACGGCAGAGCTGTGGTGACCGTCAGAGATAGGTCCACGCTCACAGCACACGCCCTGTGAGGGAGCAGGGCTTATCCAGCCTGGAGAAGGAAAAGCTGTGTGGGGACCTGGCCCACCCTTCCTACGAGGAAGGCGGCAGAGAGGCAGAGCCAGGCTCCTCACAGCGCTGCATGCAGGAGAGCAAGCGACAGCAGGAAAGGTTCAGAGTGGGTATCAGGAGAAACTCTCCTCCAGGAGAATGGCCAAGCAGCAGAGCTGGAGCCCAGGGAGCAGTCACCTTCCTCAGATGTTTTCAGCACCCAACCAGATAAAGCCCTGAGCAATCTGCTGTGAGCAGGTTGGACTGGAAACCTCCTGAGGTCCCGTCCCACCTGAATTACCCAATGGATCTTTGATTCCAGGCTGAGACCTGGCTGTAATCCACAATGAGATGCTTTATCTGAAATCCAGGGCAGCACCCTCACGCACACACAGCCTCCTAGACCTCTGAATGTGTTTGCCTAAGCCCAGCCTGTGCTTTCAGGCACTCGTTGAGCAGCCCACATGTATCCATGTCTCACCTGGCTTTAACAAATGCTTTTTCTGACAAACAAGGACTTTTTCGTGGCCTGGGGGCAGGGGGGGAGCTGCTCAAATCAGTACCAGTCTGTGGCCATGGGGCTGTGCTGAGACAGGACACCCTGCTCCCCGCGAGGACTCTCCGACTGCCAGAGCCTGACTCAAGCCCGGAAGCACAAACACCTACTCCAGAAACGTACGGGCTGTCCCTAACAGCCCTGGCCACTCTTGCAATCCGCAAAGTTTCTCTTCGGATCCTGCTACACTTTTGGCCATGCCAAGGCACAAGAGGCCACCTTCTAGTCCCGCTCTGCATACGAGGGCTGCTTGGCGGCGCTGCGTTTGCTGGTCATCGCTGGACAGCCGCCGCGCCAAAACCCGGCAGGGCCACGGCACCGGCACAACACAGCGCCCGCACCAGCGTCCCTCCCAGGGAACCCAGTCAGAACCAGCCAAAGCTCTTCGAGCTTGGCAGAGAAGCTTGCAGACGCATTAGAAAATAAAAAAAACAGCTATGAGTTTTCTGAAAACCTCCCTAATCCCTTCCAGAGGTGAGGAAGCCTGCGCAGCTTTGGCACGGCGGGAGCGAGCACAGCAGTGAGGAGACTATCGCAGAGCGCAGGGAACAGGGGCTATGCTCCTCTGCTCACATGAAATCTGCAATTCTCTGCAAGACCCAGAAACAGCTGCCAGATGAGCTGCAGGACTCAAAAAGCCCTGGAAATCTACAGCGTATTTTCTTCCACTGCTCTTTTTGCCATGTTTTCCTTTCAGCACAGCACAGCAGCGTGTTTGTGCTGGCCAAGCCTACCCTCCTCCTTTCCACCGCACCTTCAAGCAATCCAAGCACAGGAGATACAGTATTACCTCAAATATTTAACCAAGGGATTAAACTATTCTCTTGGCAGAAGGCGTGAGCTGCCCCACGGATACAGCTCTTGCACCGGCTGGCAGGCGCTGCGTGACAGCCTGCTTCACAGCAAACAATCTGCCCCAGGCTACGAAAAGCTCTCCACAATTTTCTCCAACGCTTTTTCGCTAATATTTCTGCTCACCGGTTCCCGGCCATCCATCGCCTCCATCCACAGCCTTCGGTCCTCTTCTGAAAGCGCCTGCATGGTGATCACGCCGGGCCTGCGGAGATAAAGGGAACACCATAAATAAACTGCAGGATGGAAAACAAAGATGACAAAGATAAATTTCCCATGAGAGAGAGAGGACAACCCTCTCCCTGGCCAAGCCCCAGCAGCATGGGGCTGAGCCCAGCCTGACCTCTCCAGGGATGTCCCTGCAGCTCCTCGCCAGGGCCAGCAAATGAGCAGAGGGTACCTCCAACAATTAACACGCATTTTCAGTGGTTTTGGCATAAGAGAGCGGGATGCCAAATTCTTCCTCTGGTTTTCAGCCAGCCAGCTCACCTGCGCTTGGGCTAAGCACATCCACACAGCAGCAGAAGGCAAGGAAGGCAACCAAACAAGCAGGAGCCCCATGCACCCCAGCCCCCCACATCCCACCACCCTCCCAAGCACCGGCTCATGGTGGGGGACCTTCTGCTTTCCTCCCCGAGCACGTCCCTATGCTGACGTGACAGGCAGTAAGGGCAGCAATGCGATCCTGGGCCGCGTGTCCCTGCGGCAGCTGTGCGGGGGGAGCGCTGCGAGGAGTCCTGGGGTGCCCCTGGGTGCTCACTCCTGCGCGGCCCTGCCACCCGCGCCGTGACACAAACAGCTCGTGAGCCGCACTGTAAATCCAGCCTCCAAAAAATAACTCTGTGTTTGATTACTTATTTTAATGAGAAGGGGAAAGAACAGGCCCAAATGCCTGCAAACAAAGCACGGGGAGCCAGGGGACACCACCAGCCCAGCCCTCACCCGCTGGCCAATGCCACCTCTAGCACCCATAAGCAGAGCTCAAGCCCTTTTCCATTTCCCTACAGGGAGTTAAAACTCAATTATCTAGCTCTGATAAGCACAACCACCAAGGGGGTGGTGGATTTAACATGGTGGAGAGTATTTGCACCACTTCAGGTGCGGGCTGTGTGTTTGCACGAGAGAGGAACCTGCCACAGAGGGGGAAGCCAACGCTCTACCCCCACGGGTCGCGTCACGGGCTGACGGTTCACTGCGCCTCTCTTGGCTGCAAGATGTCTGGCTTCCCCTCCTCAACACCCCCACTTGCCTCGCAGCCAGCAGACCCAGACCTAGCTAGTCCTATGCCCCCCCCACCCTCGCGCCTTTGGGGCCGGGTTCTCCAGCCTCTGAAGCAGGGGTCGCATCCTGCCCTGCCGCACAGCGCCTGCGGGAGCGGGAGCGGGCAGAGGCCCTGCTCTCAGCGAGACAGCCCCGATCTGTTTGTTTGGTCTGGTCGTTCTGCTCCCTCCCAGGCTATTTCCAGATGCATTAGCGAGCACAGCAGCTATTTCTGCAGGAGGAGAGCGGGCAGCAGCCCTGGCAACAGGGGAGATGGAGGCACAGCCAGGGTGCTGCGTGACTCGGCGGGCTCGGGGTGGTTACCTGTCTGCTCTCCGCAGCAATGCCTGGGGGGTTTCACCCATCGGAAGTACGACAGCAGAGAACCCCTGACGCTGCTCTTCCCATCCGCGGCAAAGCGCAGCGGCTCTGAAAAGGCCACAGAGAGCCAGGATCACCCCTCGCGGGGCAGCAGGCTGCCAGGGCACAAGGGAAGGAGTGATTTCACCTCGGGAGCTGCCAGTCAACCACCTGCGGACAGCGCTCAGCAGAGCACAGAGGCTCCTTTTGGTACTAAATCCTCAAAAACTGATAAGGCTGGGGAAAAGGGGTAATTTCTAGCTCACACTTCCCAAAAGTGATTCAGCAGGAGAACATGAGTTGCAACAACACTCTGCAAAAGTCGTTTGGTCCTTGGTAAGAGTCGATCCTCTGTTAGAAAAAAAAAACATGAACAGGGCTCCCATAGTGGTGGGCCTGGCCTGTCTTCTGGCACTTCTGATGTAGGTACGGGCAAGGAATAAAGGATTAACCCTTCTCCCTAACTCTGCTCCCCATCCAACCACCCCAACAGCAGGCTTCGGCACACACACGGCAGTTCAGCACCATTTCACCAGCAGAAGCCGTGCGTTCAGGCTTGCACAAACCCAGGTCCAAGTAAACCAGACATAATAAGTTTGATCTCCGCTAATCCCATTGGTGACTCAGTCAATACTCACCAGCTTAGTGGTTTGGAAGTTTACTCATTTTGAAGGGAAGAGGAAACCACTTAACCATCGCCCCATTTGAGAAAGAAAATGTTCAACTTCCAACGCCAAATATTTTCAAAACACTGAACAAAGCTCCTTGTTGTGCAGATACAAAGCGATTCAGGAATGGTCCCTGGTACCTGCGGAGCTGCAGGGGCACTGGCTACAGGCTGACAGCAAATCTTTCCCCCACAGCAGGAGCAGGCTTTTCCTTGGGTGACCAGAGGACTCAGCTACACCCTCCTTCAGCCAGGGCTTAAGTCTGAGTTTAAGGCAAGCTGCTGCTGAAGGCACAGATACCCCAGGTGGAAAGCCCTGGAAGGGCTCTAGCTCAACTAGGGAGACATGGGGAAAGGAAATACTGGGATTTCTTTAGCCAAGACCTTAAAACAAAGAAATTTAAATGGCTCATTTGTTCACAAATCATTCACACTGGCCAGCTAGCAAAGCACGAGGTCCTGGGGAGACAATACTGGTATCTGGTGTGCCAGGTTCCCTCAAGCACAGCGCAAAAAGGTGATAACATGAAAATGTTTGTTCTGCCTTTGAGCAGATAACAACTCTTTGGGCTACACTTCAAAGTCAAACTTATTTAACAGCATGAGGGGAGGGGCTGTGAAACTGAATTAAAAACCTATTTACATTGCAAATAGCTCTGCATTTCCTCCCACAGCGTTCATTTGCCAAGGCATCCATTGCACCACTTTCCTGAGCAGAACCGTCCTCCTGGTTGTGATAAATTTAAAATGCACCCCACACATTACGCCTCATTCATTATTTATTTGGACGATGCCCATGGGGTACCATGTGCTTAACAGTCAGGTAGCATGGCTGGCGCTGGAACAGCATCCTCCTCATGCTATCAGCGCGCAGCCGTGTCCCGCTCGCTGCCTGCAGCCAGCCTCATCATCACCCAGCTGCCCTGAAGATCAACCGTTTCCGAAAGTGCGCTCATTAGATTACAGATATCTCAATTATTCAGTGTAGAGCCTGAGACAGGGAAGGCCCTTCTCTGACTTCCTTTCCCGAAAGATAAACAGAATGTATCTGCCTTTGTTCCCTCACCCAACACACAACTGATCCTGAACACCGGAGCTAGATTTTGCCGCTGTAGCTCCCCTGCCCTCCCACAGCGGGACATGGTGTGGACAAGAGGAGCCTCCTTCACCCAGGGGGGTCTGCCGACCCCAGCCTGTGGCAGCAGGACAGCGGGCGCCCTCCTGGCTCTGACAGCTAAGATGCACGAACAGGAACTGTTGTGGCAAAGCAGATAAAGGACCCACTGATTCACTACTAGATGCTGCATCACGCATTTCATCCCCCAGGCACCAAAACCCTTCGCCTTCTGCTGGGATGCAAGGGGGGAGAGGGACATTTTGGGATCAGAAGGAATCCATTTCTGAACTGATTGGTGCGGGTAGCAGAACATGGTAAACACTTTGCAAGAAAGTATATTTTCAATATGCTATGATCTAAAAACTAAAGAGATTTTTCCATACGAGACCACACAGGAAATTTGAATTTTTCTCAATATCTCAGCTTTTGTGAAAAACAGCCTGGTTTTAAGGAGCTGTGACGCAGAGAAAATGAGAAGTCCGATAGCTTTTCCTTCTTTCAGAAAAACAAACAAATAATGAAAGCAATAGAAAGAGATAAGAACTTTCAACTCCTGCAGCAGCTTATCATACCGAGACGATCTTAACTGCTGAATGAAAAAACATAAGAGGGGACTAATACCAGGGTCTCGAGGGCCGAGCAGAACTGAGCGCACGGAGCATTTGCAGTCCCCACCTGAGCAGAGCGGTGCACCCACATGCACCCCAGGGCACCCCATGGGCGTGGGGCGCTGCCCCAGGCACCAGCAGCCAGACATGTCCCAAAAGATGAGAAAAGATGTAAATAAGGGGGAGACTTTGTTCCTGAATTCAGAAAAGTCTTGCTTGTCCACGCAAAGCTTAAAGCACCGCCGGTACAACCACCGCCATCTCGCTCCGCAGGGGCGGGGGCCAGCGGGGGTCTCCGTGGCCGCCAAGGGGGGAACGAGCTTCATCTGCTCGCTGCCAGCCCGCCAGTGAAAACCCCATGAATCGCTTTAAAAGGTCACTGGAAAGGCAACACCGGCAGAGGAACAAGTACAAGTTGTATTGCATGTGCTGTCCAAAGCATCGGTGAGAGCTGCCGGCCCCACCGGCGCTGGGGAGCGGGGAGCGCGCCCCGCCACAGCCGGGGTGGCACTCGGAAAGAAATACACAGGTCTGAAAAACACAGACCCCGAGCAAGGCCAACAACCTTCCCACTGAAAACCATCTGGTCAGGGAAATGCTCGGGCAGGCGCCTCGCAGCTCACCCACCCCAATGCCAACCTTTGTGCAGCCCGAGCGCGGTGCCGGCCGACTTGGGGCACACGGGCAGTACCCCAGGGGAGTGGCGCCACGTGCAGAGTTTACTGCCCTTACGAACAACCAGGAGACCAAAAACCCCAAACCCCCACATTTTGAATACCTCTTGTTCCCATAAAAGCCAATTGGTATTAGAAGCGCTTCGCTTCTGGCCTAGAGCAATGACCTACATTATCCTAAATTACAAAGCCTTTGTCATCAGCCAAACGAGATACTCCTCCTCCTAAGGCTCATTTTGTAAGGCACTGGCTGTCATCCCTGTTTACCTTGTTTACAAAACTGATTTAATGCACCGAGACTACAAATAAGTTTAGTTAGAAAAAAAGAGCACCGGCGGTAAAACACAGCATCCATCACACAGGGAATGTATTTCAGCCAGACACTAGAACACACTAGAACACCATTCTGGGGCTAATTTTGCTGTAACAAAGCAATAAAATATTCCTAACTTCCCACATTGAAAATCAGAACTATTTCCAAATGCAGTGTCAGGGGTTTCTTAGACCTCTCAGACACCTGTACCGCAGCTTTTCAGTCTTCAGTGCTGGGAACTTCGGCGTCTCCTTATCAGTCAACAGGAAAAGGAAACAGTGTTGTAATAACAGATTAGGCCCAAGATTTTCAGCTCGGTAGTGCTGAATCATCTTTACAGGAGAAAAAACAAATTTTTTTCCCCTCCTAACGAGCAACATCTTCTCCGGGTGTTCTTTAAAAAGCTCCCAGCCTGCGCCCCACGTTGCAGGCACAGCAGTTCCCCAGACGCCAGGCTGAGCAGCGCGTTGCCGTGCGGCTGGCGGGAAGCGGGAGGGCCCAGCCGAGGCTGCTCGGCAAACCGGGAGCGGGACCAGGGGCCCTCGGTGTGGGCACACAGCGCCGGGGTTACCGCGTCCTACCACGCCGCGCGGGTTAGCACGGACAGAGCTTGAAGAGCTACGTAAATGTTACGGTGATAGGAGATAAAAATACCAGAGTAGGAAGTGAAATTTCCTCGTGTGTGCTTCGCTGTGTGTGAGGCTGTTAGCACAGGATTTGATACAGAAGCAAACCCTAATTACTACAGGTTTTATACTGCCAGCTCCAGCAGGAGACAGAGGGATAACCTCGGTCCTGAGCCCCACCGGTGCTGCTTCATCCCCCTACCCCTGTTAGTAAGACAGACACAACCTGTCAGGCCATAATAAAACAAACTAGTAACTAAGCCAGTCTGTGCACAGAGAGCTTCAAAAATGATGGAATACGCTTTAGGAGAGCCTGGGGAGAAAGTGGACTTCACATTGCCCCTGTGGCACCACCGCAGACAAGTAACTCACTGTCAGGGACAGAGAAACACTGCAGCGGAGCACAGGCTGCCTGTCCCCTGCGGAGCCCCGGCGGGACGCCGGCTTGCAGGTGCCTCTGCGGGGTTCTCTAAGAGCAGCAGTGAGAGATGTTTTGGGCACAAATGCTGTGAGGCAGTGACATGTCACCTATCCAGCACCGCTGGAGGCAGCGGCGGCCTCTGCGTGTCGCACAGCTGCAGGTCTCGAGCCGGAGCCTGCAGATCCCCCTGGCGTGATGCTGCTGCAGGGGGGCTGGCTGCAGGTAGCCCAGAAAAGCCAACCGACCAGCGAGGGGATGCGTATCTGGAAAGATACAGAGGGGGGGCACAAACCAAAATCTGCCAAAACCCACAGCGGCAAGCAATGCCCCTTGCTCTGGCCGAGGAAGGCAGACGTGCAGCCTGGCGTGTTCTAGCTCCACGCGTCCTTCGGAAGGGACAATCCAATCTACCCGTCCATAGGAAGCAAGCGATGTGTGCAGAAAAATCTTCCTGCTCTCTTAATCCACCTGCTTAGGCCTTTGAAGGGCAGTTTCAAACCTGAGGAGAAGCGCACTTGGGTGGCATTACTCACCCTTCCCTCTGAACACCACAGACACACGTGGTTTTCTCAGCATCACAGTGGTCTCCTGGGCTGGCTTAATGACAGGTGACTGCACGCACCTACCAGTTACAAGATGCTTGACCCTTCTTGCTGGACATTGGTTACAAGTCTAATTTGAATTTAGAAGTTGCAAACAGAAAAGAAAGGGGAAAACTGCTGTAAGTCAAAACACAGTACATATGTGAGACAGAGAAGCATCTTGGGGATGTTTGCCTTAATCACATCCAGACTTCCTGCGCGGGGCTGAAGAACAAGACATCAAGTTTCTAACTTCTCTATTAGTAGAGACAATAAAAAAAACACAAAACAAAAAGCCAAAGAAGAAAAATAACCAAAAAAAACCAGCCCAAGAGAAAAAGCCCACTACACAAATCAGCCTTCTCTGTTCCGCGAAAACAGAGGCAGACCCCGCTGCAGCTAGGCTTCGGTCAGAGACAGCCTGTCATTTGTGGTCAGCAGGCTTGGGGGGAGAGTGGGGGCTGGAGTTTTTGCCAGTGCTCGGGTCCTCAAGCCAAGGACAATCTCCTCCAGCACGAAACGGAGAGCAGTGCCTCCCGAGGCGTCCTCCTGCTGCTGCCGGGCCTCCCGAGCCGCGGGCACGCTTCTCCCTCCCCGCAGGGCCCGGCTGAGCCCAGCATCTCCCGGGCACCCGCGCTCCCCCCAGGGGCACGCAGCGAAGCCGGGCCAGGCTCCGGCAGGACGGCTGCAGGGTGGCATCTGCGTGCTGCCAATCCCCGATAATCCCGGGCTGACAGGGAAATCGTTCGTCGATACACACTGCTTTGGAAGGCAGCCAAACCCCGAGAGCCGGGCAAGGGGACGGCGATCTCCAGCAAACCCTGGCCACCAACAGTGTCACCTGAAGCCCCGACGGTGCCCAGACCTCCCAATGCTCAGCATGACTATCCCGGGCACATCACACTCTCTTTTGGCCATGGCAAAACCTGCTGGCTCCTCTTCCTCTTAGGTTAACTATGTTGGATATAACCATTATTTTGGACAACTGGTGACAAATTCTGATACCAAAACCATGCAGAGTTGCCCGTCTACTAGGGGGAAAACCAGCCTTTTATTTTCTGTTTTCTGCTCTCGCCATCCTCTTGGGCAGTCTCTTGCAGCAGAAACGTGTACACGAAATGAGCAATTTCTCAGGTTTCCCCTCCTTTGCCGCTCCCCTGCCATTATTTACATTTAGCAGGCATGTTTCTGGAGTAGCTCTTGATCCCTTGCCTAGCAGGCTCCAGACATCAAGGGAAGGTTCAGCTGCTTCTGAACATGCTGCAGAAGAAAACTATTGTGGTGGCTGGCTTCTCCTCCTCCCGGTTTTATTTTGATTTTTCACATTTTAAAAAAATATCCTCGGGACATAGGAAAAAAAAAACACAAACCATGTCAGCAGAAATACTGCAGCGTTCTGGAGGAAAGCACAGCTACAGAGAGCAGGAGGCAGCCCTGGGGTTATCTTATCCCTCCGCCAACACAGGCAGAGCTCCATCATCCCAAGCCCTCCAGGCCCTGGGCTGGCAGCGCGAGGGGCTGGCACTGAAGCACAGGCTGGGCAGGGAAAGGCACTGCGGGATATTCCAGCGTTATTCAACAACTTGGGTTTGGATGGGCTCGGGTTTTCCCCAGATCTCCTGGACATTCCCACAGCGGCCGGCGGAGGGGAGGACAGCTAGAACACGAACAGGCACACAGCTGGGAGGGCAGAGACATCCAGTGACTTTGGGGTGAGCTTTTGTAAACCACATAAACGTCCTGCAGCGAGGAAGACACGGGGCAGCGACTAATACCACGTGGAACAGCACCCCCAGCCTGGTCCCCCTGTTTATATATGTGAGCCATGCATGATGCTAATTAGATATGATAACAGGCACCCGTTCCTTAGGCACTATGGAGTGAATCCACACACACATCTGCTTCAGCTGCTACGTGATAAATCACATCAGAAAGCATTTTACACCTTCAGGAAGAAGTGAAGGGCCTGGAGGTGCAAGCTGGACTTCCATTATCGCCCAGCCATAGCAGACCAGTAACAACCACTCTGCAGCACAAAAGCTGAAGTTATTCTAACACATACCCAGCGCTGGAAAGAAGCATCATATCCCTGCCAAAACACCCACAGAGCATCTTTTCCATCCTTGCAACCATTTACCTTACGTGGCCAGAGACTGCAGAAGTGCTAAAACACCATTAAAGTTTGAGAGACTTGAGTAAACTCGGCACCTTGTAAACCGAAGCACTAGCTGAATAAATTGAGAGCACCTGGCTGGAAGCACCAGGGAGAAGCGTGTTTCCATGGACTAATGCTTTCCATTCACGGAGGGTATGACTAAAGGAGAAGGGAAACACAGAAACTGCACAAGAACTTCCCAGAAAAGCCAAGTACAGATGAGTGCACCCCTTCCCTACGCACGGCCAGCGCGCGCGTCCCCTCGGCACCCCCGGCCGCAGGTACGCCGGGGCCACCGTGCCCCTTGGCGCTCACCGATCCACAGCTTCCACATCAAAGCAAAACCTCTTCTCGATGGAGTCGGTTTTCCGCCGCGTGCAAGATTTGAGGATAACAGCTTCGTCTTCTCCCTGAGAAGAAACAAAACCACAGATAAGGCCGAGAACAATCAACCAACCATGTGCGTGTTCCCAGCACCCACTGCGCTTTCAGTGAACACGTTCAAACCTGGGGGGATACAGCAACGTCAGCCTGCTAGAAATATATATTTATATATCTGACATGAGGACTTGTCTTTCACCTTGCAAACATGTTTAGTCCAAACTCTCTCACGAGGAGCCCTCCTTTCAGAACACACATGATTAAATTTGTGCATTAAGGACCCTGCGACCCACACTTCAGGCAGGCAGGGAGTGTGGAACCACAACTTTTGGGCAAAGTCGGTTTTATTTTCCATTGCTGAACAACGCATCACAGACCTGGCTGTCAATTTTCACTCCAGGCTGCATTTCTGGCAGCATTCTGCAGACGAGAACTCTTAACGAGAGCAAACATATCTTAAAATCTTTATTAGATAACAAATCAACGACAAAGCCATTCTCACATCCAAGTTGCACTGGATTTGGACACGCCGAGCAGTGATCCGGCAGGATCCGCGTGCACTGCTGTCCTCTGCTGGAGAAAATCCCTGCTCAGTCCCTGCCAGCACAGACACTGCTCCTTCTGAAATTTTTAAAATCCACGGATGACTCAATAGAAAATTAATTCTCAATGAGTTCCTGGAGATGGCCACTTTTCTGTGCTCTCTGTGCTGTTCTTGGTGACACCTTGGCTGACCACCCTGTTCCCTGACATCATCATTTTTCCAGGAAACATATTTAGAATCATAGAATCGTTTAGGTTGGAAAACACCTTTAAGATCACCGAGTCCAACCATTAATCCAGCACTGCCAAGGCCACCACTAACCCACGTCCCTAAGCACCACACCTACACAGCTTTTAAATCCCCCTAGGGATGATGACTCCACCCTGACCCTGGACAGCCTGTTCCAGGGCTTGACAACCCTTTTGGTGAAGAAATTTTTCCTAATATTCAACCTAAACCTCCCCTGGCACAACATGAAGCCGTTTCCTCTTGTCATGTTATTTGTTACTTGGGAGAAGAGACCAACCCCCACCTCACTCCAACCTCCTTTCAGGGAGTTGTAGAGGGCCATGAGGTCTCCCCTCAGCCTCCTCTTCTCCAGACTAAACCCTCCCAGTTCCCTCAGCCGCTCCCCATCAGACCTGTGCTCCAGACCCTGCACCAGCTCCGTTGCCCTTCTCTGGACACACTCCAGCTCCTCAGTGTCTTTCCTGTGGTGAGGGGCCAAAGCTGAACCCAGTATTCGAGTGTGGCCTCACCAGTGCCGAGTACAGGGGGATGATCCCGTCCCTGCTGGCCACACTACTCCTGACACAAGCCAGGATGCCGTTGGCCTTGGCCACCTGGGCACACTGCAGCTCACATCCAGCCGCTGTTGACCACCCCCCCAGGTCCTTTTCCTCCGGGCAGTTTTCCAGCCGCTCTGCCCAAGCCTGTGGCGCTGTGTGGGGTTGTTGTGACCCAAGAGCAGGACCCGGCACTGAGCCTTGTTGAACCTCATGTGATTGGCCTGGGCCCATCGACCCGGCCTGGCCAGACCCTCTGCAGAGCCTTCCTGCCCTCCAGCAGATCAACACTCCTGCCCAACTGGGTGTCATCTGCAGAGTTACTGAGGATGCCTCGGTCTCCTCATCCCGATCATTGATAAAGATAGTGAACAGAACTGGCCCAGTACTGAGCTCTGGGGAACACCACTTGTGACCAACTGGATTTAACTCCATTCACTCTTTGGGCCCGGCCATCCAGCCAGTTTTGATCCAGTGAAGAGTGCACCCGTCCAAGCCTTGAGCAGCCAGTTTCTCCAGGAGAATGCTGTGGGAAACGGTGGCAAAGTCTTTACTAAAGTCTAGGCAGACAACATCCACAGCCCTTCCCTCATGCCCTAAGCAGGTCACCCTGTCACAGAAGGAGATCAAGCAGGACCTGCCATTCATAAACCCATCCTGACTGGGCCTGATCACCTGGTTCTCCTGTACGTGCCTGACACTCAGGATGAACTGCTCCATAACCTTCCCTGGCACCGAGGTCAGGCTGACAGGCCTGTAGTTACCCAGATCTTCCTTCCGGCCCTTCTCGTAGATGGGTGTCACACGTGCTAACCTCCCGTCACCTGGGACCTCCCTGGTGAGTCAGGTCTGGTGATAAATGGTGGCAAGTGGCTTGGTGAGCACCTCCGCCAGCTCCCTCAGCACCCTGGGGTGGATCCCCTCCGGTCCATAGACCTGTGTGTGTTTAAGTGGTGCAGCAGGTCACTGACCATTTTACCCATCCCTGTCTTCCAGCTCAGGGGGGTGGGTACCCAGAGAACAACTGATGTCACTATTAAAGGCTGAGGCAATGAAGGCATTAAGTACCTCAGCCTTTTCCTCATCCTCTGTCACTATGTTTCCCCACGCATCCAATAAAGGATGGAGATTCTCCTTAGCACTCCCTTTGTTGCTAATATATTTATAGAACATTTTTTACTGTCTTTTATGGCAGTAGCCAAATTAAGTTCTAGTTGTGCTTTGGCCCTTTTAATTTTCTCTCTGCATAACCTCCCAACATCCTTGCAGTCCTCCTGAGTTGCCTTCCCCTTCTTCCAAAGGTCATAAACTCTCTTTTTTTCCCTGAGTCCAGAAACCTCCTGGACTGGTTCCTCTCCACTGCACTGTATTTCCAGCCGACGTCTGGGAGGTTGAAGTCCCCACAAGAACAAGCGCTAGCGATTGTGAGACTTCTCCCAGCTGCTTATAGTATATTTCGTCTGCCTCTTTGTCCTGGCTGGGTGGTCTGTAACAGACTCCCACCACACTATCTGCCTTGTGGGCCTTACCCACAGCTCCTGCCCATAAACCCTCGACTCTATCAGCACCATCATTAAGCTCTAGACAGCCAAAAGATTCCCTGAAATACAGGGCTACCCACCACCTCTCCTTCCTTGCCTGCCCCTTCTGAAGAGTTTGCAGCCACCCCTTGCAGCGCTCCAGTTGTGCGAGTCATCCCACCACGTTTCCATGATGGCAACTGTGTCCTAGTTTTCCTGCTGCACAGTGGCTTCCAGCTCCTCCTCTTTGTTGCCCATGCTGCGTGCGTTGGCACAGAGGCACTTCAGTTGGGCTACTGTTCCCGCCATCTTTTTGGGGGAGAAGCCCTAATTCCTACATGGCCGTTCTCAGGTGTTTCTGTGGTTTCTAACACATCGGTAACCCTCGCATCTCTGCTGCCACAAAAGACCAGAAAAAGGACCCTGAACAGACCCGGGAAGACAGACCTGAGGGAACTCCCTGCAGAGCTTCCCCCAGGGGCCAGCAGAGGCCACGTGCCTCCGGTCCTCCCCAGCCTGCCCTGCTGCTGGCACTGGGTTGCTCCCAGGCTGCCCAACTCCCCGCCCGGTATTCAGGGAATGCCCCCACTTCCACCCCACTAATATCCGGCTGCAGCCACAGCCCGAGGCACATTCACGAGGGGTTGATACCACGGGCAGTGTCCTCTGTGACCCAGCAGCGATGGGTCCCCTCCTGCAGCACCGACATCGCCTGTCACTTGGCTCCAGGCAGACCCCGAAATGCCCCGGCACTGCGGCCACAAGCCCCTGGGCTGCTCCACGCCCCGACACCCGTGTCAGTCATCACCGATAGACCCTGCAGCCCGGAGGGAGCTGCCCCAGTGTAGGCAGGATCAGGCAAGCCAAGAGACCCCCGGGCGAGCAGCCGCAGCGGCGCAGTGGCTGGCACAGCACGCCAGAGCAGGGCTCCTGCCCGGCGTGAGAAGGGCTCGTGGTCATGCCGGCAGCGCCCGCGCCCCAGGGAAGCCGTGAGATGAGAAGAGGCTGCATGAAACACAGCGCAGCCGCTGATGATTACAGGGCTGGGATATTTTAAGGCTGAGTTATAATGAAGATGCTCCGAGGCAAGAGGAAATGAATTTTAAAAGCTGTCCTCCCCACGGCTGGCTCCCTTTGCCAGCAGGGAGCCGTGCGGCAGCCTGTCCAGCCACCCGAGGCGCTCCCCTGCAAGAGGATAATGTTTGCAAACCGTCCCAGCCAGGAACATTCCGGGGGGGATCTATTGTTCCTGCTGTATAGAGGAGCAAAGCCAGATCCAGCTACAGCTGCCCCAGGAGCAGTGGGGCACATGGCGTGCGCTGGCCCCCCACGCCCCACATCCACTGCTCCCCCCCCTTCCCTGCTCCTCCACAGCCCCTCGGGGGCCAGGGCAGCTCCTGCCTCTCCTGTGGCTCCACCTCAAACAAAAAAACTTCACTAGCCAAGTCATAGGCATTGGGGAAGGAGAAAAATCATGAGCAGGTTCTCCTCTCCGGGCCTCAGAGCAGGAATGAGGGGCTGGGGAGCTGGCGCCGACGGAGCTGGAGCATGGTGGGTACGCAGGGCACGACCCCGCTCTACTCCCAGCCCCCAGACAGCCCCAGTCTCACCGGGCATGGTGCAGCGGCACCACCCACCGTGTGCCCAGCACCGCCAGGAATGGCAAGAGAGGAACCGAAGACGCAGCTGCACACGTTTCAGCTTTTAAAGGTCTCTCCTTTCACAAACAGAATTAAATAAGTAAAGGACAGACCTAAAAGCAAGAGGAGAAAGGCCCAGTCTCAGCCCAGAGGCAGCTGCTGCAACCTTGTCCTTACAAATAGCTGTGTGCAGACACCAGCCTGGGATATGGAGCTGGAGCATGAAACAGAGCCATGACCAAGGGGCTCTATCCGCTTGGGAAATCAGCTCTGCCTTCAGCACAGCTGACAGTTTCCAAAGATCTGTGAGGCTTTGGGAGTTTGCTTGTCCTTTTTTTTTTTTTTTAATTCCCCATGAGGCACCCGCTCAGCCTGGAATGAATCTGACCTACTTCATCTGTTTTTGTGTCACCTTGCTAAAAACAGTTCCCCTTGAGCACTGGGAGAACGTGCGGGCAGCAGCTCCGCGGTCCCTCCCAGCACACCCCCAGGATACAGTCCTGCTGCCTGTCGACACTCACCCCTTTTCCTCCAGATTTCTGGTCAAACGGCACCATCGTGATCCGCTTCGACTCCCTCTGGTACGTGCAGTAATGCTTCACCCAGGAAGTCCCAAAGTGACCTACAAAGCAAAAGCCGGTTTTATTCCCAGAACTAGTACAGTTTCAGTGCCCTCCCGTTAATAACCTGTTGTGTTTAACAACCATTTAACATGACAGATTTCTGTACCTATGGTTCTGGTTGGACTTTGCAAGAGGATTAAGCATTATTACCCCCTGCTCTGTTCAGGAGAAAGACTTTTAACAGGTCCTGGCAGTGATCTTCCCTCCCAGGGAGAACCTGGCTCCCACATTGCCACCTTAATATCCCACCCACCGGGCCGATCCCTCTCTCCCACAGATTTTGGAGCCTCCTGGGTCATCCTTCATGCCCCACATGCTGACGAACCACCTTCCTCCGCTGCCCACTCGCCGCATTGCCCTGGCAGGCAGTTCCCCACCCCGACACTTACGTTTCTCCTGCACGTAGAGGTAACCCTCCATCGTGTAAGGGCTGATATTCTTGTGCTCATGAGGGTTCTCCTTCATTTTCTTCATCAAAGACTCAACCTCTGACCTCGTTCCTTCAAAACGATTCCTTGTCTGCAAATTAAAACAGGAATGCCTTCTCCAGTGTGTGGGCCCAGCGAGGAGGGACCCTGCAGGGGTGGAACCCCAGAGCTGGGTCACCACAGCCCCTGTGGGAAGTGGGACCAGGGAGGCCCACCCTCAGCCACAGGACAGATTTTCTTCCTGAGCCTGGATTTAAGCTAAAAGAAAAATATTACGACAATTGGCAAGTTGTTTGTATTACGAGTTTTGTGAAAAAGTTGTTTCAAAAGAATTAAACCTGTCTGTGTCCCTGGGAGAAAAAGAGTAATTTTATAACAAGAGAGGAAAGCAAAGCTGCAATTGTTTGGCCAAAGCCCTGCACACCCGTTCAGCGTGCAGGCACCGACCGCGCACTGCCCACGGCCGCAGCCAGCCGAAGGGCTCTGCTCCACAGCCCGCAGACTGCGACAGCAAAAAGCGCTGCACTTCCCAGAACCAACAGCGCTTTGAAACACTTGCAAAATGGTTTGAAACCCTCACTAAAAATCACAGGGCACACAGCAACGTCTGCCCAGGGACGTTGGGCCTCTGCGCTTGGTATGTCCTAGGGAACAACCTGCCAAGCAGGCTGTGTACAGGATGAAGCATTATTTACAAAAAAGAATTTGCTTTCAATGACACAGTCAAAGCCTTTGCTTGATGGCACACAAAAAGGGATAATACAACCTTTATTAAAATTTATCAGAAGTGTTAGTTAGCCCAGCGGGATAGTCACGGCGACAGGCACTTACGTTCTGGATGCTGATTGTCAGCTCTGTCTTGAAATCGCTGAAGTCCTTTGCAAGCTCGTAGCCGTGGTGGTAGAAGGTGAAAAGCCCCTGCAGAAAGGCCAGCAGCTGCGTTGGGGTAAAACGAATCAAGACGGTCAGTAGAGACCCACAGCTGCATTCAGAGCAACCGCTGCCAAGGGGAAGCGTCCCTGCAACGCCCCAGGGTGGAGGGGCCAGCTCCATCCCTGCCAAGATGCCCTGTTCCTCGTTTCACTTGCAAAACCTCCTCTGAAGGCAAAAACTCCCAAAGCCGAGTCTGTGCCTCCTTCCCCCAAAACCAAGGCAAGCCCCTGCCCCAGGACCCCTTGTCCCTCCCCAAGCCCCGGGCGCAGGGAGAGCAGGGCCGGGAGGTGTGAGGCAAAGCAGGCAGCACGCTGCCCGTCCCTGCGCTGCACCGCTCCCCACGCCGAGCTGCTCCCGGCTCAGCAGGAATTACCTTTGCAAGGAGTCAGGGAGGTTTGTCACTTCCCAGAGGAGCTTTAAAGGACTTAGTACCTGAGCAAAGGTAGATCTTAGAAAACTTTTTTCTTCCTGTTTTGTCACTCCCACACTTTCTCCCTTGTGGATGTTACAGTTCTATTTTTTTTCCCCCCAAAATCAAGCCTATTTTAATGTTAATTGCCAGCGGGCCCTGCAGTCCAGCCCACCATGACAGAGGTGTCCACACAATAAAAAATGAAATGTTCCCGTCGTGCACGTGGCCACTGAGTCAGCAGCTCCACACAGCGGGGCTCACACAGGTGCTTCCTCCCCCCAAATCTCCCTCTGAGGGAGGGCTGGCGGGGTGAGGCTGGAGACCCCCCAGCCATCCCACTGCAGGGATGCCCCACACCGAAGCCTCATTTCCCCCAAGCCCCAGCTCCTCCACGCAATCACCCAGTTTTTTGGAGGCTGAGGCGGTTCAAGCGCTCACTTACAGGTTCCACGAACTCAAACATCTTCCTCTCCTGGACCTCTTGCACCTTGGAGACATACTCGAGGGAGACTTCATAGAAATGCTGCCGAACCAGGTCCACCTGGCTGTCTGCCTGCAAGCGCCGGGGGGATTAAAGAAGAAACACAAAGTTACTACTGACCGGGAGCGCTCGGCCTCGCCACCAGAGGACATCTGGGTCTAATGGGAACGTGTCCGTGCAGAACAAATTCAGCTTCAGACCCCAGTCCAGGGCTGAACAGATGGCACAGCTCTTTCTTCAGCTAAAAATGACTCATGTTCTCACCTCCCTGACAGCTGTGTAGAAAAGCACGCATTAGAAGCGAGAAAAATGAGAAGTCACTGCATACTTGACAATAAAAGGCAATTCTCTGCTTTCTGGAAAGCGCCACAACGGGTGAATGTCCGGAGCGTCCCAGGGCCGAACCGGGCAGCACACGCACCCACCACCCTCTCCAGCGAGCGTGTCACTATGGTGGGTCAGCAACAAATCCCCTCTGCTTTGCACGTAAAGCCCAAGTGAGCGAAAATAGAAATATGCCCCAAAAATGCATAAAAATAAACCTTGGCACGCAAGCAGAGCAGAGCTGCTGCACTGAAAGCAGGGTGAGGGACACAGGTATCCCCAGCACACGCTGCTGCCACGTTTGCAAGTGACACTTTGCACAGAGCAACCCAGCGTGTCAGCGAGACCCTCGCTGGGCCCAGGCAGAGCCGCGCCCCCGGGCAGGAGGATTCGCTGCACCGCACATCCCATCGGGGCTGGACGTAGGGCTGCTGCCTGCAAATTCAGGTGGCAAACACCTGCCAGCATTTGGGCAGCAGCTGGCTCCTGCTTTTCTGTGTGACACTGCCACGAAACGGCCCGCGTTCCCCACGACCCGCCAGCAGCCTTTGTGCTGTGCGCCCGCGGCGCGCGGGCTGAGCTATTTAGCAAACTGGAGTTCTGAAAAGCAGAAAATATGATGCAATCAAATAACTTTGCCAGGAGTTAAGTGGCAGATTAGGTTCTGTGTGTTATTTAATTGGTCAACAGCCAAAGCAGCAGAGAATTCCCATGGTTTCCTCCTCTCCCTGCCCCGCTGCAGCAGTTGCACATGTGGCCGCTATCGCCCTCCAGATGTAGACAGCGGGAGGAGGTTAGGAAATATAAAACACCAGATCTCCCGGACACAAACGCTCTTCCCTTAGGGCATCAGTGTGTCTAGTGAAGCTTTGGACTGCTCATAAACGGGGGTGTTAACTTCCCTAAAACGATATCACCCCGTTGGCACCTTTTGTGTGCATACATCTGCCGTGGCTGCAGCCCCCTGCCCGGGAAGCCCCTCAGTGGGCAGGGAGCAGGGCGGGCAGGGAGCAGGGCGGGTGCCAGACGGGGCGAGTGCTCCCACGTGCCACTGGATGCTTCATCCACGTTTCACAACCCACACACTGAACTGCTCTTTCACAGGCACCCCCCTCCTCGGTGGGGCTTGAGCCACCAGAACCAGTGAATATCTTCTAGCTCCCCAGGGGAGAAGGTCCCAAGACTTGAACTTGGGAGCTGGCTGCAGCCTCCTCCAGCCTTCGCAGCCAAAGTCAATGTTTGGGGTGGAAAATGCCAGCAGATGGCACCAGCAGCCAGCGCTGCTCCACACGCACCCGCAGCGCATCCCGCTGCGCCAGGCTCCCGGGCAGCCCCTCCAGGCCATACCCTGCCCAGGGCACGGGATCACACCTCTAAAAGTCACTGCTGCAACCTCACAGGCACAAGCGGCTCCTTCCCTCCCCAGAAAGAAATCCTTCCGTTCCCGTGTCTCACAATAGTGGTTCAAACACGAACTAAAACAGGCTTAAAGGGTTAGTTAAAAGCCATGAGAATGGGACTCTCCATCTTCTGGGTTCTTAAGTTATTTACAAACCCAGAACACCTACGCAAGGACAAAGCTTGCAGGCATGTCAACCCTGACTCTCACCCCTCTTCAACCCTGATTTGGCAGAAGATGATTATTTGTGCCACAGATAGATCCGTTCTCTTGAGTCCCCAACTCTGCCGGGCACCATACCACCACCGGAACTATCCCAGAGTAGGAGCCATCCCCAGTGCCCACCAGTTCCCCCAGCAACAGCTCGGCAGCACACCAGCATCGTGCCCAAAGGCAGGGACACACACCCAGCAGGGACCAGCCCAGCTCTGGGCCAGTGCAGGGAATTCCAAACTTGGAAGAAGTGACTGAAAACTCAGCATACTCATCCAGGAAGGCATTTGGCACGGCAGCTCACTGCATCCTGAGTCAGTAACAGGCTCCTAAAGCAGTTTTAAAGCCTGATCACTCCTCCTGTGAAGCCCAAAGCCAGCGCAGCCACTTTCAGAGAAGGAAACTAGACATCCGTGATTCGTGCTGGCACAAGGGAAGCCTGCAGCAGAACCAGTTCCCTTCTGTTATGCTCTTTAATTACAAACTCTCTCTCCTTTTTGATTACTATCCTTTTTGGGATCTCTCTGATTTACTCATCAAAATAGCTCCGTCCCCTTTGATTAAAGGAAGAGGGGAAAATCCACCGCTCGCAGCCAGAATGAGGGGAAAAAATTAGTTTACAGCCAGAAGAACCAATGCTGTAAGCTGCGCAAAGCATTCAAAAAGCTGAGTTACAGCTAGACATGGAGGACCAGAGGTTGCTCTCACCTCCTGAAGCTGGGATTCTTTCTTCTTAGAAGACAAGTTTAAGTGCTTTTCTAGGACACCACAGTACTTCTCCGTCTCCTTGTCGTATTTCTTTTTGGCATCCTACAAAATAGAACAAAAAGTGTGATGCTGAACGCAACGGCACCAGAGCAGCCGTGAGGCTCCACGGCATCCCTACGGCATCAGGCAGCACCGCAAGTCCCAGGTGGAGTTACCCCCATTCTGCACAGCCCGAGATGGGGCCCAGGGGCATCACCTGGAAGCGGGTGAAGCTGCTTTTACCCGTGAGCACCAGGCAGCTCCAGGAAAGCAGCTCACACTGCCAAAATCCAAGACTCGGGGGAGCCCCTCCTCTATTCCCAGGGCCCGAGGCTTGGCAAAACATCCAGATCCAGGGCAGGTGCAAAGATACCCAGCGAGGAAAGCGTTTGCTACCCGCTAACCAGCACATCGTCACAACTTCACATCCCATCCCTGGCCGCCCCTTGCATGAGCTTATCCTCTGTGTCACTTGGGACGATGACACGGAAATTTGGCTGCTTGTGGCCCTAAAGGAGGATGTCAACCTTAACTCTTCTTTCGCACCTCTCATCCCAGCCTCGCCACCCCGACTCACCAGTACAAAATCCACCGCTGCCACCTGTTAATAACCAGCCCCTTATGAAGCAGCCCTCTTTGTCTTTTTTTTGGCTGCCAGAGCCAGGACAGCCTGGCTGGGCTGGGCCGTGGCTCCCGTGCCAGCGGGGAGCCAGGCACACTGCTGCCATGCAAACATGGCCCCGCCGGGCTGGCATGGGCTTCTTGCAGGCAGCAGCAGGTTGTTATAACAACAGGAGAGCCGCAGACAGAGGTTTTCATTTCAGAACAAAGACAGGAAAGAAAAGGGGGCCAGGCTGTCTCACAGACGCCCTCAGCCACACCGCAGCTTCCCCGGGCTCGCCCGTCCTGCCACAAGTGGTCCAGATTCCACTCAGTGACATGGCGGGGGTGGAGAGCACAGACTGGGGGGCTCAGGCAACGGAGAACCCCTCTAAGAAAATGCTAATTCATGCTTGGAGTAAGAAAAAAAAAAAGTTCACTTCAACTGGCATGCGATTTTTGGCCCTTGGGATGTTAGTTGGTTGTAGGTGGACTCAGAACACTGAGGCACTTTCCCAGGAGCTGAATCATCCCCATGTGCACCCCGCAGCGGCGCAGCACCCCCCCTCCCACACCCCTGGGGGTGATGCAGCACGTCAGGTCCCGGGGCCACCACCACGGCCATCACCGCACGGCTCTGGGTTCCACTCCTCAGCCCCAGCAGGGTGTCCCAGAGGGCATGGTGCTTGGGGCAGCAGCAGCTCACCTTGGCAGCCCCAATCTGCTCCTTGCGAAACTTCTCCAGCGGCGTGATCAGCACCTCGCTGGCATTCTCGATCTGTGGGCAAAGACCAGCACAACTCACCCACCACCTTCTGCCCAGCTCAGCCCCAGACACCCAAGCCACTCACAGCCTTTCCCAGAAAACTCCCCTGCAGCCCACAGGAACCTCGACACTTCACCCCCTCCAGTCCTGCATCAGCTGAGGTCCAGGGGGAGGCCGATGGGCTCGTCCCACCAGCACCGGCCATTTTCCAACAGCAAGACACCATTACTGATGGTCTTCAAGTGTGCCCCCAAATCCAAGTTCACCCTCTCTCCCTCTGCTCTCCCCTGGGCAAGGGAAGGGGCACCCGGGCTTGCCGCATGCCACAGTGCCCCGAGCACCACAACCACCCACCGCAGCAGCACCGGTGCCGCCAGCCGCCCCGTTCCCAGCAGACAGGGCCATACCATGCGCATCCGCTCATCCTCCAGGTTCCGCAGCACTGTGGCAAACTCCTGCAGAGACTTGGCTGGAAGGGACCCATCCACACAGTTAAAAACATTTAACAACGTTTTCTTTTCTTTTTAAATTAAGAGCGGGACTCGACAAGGTTTTTTTGTTTGTGCTTTGGGGGGCTTAGGAGGTTGGTGGTTTGGGGGGTTTTATCAGCTTTGCTTTCTCCCTAGGAAGGTTTCCTGGTAGCAGAGCATCCCCTGCGGGGTGTTCTCCCCTCCAGAGAGGAGCACTGCACCTTCATCTCAAACCTGTCTTCCCCCGCAGCCGGTCACTGATCTGGCTCGGCATCAGCCTCGGCCGCGCTCGTCGCATGAGCAGCAGCTTGCCAGCACATGCGTCGCAGCAAGGGGACTTGGATGAGAAAGCGATCTGTGCTGGGCACAAATAAATAAGCCAAGATAAATCAGGGCTAAAGCTCATTTGCTCTCCTGCCTCCAGATGATGTGCAGAATAAACTCACAAAGTTCAGCTGGTGTGGAAGCAGGATAACATGGAGCGAAGCGGCTGAAGCTGCTGCCCTGCGCCATGAGAAGCTCCATGGTGGGAGCTTGGAGGGTGCTGCCAGGCTGGGCACTGCTGGCTGCTGCCCACTCCTTCGCTCTTGCAGCCGGGCAGTGAGGCTGCTGCTCCCCTCCTGCACAGCACAGCCTCTTGCAGGGTATTTCAACATGGCCACATCTCCAGATCCCTGCTCTCCAACACCAAAGGGACGGATAATCTAAATGGTTTCAGATACAGGCAATCTTCTTCCTTCCCTATCTGGCAGGGATAGATTTAGGCCAAGAAACAACTGATTTCCTTGGGAAGGCTTTGCTGATGCTGAACCAGGAGAAACCTCTGCCAAGAGGAACCTCTGCCATTTCCAGAATGCAGGAAAGCACCCAGACAAATCCCCAGGCCCCTCAGTGTCCTCGTGTGTGTTTCTCCCCCATGCCCTGCTCAACTCAGGGATCTGGATTGTGGCTTCAGGGCTACCCAGCCCCCAGGACTCACCTATGCAGATCTCGTCATCCGTTTCAGCATCGCCGATGCAGAGGAACTTAAACTCATTGAGGGAGTCTGCAAACTTGCGCTTGGCCGCCGACAGGTCTGCCGAGAGAGCAGGAGAAGGGAAAACACAGACGTTAGAAAAGGGAAAAGCCCACCAACAGCACAACACAGGCGGATGCGTCCCATGGAGGGACCCATCCGACGGGACCCCCCCAGCACCGGGGAAGCCCTAAGAGCACTGCCATTCTCCTGCACTCTCCCCCAGGGATGGGGCTCTGAGGGGTCCCGGCCAGCACTCGCCAAAATACACTAGAGGAGATTAAACCTCAAAATACCGTGAGAAGTATGTGGGAGCTCAAGCCCAGTGCCACAGGGCAGCGGGAAGCTCCCCACTGCCCCCCAAGAGACGGCACCTCTGCGCAGCCTCCCCGAGCTGCTGAACGAAGGCACCACGTACGGGTGATAACATCGAGGTTTATTGCTTTCCAAGCTGCAGATTCTCTCCGAGATCTGAATCCTATTAAGTTCTTACTTGCAGTGACCTGAGCGGATCCAGGATTGGCTTTTTGAACCGGCCCCGTAACCCTGCGCACGCAGACACACGCTCCCGGGCACCGCAGGGCAGCCGGCTCGGAGGGGAACTTGAGCAAGGCGAGGGACTGCAGGCACATGGACAGTGGTAGGAAGACCTAAAGCTAATTCCCCTGAGCATTTCTTCATTCAAAGTCCAAACATTCCGTGGTTTTTCTTCCTTTCCAAGCACAGGTGGAAAACATGCATGTGTACATAAAGACTGTTTCCTCCTCTCGCACACCAACAACCAAAAGATAACCGCAGAAGAATTCAAGTGCTTTGCTTTCCCCATGGGATAAGGGAGTTCGCAGCTTCCTCCAAGCATTAAAGCTGTTCTCTGAGTGTCTCTACTTAAAGCCCTGGAGCTAATCCTGCCCACAGCTCCATCCCTGGGAGAGGGAAAGCACTGGGAGCTTTCCCGGTGGAAAAGTACAGCGGAGGCTTCTCCAAGGTGCAGTCAAGGAGCCACAGCCGCGGGGGCCCGGGAGCGGAGTATCCACGCTTTCAAAGCATGGGTCAGACAAAATGGCATTTGCATTTTGCTCCCTGGACAAAGCAACAGGCACTGCTGATAGCCTGTCCATGCCCGAGGCTGCCGGGAGCCTCTGCACCTACGAGAGCGGACCAGCCATTTTTTGGGGCAGGTTCTAGGGTGCTCCCGCAAGGTTCCAAAGAGGGACTCATGGGAGGTGGGAGGCTTTGCTCCAGCTCCATTGCCGTGAAGCAGGTGAGGGACACCAGAGGCACCAGGCCAGCCCCTGGGCAGCTCTCCGGGCGCACCAGGGAGGGGGGCAGCTGGCTGCACCCCCGGAGAAGGGCAGGGCAGGGCTGGGGGCCGGCTGGCAGCACCCCCATCCTCTCCTCCACACGCCTGTGCTGGTGCTGTCTGCAGTGGAGCAGCCCCTCTTCCCTTACCGGGGCAGCTGGAGGGCCTGGGGACTTTAACCCACTCCCTGGAGCCGGGTGGCCTCCTGCCTCCTCTGGAATACTCACAGAGATGACGTTAATGATTTAAGGAGCCATTTCCTCTCCCCCAGCTCCGTGCTGACCGACAGCCACACTCTCCCCGCCGCATACCATGGCCTCACTGACAGCCCACCCGCAGCACACATGGCACAGTCCCAGCCAAACCAGCCCTTCTGCGACACCCCCATGCCCACCGGGCAGGACCCTGGAGCCGAGGCTGCTCTGGCACAGGATGAACACCCGAGGAGGGCTCAGCTCCGGCGGCCCAGGGCAGGGGCACTGCCAGCACTCCTCGCCAGGGCCGTCCCGCCCTGCAGAGAGCGAGGAGAAGGCCGGGGCTCTGCAGCCACCAGGCCCGAGCCAGAGCGAAGCCACGAAGTCTTCGGAGCTGGCAGCACCCGGCAGTGATGGCCCACAGTGCTTATAAATAGGGAAGGGGGAGAGGGAGCGACATTCCCGGTGCGACAGCGATAAAGGAGGATGGTGGGCAGCCACTCACTGAACGACACGGCCAAGTCGCAGGGGCAAAGTGGATGCTAAAATTAGCAGCAAGTTCAGCCAGAAAAGGAGAGAGGGGCACCCGCAAGCGAGGAGCTGGCGTGGAGGGGCCCCATTGTCCTCTCTGTCAGACCCTCCCACACTCCTAGCACACCATTTTCCTAAAAGCTTGAACCTCTCATCTACATTTTGGGGAAACAACCCTCCAGTGGAAGCAGCCAAAGCTCCCAGCTGCACTACAGGCAGGGATGCGTGGGGAAAGCAGGGTGCCCCCTCCGTGGGCCAGCTCAGCTCCTGAGGCTTCTTATTCCCCGGGGCTGTGGACGAGCAAACCCAAAATCCTACAAAGGCTCCAGACAAACTTCTGCTTCCTCTCATTCACGAGTAAAACCACCCAGACCCTGTACGTGAGTCACAGCCGGGCTGCGCCAAGGGCTGTGAAAGTTTTGCTTCCAAGTTCTCCAGCTGGCTTCATCAACCACAACATCAGGGAAAACCACCACAAAGCCAGAAAAATCCTCCTGCCTGAGCGACACAACAGCTCGGGGTCCAAGGACAGAGGCCGGGCAGGCAGGGATGGATCCAGGGCTGTGCAGGCGCTGGCAGAAGCAGCGAGGCTTCAGCGTGCCTGCGGGGACAGGGACGGAGGTTCCAGCCCACAGCCCTGCTGCCAACAGGTCTGTCCCGGGCCCGTCGTGAGCATCTCCAGGGGTGGCAAGAAAAGCACCATGTCTGGCAGAGGCATCCCGGGAGGTGAAAACAGCTGCTGAAACACCAGGAGGGTCTGGGGTGCTGCCATGGAGCCACATGCCTGCCTGCACCCAGGATCCGAGACAAAACCACGTGGAGAAAACACTGGCCAAGCAGTAGCAAAACAGATCCGTGTCCCGCCTGCGAGGCAGTGCCCATGTGCGTGGGAAGGCAGCGGGGCTCCTCTGCCCGCACACACAACACGGTGAGCGCGCCTCAACTACCGGCTCTGGTCAACAGGCACTGGGCTCCAGCAACAGCCACACGTGGTGTCCAACAGAGCACCGTGCCCACCTGTCCTCCCCTCCACTCCGTCCTCCTCCTCATCGTCACCTCCCAGGGCTCCCCAGCCACAGCCCCAGGCTGGCGGGGACGGGATGATCCCTGTGGGAAAGTCCACTTGACAGAAAACAGGCACAGGCAGTGCCTGCCAGAGGCCCAGCTGCGTAGCTACAGCAACCAATAATCTAAATAAAATGCCGCTTTAAAAGTGATGTATCAGCTCGTTACTGCAATACAGGGTTACCCACTCAGCCGTTCCTGGGAGCAGCCGGGCAGCGCTCCCCTTCCCGAGCACTTTGTTCTTCCTGGAAGAGGGTTTGTGACCCAAACCGGGTGCAGTGGGGGAGAAAACTGCAGAGGACGGGACGAGTGACGTGGAAGGAGACGTCACCTCGCAGAGGGACCAGCAGGGGCCTGTCCCGGCCAGGAGGGAGCCGGAGCTGAACTCCGAGGTCTGACCCCATTGGCAGGTCGGAGAGCAGCAATCGAAGCACCCGGCATCGCTCATCCATCAGCATGGCAAAGCTGAGCAGCAGCAAGGGCACAGGCAGGGGATGGGCCTCCGGGCTGCTCCCTGCCCGCTGTGGCTCCATCGCTTCCTGCACAACTCGCAGCTCTGCTTTTTCACTGACCAGTCCTTTCGTAGATGTTCAGGAGTCAATTTTGGCCGTGGCCCTGGGATGCTGCCACTCCGCCCCCATGGCAAGGGACGGAGCATCTCTCCGAGATCTCCACTCACCGCAGGACCAGTGCAGGGGAAGGCTCCCAGCAGGACAGAGGGCAGCTGCCTGCACCTGGAAGCTGCCTCCATTAACCCCTTTGCCCATCCCTCCTCCCTCATGCCCGCGTCTCCCCTGGCACCCCACACCTCTCCTCCTCCCTCCACCAGCCAGGGAGCCGGGTGATCCCTGGTGGAGTTCCCGTCCCAGCCTCACACCTCCAGGCACCAGGGGTCCCTCCAAACCCGGCTGATGCCAAGGTTCCTCCAGCTCACAGCAGCCCTGCAAGGGATCAGCAGCAAGGGAGCACTCGCACTGTCACTCCTCCTGGATCACCCCGACAGCCCTCCTCCTCCTCCTGCTCCTCCTCAGCTATTCAGAGTTAAATCTTCTTTCTGGGAAGTGGTTGCTGTTACTGTAACGAGACTGAAGTGGCAGTTTTTTACAAAAAAGGCCCCTTCCAAAGGAATTTGGAACTATTGAAAAAAGCCATTTACAGACAGAAGACGTTGTGATTTCACAACCGCGTGTACAGCGCCCCGGGTGCAATGGGGACAACCCCGTCCCAGCCCCCAGGCGCGGGTCTCCCCCTCTTCCCGGGGCGCGGGCGCCAGATCTGCCACATCCACGGTTCGTGTGACGGCACCAAGAGCTTCAGCCACTTTGGGGAAGTCATTCGCGCCGCAGGCTGCCGCGAGCCACAACCCTGCCACGAGCTGCTCCCTCCCACTCACCGGCTCCCAGCTCTTCCCCCAACTTTATTCCTCAGCCGGACATCTCACCTCTGCACAACACCCCTATCCCCCCTCTCTTTGCATTCTGTGTTTAAAACAGTTTCAGGCTTTGCCAAAGGGACCACAGAGGTAACATGAGCTGAAACCTGAAAAGCCTGGGACTTTTTCCCTTGAATCAAAATTTATAAGGGGCTGAGGAGAGATTGCTACTCCCCCACTTGGGTGCTTTTCCTGGCTGGGATGGATGGCTGGGAAACGTGACCACAGGACACAGAGGGGAACCATAACACACCAAAATGAGACATCCAGAAGACAGACATCCCCTCCTGCCTGCTGCCCGCCGAGGAGTGCGGTGCCCCGGCCAAGCAGCGCGTGTTTGAAAGATCAGTTTGGCCAGGGAAAAAGTTACGCTGCTGGCTCAGAAAGCAGGGGCTCCCTGCAAAGTCAGCTTTGCAGCCAGCTTGTTATTTAAGCTGGAAAAAAGCAAAAATAGCTCTGGCTCAGCTGCACTATTGGGGCACCCGGGACAGAGGATGCTGTGGGTGGGTCAAGTGAAAAACAAACCTGGTGAGCAATCCAGGAGCAAAGGGTTAATGCTGCTGCAAAGGGGGCAAGAAAAGGATGCTGAGGAGGCCAGTTGCATGCTGCAAGGCATGTTCCAGCGCTCTGGGTGCCTGACAGAGGTTGTGCTCACACAGAGCAGTATTTCTACACTTCCTGCAAAGAAAATTGCTTAATAGCCTATATTTAATGCTCAACTGGGCAACAGGAACCGAGACTCCTGCCCCTTCCTTCCCCCGCGGCAGGGAACGGCAGGGAACAGCAGGCTCAGGCTGCGTCTCCCGGAGAGGGACGGGAGGGTCCCCAGCAACGCAGGAGTCTGTCCCCTCCTCTGCCTGGCTGCCCACGGTGGCACTGCCCGTCCCCCCCTGGCAGCACCCGCAGCCCCAACACCCCCTCGGTGTGGCGGTGACCACTCCCAGTGGCAACCACGAGGCCAGAAGCCATCAGCTCCCCCCTCGTGGGTTTGACAAGTTCCTCAACACTTCTCCAAAACAATGTACGGTTTCACCTTCTGGCTACTTTTTAAGAAAATGCCTCCAGCCCTTCTTACTGCACGTGTGCCCGTGGGTGTGCAAGAGGGACGCACACCACGGGGTGTGCTGACAGGAGCTGGGCCTGCTCCCAGCGCCCTCACCGGGTGCCAACACACGGGCCAGCCTCTTCGCTCCTCCACGAGGAGCTGCCCTTTCAGTGCGATGGGTGAAAATGACGGGTCCTGCCTCCCCGGGACTACAGAGGTGAAGCCTCGGGGTCTGCAAAACGCTGTGGGATCTGCACACAGCAGACTCTGCACAAATGCAAGGTCTGACTGTCATCAGACATCGTCCGCCCGGGCTATGGGGGTAACACACACAGACACACAGAGCGCTGGCCGGTGACAGACCCTGGACAGAAACACTTCGGCACAAACAGCACAAATCCTGGAGCGACAGCTCAAGCAAAGGGAGCGGCATGGTCTCACTGTTTGCCGGGGATCTCACCGCGCAGGTGCCACCACCCCACGGCGGGTTGCCCTGTCCACAGCCACGGACACTGCTTTGGGCAGCGCTGCCACCACCAGCACCCGCAGCAGAGCAGGGAGGGGACCCCGAGGCAAACCCAACGCAACGTGCAAGCTGCTGCACGCGAGCCACGAGCCCCAGGTGCAAACATGAGCCCAGTGTGCAAGCCACAAGCCTAGCATGCAAGGCAGCAGCGGTGCTGCCAGCCCCGGGGAGGGGACGGGGGGGAATTGCAGCAGAGCAGCCAGGGGCAGCTCCTTGTCCCGCAGACCCCACGGGGTCACGGCCGGGTCTCCACGGGGTCCCACAGCGCACAGCTGCAGCAGGGGCTGGTTCCCCTCCACCACCACCTTGGTGGCCTGGCAGAAGCCTCCTGCGCTGATGCTGGGGCAGGATCCAGCCGGAGGACCTGCCCTGCGAAACAGCCCAGGTGCAGGAGCCCAGAGAAGGCAGATCTGGGGGGTCACTAGCAGAAACACCCCCACCCCAGTCCAGCTGCGGGTCACAGCATGGCTGTCCCACACCTCCCCAGGCTGCGGCAACCGGCACCAGGCAACGCCACGGCAGGCAGAAGCCAGCTGGGCTGGATAATCCAGGGAACAGCCGCTCTAATCAGCAGTCAAAACAGCCAGATTGTGGCCCAAGGGTGCTTAGGAAGTGGCAATATGGTGTCTGTCCCTGCAGCGAGTACCCGCTGTCGGTGAGCACCCGGCGACCTGGGGCTTCGGGCACAACACCGGAGCAAAGCCGCCGTGGGGTCGTGCACCATCCACCCCCCAGTGCTGGGCGATGCCCGGGGATGGGGGTTTGGGAAAGGTCAGGGCTGGAAACCGCCAACTGGATCCAGCCCACAGACACAACGCCAGCTCTCTGCTGAGGTTGGGACGCTCTGACCCAACCCCGGCCCTGCAGTTCATGTGGGAATCCGGCAACAAGTGCCTCGTGCCTGCAAACCAGCGCCTGCAGCCACCAGCGGCGGATTTCAGCCCTCACACGGTCCCAGCCCGTGTGCTGCTGGGGTCGGCATGAAGCATTGGGGCAGCATCATCCAATGCTTAATTTGTTCCAAGAGGTTTCAATCCTCCCTCTTTGCGCTTCCTCACAGAGGTCAGCAAAAGCCCCACTGCTGCAAGACGCCACAGCTCTGGACCCAGCACAATCCCCAAACTGCTTTCATATATAATTAGCAATGACTTGTTTATTAACTAACTTCTCTGCCGGGTGGTTGGAGTTAATCAGTGATTTAGAATGGGATTGCAGCTGCTGGCAGGTTCTCCCTCTGATTCATCGTTTGAGTAAATATATAAAACCAGATGAGCAGAGACTACCCCACCTCCAGCACAGCTTCTGCCATCATGTTCGTGCACCAAAGCCCACGGAAAGGTTGTCATGGCTCGGCACGTGCCGGAGATCGAGGTTTGAGGGTGCCCAACCCCGCAGGAGGTGATCCCAAGGACCGCTGCAACAGGCACGGAAGCCCCCAAGGCAGGGAGAGCATCGCGGCCTGGGACCCGCAGCACCCCCAGACCCCATTTTGTGCTTTTACCAAACTCACGGCCTCCAGTCAAAACGCCGCGCCCAGCCTTATCTCAGCAGCGCATGCGGGGAGGCCAAATCCCACCTCCTCAAAGCCCAAAACTTCATTTTACAGTGGAAAGCTTACAAATATGTACACCCTATGACCCACGCTTCAAGGGAAAAACCCAGAAATGCTCGGATGCGCTAAAACACAAGAAAAATTGAACTGGCCAAGATGGCCCCAAGACTGACGACCCGGGAGGTGCCACAGCTTCTGCTCAGCCTTTTACCGCAGCCATGGGAGCACAGTGCACCGCTGCCCAGCCAAGGCATCACCGTATGCCTCGCTTCACACACTCAACGTGGCTTCAGACGGCAAAATGTTTGCCAGAGGGACAGAGAACCCATTGTAGAATGAATGGGACTATTGACTGGGCTCAAATAGCAGATCAGATTTGAGTAACACGCTGAAGACATGAATTATTTCCATGGTATTTTAAGAGATAAAAGTTCCGTGCTTTGTGAAAAACAAAGTTAGCCCTTGGAAGGACTGCCTGGTTGCACAGCTAAAATTATCCCTGCGCTGCCCACCAGCCCAGCACCCTGGCCACGTCATCCTGCCACCCCCAAATCAATAACATTTGGAGTTATCTTGGGAGCCTTGCCAGGCCAGGACGTTTTTGCAAAGCTTCCCAAGATTCCTGATGAAAGGCACTGAAAATCCAAGGGAAATGAAGTTGGGTCTCCTGGAGAGATAGCTGGATTTCCAGGAAGATGGAGGAGGTTTTGCGTCCCGGGGACACGAGGTGGCCCTTGCCCACAGCAGCCGAGGCCACAGGTACCTGCCTTCAGCAGCCCCGTTCGAAGGCGAAGCTGCGGGGAAAAGGTGGGTTTGTTGGCAGTGGTTGACTCTGCCGGGGTTTCGCCGGGCAGGTCGTGCCAAGGAAGAAAGGGGACAGATGTAAAAAAAGAGATAAAGCTAGAAGGAAGCCCCTGCCTAGCTGTGGGCTGGGGCTGATGCCCACTTTGGAGGGGCAGGGGAAGGCAGCCCCTCTTGCTGCAGCGAGCACTGCCTCGCCAGCTGTAGCCCTGGGCACCGGCTCATTGGAGCTCCGGTGGCGAGCTGGCGCTTCACAGAAAACTTTAAAATCAGTGAAAACAACTTCAGGGAGATAAGAGCTGCGTGGGACGCTCAGAAACATCTGGTGACGGATGTATGAGGCATCACAGGCTCCCGCCTGCTCCTCCCATCGCCTGTACTAGAAATGGTCCAAACCTGCAAGGCGTGTTTTGGGAATGTGCTCCAAAACGCCCGTGGTGGTGGCTAGAAGCTGGGCTGATGGCAACGCCGCGGGCCTGCCAGCACATCCCGCAGCAGGGGCTTGGGGCACCGGCAGCGCAGGGGGCCAGGACCTGCCTCCTCCGACTCACGCTGATCCGGCCACTCTTCTGTTTCACAGAATCACAGAATCATCTCGGATGGAAAAGACCTTGAAGATCACCTAGTCCACTGACTGTTCTCAAGTACACCATATCCTTAATTATCCATATTTCCAGCAGCCGCCTCCTGGTTTGAGGAAGGCGATGGCTCATCAGAGCCCTTGCTCCTCTGACCAGACTCCAGACCGGATCTGTCTCCATTTCTGAACATTTTAGCCCGATGCAAAGGCCGCTTTGCCGCAGACGCTTTGAGCAGGGCTCTCACCACCGCTCTCCATCCTTCCTGTTCAGCTTTTCTTAGCATTTGCCCACCACTTCCTACAGCAGCAAAACCCAAACAGCAACATTCGTGACTCAGATCTTTATCGCAGGGTGGCTGAGACCTTTCAGAAACCCAGCGCATGCAAACGGCCGTGCCCATTCCCCCCTCCCCATGCCAAGGCAGCAGGGATGGGTTAACGAAGCAGTCCCCACTGCTGCCAAGGGTGGCACCCAAAGGGACCCTCACTTCAGCACCAAGCACACGAACCCTCAAACAGCGATGGGCTCCACGACCTCTCCTGGGAAAGGAGGATGTGGGGAGGCTCCCATCTGTCCTGCCCTCCATGGAAACTCTGGACTGTTTCCCTCTACTTGCCCAAACAGGATTTTTCAGAAGTAACTGCTCTGTTTAGTGCCCAGCACAGTTCAGCCCTGCCCCAGTTCTGCGTTAAGCGCGTTATTTGTGGGGAGGAAGGAGGCGCGTAACGAGCCGCAGCAGCTCTCAGTTCAGAGGCCCGGGTGGAGAGCGGGCAGAGACGATGCCAGGCGGGAGCAAAGGGAAGCGATAGAAAATAAAACACCTTGAGAAATCCAGGAGCAACCTACACACACCGGTTCAGCAGAGCACCGCGAGCTGTCCTTAGCTGAGGTTAGGACGAGGAAGGAGAACACAAAACCTGTGAATGATGCAAATGACCCCAGAAAGGTTTCCTCTTTCTGGAGACGTTGGCCAAGACAGATGTCTGCAGCTGCAGGAAGGCCCATCCTCACTCACAGCAAGGAGCACTGGGGCTCAGAGAAACACAGGCGAGCTGCCAGTGATCAGAGCCCTCCTGGCAGCGGCTGGGAACCACCATGAAACCCCCGGGATGGTCTTTGAAGATAAGAGGCCCAAAGCAAGATACCGATACCCCAGCAGGCAGCTTCCAGGCTGACCAGCACCGTGTCAGGAACTGCCACCATGTCGGGAACCAGCACGCCAGATCGGCAGAGCCCTCCGTGCCCACCGCCTGGGGGGGGGGGCTTCCTGGTGCTTTGCACGAACGTGGCAACACCCCAGTGCTCCCACAGCCCCCCCAGAGCATCGCTGCCCGTGGCTGCATGCCCAGAATGACCCATTCGCACCCAGGGAAGGGGCAGCAGCTCACGCTGGGACACAGCACGGTCCAGGTGTGCAAGGAAGGTCAGCATCCTCGGAGTGCCACCCCCATGCTCCTGCGCTGGCCCTGAACACCGAGAGCATTTCATGCACTTGGCAGCAAAACAAAACAAAACAAAAGGAGATTTCTCCACTTCCCCACCCAACTACCAGGCCTGGCACTTTTCCCCGTGTTTATTTTTGTTCACATCCTGGTGTTGTTTTACGGCAGAACCCCCCCACCCCGCCCCAACCTGTGCCTGCGGCAGCAAGTGGCGGCCGAGCTGGCGGAAAGTTTGCCAGCAGACGGGCAGCCAAGCAAGGGGAGGGAGCTCAGGTGGGAGCAGATGAAGTCTGCGAATAAAATCCCATGTAAATACTCAACACTCAAACACAGAGGAGGGGATGCATCGAAACGGCAGACGTGGGTGACGGCTGAGGTGCCTGGAAAACTTCAGGGACACGGAAATGAAATGGAAAACTACTGCCCGGGCTGGCGTTTCCACGGGCAGCCGACTGCACACGCCAGAACTGCTGTGAGAAAGCAGCAGTGAAATCCCCGTGTCACAACCAGGGCCGGAGCATTTGGGAACGGCGCTGCTCTGAGGAGAGCGATGGCGCAGCCATGGAGAGCGGCCGTCCTGCTGCTCCCCACTGGCTCAGCTCTAAGCCCAAAACCATGGAAGATCTTTCCAACTTCTTTCAGGCAACAAGGATTTTGAATGTTGCATTTACCCCCGTGCCTGCAAGCCGCCCCACTCTCCCACCAGCACCGAGCAGGTCGCACAAATGCATCCAGCCCTACATCTACGAGTAAACCGCCTCTGCGGCACGATGGAAATGCCACGTTTTACTCACAGCTCACCATTATTCCCCCCAGCTCCCTCGCTGGGGGAGCGCGGGCGAGTCCGTGATAGTGTAACGCTAATTATAATTTGTCCTCCGAGCCTTTCCCCGTTTCCCCCCTTATCAAGCCCTGGAACGACCCACAGAAAGGCGGCAGATTACCCTCATTGCCACAATAATTCATCAACTGGAGCCTGGAATCACATTTCATTAGAATAAAATGCCCTGCCCAAGACAGCTAATCGATTTAGAGGATGCTAATCCAGAAGAAATTTGCTCCTGACCAAGGCAATGACCATTAGTGGAGTAGAAGGCCAGGCGGGGGTCTCGGCAGGGCGGGGGGGTCCTGGCACAGCGGGGGCACGTTGGCAGAGCCCCTGGCCAGACACCGCGCATCGGGCAGGAGCAGATTGCCTCAGCCACGCATTTGGATTAGCTCATTATTAAATCTAATTAGTTAATAGCCAGCCTGGCAGGGGGCCAGCTTGGTTTCTCAAGGAGCAGGCTCTGGAGCACTGGGGTCCCGAGGGGGGACGATGACTCTGTGGACCCCACACCCCATCCCTGCAGGCAGAGTCCCCTCCGGCACATCCCAGCCATCCCACAGCACCCGCTGCCCGCAGTGTGGGGCAGGGCCTCGGCTGTGCCCCCCTTGGCTTGGCACCCACCCTGGCCTCTCGCCAGCGGCCGGCGTGCCCACAGCCATGGCAGGAAAGCGGGGTCAGCTCCCAGGCCCTCGAAAAGCAGTTTTGCAGCAGCCTGCTTCCTTCTCCTCCCAAGAAGGCTGCGGAAATCCTTTTGTCTCCAATGCTCTTCCACCTCAGCTGTAAGAACAGGAAAAATCCCACCGTGTTCGCAGGAACATCGCCGGCAAGTGAGTCAATTTTTCCTGCTTCAGCAGGGAGAAAAAAAAAAAAAAAAATCTCTAGCAGAGCCCATGGAGGCATGCAAGGTGAGAAACGGGACGCATGGCCCAGAGTGCATCGCTGTCTTTAACCTGGGCTTTCTCCCAACCTTCGTGGCCACCGACACAGAAAGGGCTGGGGAATGCAATCCTGGAAATGCTTCCCAGCTCCCTACAGGCCACCCGCACTCAAACGCTCCCTGCGGCAGCACCCACCTCCCCGGCTGGAGGGAGCGGAGCCGCAGGCACCCACTGCTTCTCCAGGGCCAGAGCAAGGCCAGCGCCTGCTCCCCAAACCCTGCAAGAGCAAGGCAGAGCTGCCGCTGCCCCGGCCGCGCAGGGGAAAGCAGGGGAGAGCCACCCAACCGTTCTGCTCTGCGGTGGGGTTTCTTTTTTTTTTTTTTTGTAAAACATTGCTAAGCAACCAGCGCTCGGTGAGGACATGGTTCTGGACAAGATGCTGTTTCAGCTAGAAAAAAGACAAAACAGCGAAGGGATGCTCTACCGGGCAGTATTATTAAAAAGGCACATGTCAGCTTATTCTACAGGTCACTCAGCCCGTGCAGAGAACCCTTTATACCTCCCTGAGACACCGATGCAGGATTAGAAGCTGCTAAAAAGAAAAAAAGCACATGGGTGCTCACACAGATGCCCACCCCGTGCGGCACACCGAGCGCACCGGGCTAACGGCAGTGAAACGCGGGTCACAGTAATGTCCCTGCATGTGATGTCAACCTCGTGACGGCAGCACTACGGCACAGCACAGCTACGCGCTGGGGAGCTGGGCAAGCCCTGAGGAAAAAGAAAGTTCTTATTTTATGAGCTATTTACGGCCCGGCTGTAGATAAACAATCCGTATCTTTTTAAAATAGATTATTTTACGCTGCAGCCCAGAACAAAGGGAGCATTTTTGTCTTTCAGGGAATAAAGAGTCGCCTAGCCAGGCTGGCGCGGGGCAGAAAGCACACGATCCCCTCGGTGCCTGCTGGCTGCCCCCGTCTCCGCTGATGGGGTGCTGTGGGGAGCCCCGCACCCCGGCCGTGGGTCTAAACCACAGGGAAGGGCGAGGAAGCAGCAGCCGGGCCCTCCGGCAGCCCCTCGCCCCCGCGCTGGCGCAGGCAGCCCCGTCCCCCACGCGGCACGGCTGGCGCTTGCCGCTCCACGTGCAGGAGCCAGATGGTCCGGAGGCTGGTGTAACTTCCCACCAACTCCAGCTTGAAACCGGTTCGACATCACAGCAGAGACGGCCCCTTCCCCCTCCGCATCACCGTCCCCACACCACAGCACATCCCACGGCTGTCGGCCGGTGTCCTGGAGGCACTGGGACCCCCATGCTCCTGGTGGGAGCGGAGGCAGAGAAGTGCAATTCCCGGTTCCTCCAAGCCACACTTGAGACCACCCTCGCAATTAAGGGCCAGGGTGATGCCCCAACAAGCACGCCTCATCGGAAGCATGCGGCCCACGGGCTCAGGGCCACCAGGCGCTTGCGGGGAGCAAGTGGAAGAGCCTTCAGGATGGGGTGGAGCGGGGAGAGTGCCAGGAAAAGAGGGAAAACAGCCTCGGTTCTGCCGGCCACGGTGACAGCCGCTCGCGTGCCCGGGGGAGGAGGGAGGGATGATTCACGCCGAGCAGCCGAGAAGCGAACAAGCTGTGCGGGTTTCGGTACGAGCTCCCCCTCGCTTTGCCCCCCCCTTCCCGCCCACTGCGGTCACGCTACAGCTACTCATCACGCCGCATCCAAACCTGGTTTAAAACTGGCGGATCAAAAAAAAAAAACAAAAAAAAACAAAACCCAAAAAAAACCCAAGCACAGTGACAGGATACCCAGCAAAGCCCAACCTCCTGCTGTCCTGCTGCCGGACAGCGCGGAAGGGCTGCCCAAACCACCGCAGGGTTTGCTTTGCCACACCGCCGCTGCTGCCCCTCGGCCAGGGTGGCGGTTTCTGAAGCCCCTTTGCTCGGGTGGGGGGATGCAAACCCCTGGAGCAGCCCTGCCCCGTTCTGTGCATGGCTACACAAGGATTTTGGGGTGCCTGCAGGGAGGGGTGAGAGCAGAAGGGTCTGCATTCCCCCTCTGCCAGCCGGGGAGGGGGCTGGCAGCACCACGAGGGCCGAGCCTGCTCACCATGTCCCGTCCTGTCCCTCTGCAGGCTCCTGCCTGGCTGGGATCAGCCAGGGAAGTGCCGTGTGTGCCAACCTGGAGAAAAGCACGGGGCCAGGCGGCAGAGCCCCGGCACCGCCGCCTCCTACCCTCCCCGCAGCAACCATGGGAACAGCATTTCCTCGTACGCATTTTCAACGTCATTGTGAGTTGCCACCCCCAAAGGAAAAAAAAAATAAATAAATACAGGAAACCAAAAGAGCCCACCACCCCCAGCCCATGTCCCGGGGCACACAGGTAACGCCACACACACACCACATGCACCGCTTGGCATGGTGGGATGGCAGGAACAAACGGAGACACGAGATGTGGCTGTGCTGGCACAGCTGCAGCCTTGGAAAAACGGCCTCTTGACCCAAATCAGGCAAATCTGCTCCGTGCTGGAAGTATGAGCAGGACCCAGTAGGTACCTGGCTCCTGGCGCTGGAGGAACACCGGGACACCCCACCCTGCGCCTCCGCATCCCCCTCTCCAGGTCCATCCAACCTCCTGCTCAGATTTTTCTCTCCAGCAGCGCAGCCCCTGCGTCTCAAAGCTGCTGTTTCTTCCCCAGTCCATCCCCCGCCAACCCAAAAGGGTTGAGTTTAACCTGACACGGGACACCTGGTCCGTGCTGGTGCCACGGCCAGGCAGTGGCATCCACCGGGCCAGCAGCTTCTCCAGACACCATCACCACACCGGTGTACTGGGACATGCGCCCAGAGGTGCTCTGTGGCACACTTCCAATTAAAAAGATCTCTAAGCCCCGCTGATGAGCCTTCTGCCAGTGTAATTTAAAAGACGTAATCACAAACACACACTCTCCTGCATGCCCAGGCCCTTTTGCTCACCAGCTTCCCTCCCCAGTGCTGCCGAGAGCCTGGATCTGCATGCAGCCCAGTGGCACAGCAGAGGTGGGGTCACAGCCAGAGGGACTCGAGGAGCCGACATCGCTCAGGAGCCGGGCTCTCCCCATCGCTCCCCACGCACAGCAGCACCCAGGGCTCACGGCTGTGAATGGGGGGGACCCCGGGGGACCCCTGGGGAGACAGGCAAACAATGCCTGGGGGTGTCGCCACGAGCCTCCTGCATGGATCACGACCATGGGAACCACTGCAACGCCCCGGCAGGGTGAAGGGCTGTCGCACCCTGAGTTTTCCTTCTTACAAACCGGGCTGGGCCCCACGGGATAAGTGTGCCGCGCTCCGGAGCCAACGCTGGCTGCAGAGCCATCCCTCCACGACTCACGGTGCGGACCCACCAGCAGAAGCAAAGAGCATCCCCCAAGCAGGAACATGTTCCTGTCGCTGAGTTCCACCAGAGAGGAAGAAAAGGAGCTTTCAACTTGGGCTGAAAATAATGCAGAGTATTATCATTTGTATTACCCCTCGTTTGAATAAAATACCAGACGAGCTATTAAATATGTGACTGCACAAGCCACACAGGTCATGCAAGGGAGGGAGAAGTCCTCTTTGCCTTTGGCCCTGCTGGCGCAGAACTGGCGGAGCTATAACCACATACCTCTCCGTATTCCCCACACCAAATGTTTCCTTCGGCCCTCCAAAAGGAAGAGAGGGGAAAAATACATGGGGGAGCCACCTTACACCTTCACTGGGTGAACAAAGTGGGAAAAATCAGAATCAACTCATCTTAGCAACCAAACCCCAAAACCACGTGCTTTCCCCCCAGATTGGCCCTGCGGTTTGCTTGCCCAGCCAAGGCAGAGAGCCCAGGGCAGCCTCGTGGGGGGCCTGGCCATGCCCCACCACTGCCAGGCTCAGCGCTGGCAGAGACACCCCACCCCTGCGAGCACGGGGCGAGCTCTTTGGGCGAAGCTGGGTCCCACCAACCGGGAAGGGACCGGGGCTTCTGCCCGCACGGACGCGGCGCTGCCGCCGAGCCCCAGGAAATCCTCCCCGCCGCAAGGCAGCAATTTCCTCAGCCCTTGGAAGATGCGAAACAGGCTTGTGTGGCAAGCGCGGCGTGAGTCACTGTAGCAGCCCTTGCACCCCATTGCTGCTCGTAGGCGGCCAGCACCGAGCGCTCGATGGCGGCAGCCAAACCCCATTCCTCACAGCACAAGCAGAGCAGAACCAAACACAAGCAGCCACAGCAACCCAACGGGGGGGGGGGTTGTTTTTATTTTTGCACCCTCCAGAAAGCATAACACTCCTTTTCCTCCAAACCCAAGCCTGCAGAAGTACAGCTGTCTCCTGGCCAGGAGCACAGCTCTAACCATTCATGTTTGCACCTGCAAAAATAAGGGCCATTCCTGGAAAGACCAGGCCTAACCCTCTGTATCCCAATCCTTTCTTTCCTCTGTGTGCGGGCGATGGGAAGGTTTGGGCTGTTACTGCTTTCTTCAGGGACAAGAAGGACAAAAGGCTGAAAATAATCCAAGAAGGGCTTCAGGTTTCTCCTCCCCAGGGCTGGCGGGTGCCTGCAGTGCTGGGGCACACAGACCTGACACCCCAGAGAGCACCGGGTTACAAAGCCACCCAAGCCACGGCTCTTCCTCCAACACACCCGCAAGGCAAGCGAGGCCACTTCGCGTGCACGGCACCGCGTTCTCTGTCTGCAGCTCTACCCACCCAAGCCAGGGCCTCCCCAGACTCTGGGGTGCCGCTGCCAGGGGCACCAAGTGTGCCAAACTGGGGGGCGGGCAGGGAGAGGCAGCAACGGTACCGAAGTCGGCTGGGGCAGAAGGGAACTGAAGGCATTGGCCAAATTTGAATTGTTTCCTTATTGCCAGCCTGAGCCTTGTTTGTATCAAAAGGGAATTAACTGCTCATGTTAAACACTGGACAGAAGTTTCACTTTCCCTTCCAGGCGAGCTGTGGAGTCGGCACCAGCCCCGGGTAGGGCATGGCCGCACCACACCACAGGCACAGACGTTTTGTAAAGGCTCAGTTTCAGCAAGAGCCTGCCGAGACGTGAACAGAATCCGTGTGCGAGCGCAGGGTCTGTGGGCCGAGTCCAGCACACTGACGGCACCACCAGGAACCACACAACCACCTCACTCTGCTTTTTAAGCTGCACAGCAGCCACAGAGCAGGATGTGTCCCAGAAAAAACCCCACAGCCGCAGCAAAAGCCCTCCTGGTGTCACCCATGGTGGCAGCACAGGCCACCCCCGCGACCCCAGCGCTACACGGGCAAGCGCAGCTCATCCCAACAAACAGCCAAAGGAAAAAGGATCCAAAACCCCAAACCAGCCCGACTGGGCCTCTCGGGAGCACGGGCACCTACACCCTTCCCACGAGAGCCCCGGGCACGGCACAGCCCAGCCGGGGTCCGGCCCTCACACCCCTCACCGGGATGAGGTTTGCAGAGCCCCCACCGTTCCCAGCCCGGCCCCGCCGCCCAAATTGCAGCCTGCAACGTGCGAGCACAGCAGCGGCCGGGGCGTGGACGAATTTGGTGGCTTCAAATTAGTGCTTGGGAGCTGGAGGAAGAAGCAAAACAAAACAAGAGCAGAAACGTGGCAGGGCACCACCGGACTGCAGTCCTGGCATCCAAAGAAGACGACAGACCCACAGCCCCATCCCCACGGGGACAGAGCACGGGGAGACCTGGGGGCTGCGGGGAGGAGGAAGAGGAGGAGAAGGAGGAGGAGGAGGAAGAGAAGGAGGAGGGTGTCCCCGCTCAGCCCCTCACAGCAGTACGGGGGAGGCGATGGCTGCCAGCCACCTGCAGCCCCACATCCTCCATCGTTACGTGTGCGCTGCTCGTTTTCCAAAGCAAGCACCATCATTTTCTTTGCAGCAGCCATCGGGGCAGCTGGGCTGGATGTCCCCCTCCCCAGAAGCAGAGGGGCTGGTGGCGCTGCCAGCACCACAGGCAGCTGCCACACCAGGACCAGCCGCCGGCCAGGACACAGCTCCCTGCCTGCCCCTTCTGCAGGCACAGGGAACACGGAAAGGGGCAAAATGCTTCCGTATCCCTGGTACCAATGGTCACCCCAGCTCCTTCGCTGGAGAACAAGTTTCACAGCATCCGAGTTTCAAGTTTATTATTTATGTCTCACTTGAGGTCTCCACATTCGCAAAACTTTCTGAATAATTTATGTATGGCATGTAAGGGAGAAAGAGGGACATGCTTTGCTGAAAACCAGGTCACTCCTAATTCCAGCCAAGCAGCAAAAGGAGACAATAGAAATAGGCACAAATACTCACTGGGTGGGGAAAAAAAACCAGTATTTCTATATATACATATATACACCCACACTCCAGAGATGCCCTCAGCATCAGAGGATACTTAGCAAGACCAGCCCTTCAGCAAATGAGGATTCTTTTCAACCTTCTGAATTTATTCCTTATTAAATGAAGGAGAAAGCATTGTGAATCAGTCCCATTTCTTGCCATACCTTCACAGAGGGCAAAAGCAGGGTAGCTCCAGAACAGCTCCTCCACCAAACCCAGAGAGAGACTTTATGGGCCTTTACACCAGCCTCACCGTCCCTGCACACCGCTCCTGCCTGTGCTGGTGTTGGCAGAGTGGGGGCTGTGCAGGGGTCCTCCTCCCTCCTGCATCTTCCTCCCTGTCGCATAGCCACACCACAGCCCCGTCCAAGTCGCCCTCCGCCTCGCTCCTCGCTGAGACAAAGAGTTACGTTCCCCTCGCGCCTGTCTTAAAACAAAGAGGATGTGAAACATTCAGCAGAAAATGCAAGAGGAAGGAAAATGAGAGAGGATATTGCCAAGACTTCAAGTAACTTCAGTTGCAGGCTGCCTCACTGTGCCAAGAGCCAAGACGCCCTCCAAGCCCCTCGCTCCAGCGGCAGCATGCCCCAAGCTGGGGATTTGCTGCTCCCTGGACCTGCCCAGCCCCGCATCCACACATCATCCACGACGGCCAAGGAGCGTACGTGGAGGTGATGCCGGCAGTGAGGTAAGGCCACCCTGCCCAGCCACAGGGAGACAAATCATTTAGAGACACTGGAGAAAAATAAAAGCCGGGTAAGAGAACCGAGCGCCTAGTCGTTGTCAGAAATGGCCACCAGGTCCCACCTGCACCGACTCACGGCAGTGCCACCCCAAAGCCCTACAGTAGTGAAATGGGAACAACACCCAGCAAGAGCCAGCGCAGCAGCTCTCCACCCCTGGAGCATCTCCACCCCCGCGGACGGATGCCCAGAGGGTCTGTAATAGCCCACGCACCACGGCCAGAGCTCAGACCTGTCACACACCGAGGACAACGCATGTGGAAAGAGCTGGGCCGGATCCTGTCTGGCGCCAGGTCGCTGCTGGAAAAGCCAGAGGCATCACAGGAATTGCGGGAGAAGGGGCCACACGCAGCAGAGGGACGCACGGGGCGGCCGAGCATCACAGCCAGGGAGGGGGACACTCATCCCCAGCCCCCAGCACCCCCAAACCTCCCCACAAAGGGCCCTGCAGCCCCTCTGTGGGGAGCTTGCAGCCACACACGCATGCGAGGCAGCCACAAGGCCAGGCAGCGCCAGTGCTTGGGCATTAACACTCCAGCAAAATCACCATTACTCATGCCCCCACTGACCGCAGCCAGGGCATCAGTGGAATACACCCCCAGCCCTGTACAGGAATTAAGGTCTAATCCAGGAACGCATTCAATAGAGGCTTCAGAACAATTCAGCCATAAAAAACATCCTTATCTCCGGAGGCCGGCGAGCCTTCTTCCTGCCCCGGCGCAGGCAGCCAGAGCACAGCGGCCGCACAGCATGGCCACGGAGTCCCCCAGCAGCCACGAGCACACCCAAAAATACCCGATGTGCAGTGTGACCAGGCTGAGGGCACAGCCAGCCCCCTCGGCCAGCACCTGCCCATCGCCCCAGTAAAAGTCCCCGCTGACTAAGCCCAGAGACAAACACCCTTGGGACCCACCCATTAATTCTTAAAATCTATTTTCAGTGTAGAACGATGCTGTAGGGTTTGTTCTGCGATAAAATGAACGCTCCAGGCAGGGCCAGGCACAGGCTGCCTTCAGCTCGACAGGCAAACACACCGCAGCAAAAGGGAGCTCAGACCTGCAGAACCATAAATGCACTGATAGCTATCGGGTTGGGTTTTTTTCACCCAAAATGCCAAGAATTGGCACAATGGGGGTCCCTGTAATCCAGACGTTCCCAGGTGCTGCACGGGGGAACTGCACCTGTGGGGCTCGGTATGAGATCTGAAGGGGAGGGGGCAGGAATCAGCCCACAGCTGCAGCTCGGCCCTCCCGGGATGGGATGGGGTGGGGGGCTCGGCCGGAGCATCACCGACCCACACGCCCTGGGGGTGACACGGCCGCGCCTCAGCTCCCGAAATAACCCCAGCGCATCCCCGAGGCCAGGCTGGGGTGTCAGCGGCGATGCCACGGAGGGGTCCACAGCACGGGTGTGCATGGACATGCCCCTCTCCCACAACCAAAGCAGAGCAGGGCAGGGCGAGCTCAGCGAGGTGACAACTGGTGCTGCCGGCGTTCTGGGTACAGGAAACGTACTGGCTGGGCAGTGATTTGGGCCAAAGAAAGTTAAAAAAGAAAAAAAACCCAAATGACCCCGTAGAAGGGGGAACAGTGGGAACAGAGCTGCTGCTCGGGGAGCAGCCCACCCACCACAGCACCCCGAGGGTGCAGCCCACCCAACCGTGGCAGTGGGTGGCCACGTAGAGGTGGGGATGGCCACCAGCCCAGCCTGGGCACGAGGGGGAACTACAGGGACGCTGCCGGCCGCGGATGAGGGTCTCACCATCCCCGGAGCCACAGCCTGCGTTGCAGGGTCCCCCACCTGCGCAGCCCCCACCACAAACGGGGGGTCTGAAGCTTTGCCCTCCCAAGCCCACGGCTCTCCCACACCAGCTGTCTCCACTGGGGATGGAGGGGACAGCAGCGGTGGGGTCAGCCCGGGAAGGGGGCACTGGGCATCCCCCACCCCGCATAGAGAGAGGACAGAGGACAACCGGGGTGGGGTGGGGGGGGCACAGTACCCACCACCCCCAAAGGACGCAGCCCCAGAAGGCCCCGGACTGGGACCTGGGGGACCACGACCAGGCACGTCCCCACGGACCAGCTGGACCCCAAAGGGCTGCGGGGACACGAGTGGGAGCAGGTGGCCCGTGACGGGCCAGGAGGCCACGGAGCACGTCGGGCAACGACGGGCCAGACGGGACCGCGGCGGGCCGGGGCCGGGGGGCCGGCGGAGGGCGAGGGGCCCCGGCAGGGCCGCCCCCGGCCCCTCACTTACTCTTGAGGGCGGCGACGAGCGACTTCCCGTCCTTGATGAGCTCCTTGATGAACTTGTTGGTCTTCTCCAGCTCGGCCTCGTGCGAGCGGAGCCGTTCCCGGAACTGGGGACTGTCCAAGCAGCACTCGCTGAACTCCAGCGGCGGCAGCCCCATGCTGCCCGCACCGATCACCACAAAAAAAAAAAAAATATTAAAAAAATTAAAATTACACGGGGTTTGGTGGGGTTTTTTTTAAGCCGAAGCGCGGGCCCGCCTCTCCGGGGAGCTGGCGCCCCGGGAGCGGCCGTGCCGTGCCGGGCCGGGCCGGGCCGTGCGGAGGGAGCGGAGCGGCGCGGAACGCTGAGGGACGGGGGGCGGAGCCGGCAGAGCTGGCGGAGCTGCCACCGCCCGGGCAGGGCCCGCGCGCTGCCCGCCCGCGCCGCCGCCGCCGCGACACGCCCCCTTCCCCGCGCACGCCTCCAGCCAATGGGCGGTGCCGGCTCCGCCTCTCCCCGCCCATGCCGCCCGCTGCAGCCAATCAACCGGCGGTCCTCGCGGGGGCGGGGCCGACAGCGCCTGAGGGAGAGCCCGCCCGGCTCGGGCCCGGTGCGGCCTGAGGGAGCGCCCGGCCCCCTCCGCCCTCACCTGGGGCCGGCCGCCGCCGTGGGGGAGCCCCGGGCTGGGCCGCGCTCAGCCCTCGCTGAGAAGACCGTGGGGGGGTTACTCGAGGGCCTCTCCCGGCGTCTCGCCCCGCTCCCCGCGGCCGCAGGGCTGCGAGGAAACCCGCATCCACCGCCCGCTCAGAGGCCGCCTGGTTGGGCCTCTCCAGGCTGCGGCTTTCCACGTTTTTCCTCCCATTAAACATCAGCATCACAGATGATTCCCCCGGGTTTCATGGTGTGAGTTGAGCAAACAAACCCTTCATCTCTAGTAAACGGCTGGTCAGGAAGGAGCACCAGCAGCAGCCAGGTCCCCAACCCCAGCATGACCCTACGAGCGCATCATCTCCAGCCCAGCGAGATGGGGCAGGACAGCGCGGCAGAGCCGTGCACAAACCCGGCGGCTTCTCCCTGCAGCCCCTTTCCTTCAGGAACACGCCAGGAATTTGGCCCGAGCGCAGCAGCTGCCTCGTCACCTCCTTCCCTCGGCTGGGAGCTTCCAGGAGCAAACTGCAGCCCACAAAACAATTGTTCCCCGTCATGGTTTTGGCTCTGGCTGCCATAAGGTAGATGGCAGCTAAAGAGCGATAAAACGGGAGAGACTGACAGTGCCGGCCCCACGGATTTGAGAAAATCCATTCTCACTGTAAATGACAGCGCCGAGTCCAGGGAGAGCAACCCTGCTGCCTCCCCACCCAGGCAGAGACGCACGTAGGAGCCTGCGATGGCCTCTCACCCCAGACTGTGACAAACAGACACATTTGGGGCTAATCCCCGGATGGCTGGAATTCCCTCTTTCTCCCCAGCTCAGCCATTCAGGCTGGCGAGGAGGGCTCGGGGCGGCCGCCGCTCGGCAAACACAAGCCCGCGTGCCGCGCAGCGAGCGCGTTCCGGATCAAGCTGGGCGACAGGGCAGCATTCCTGTCAAGTCAGCCATGAAACATGATGCGGAGCCAGTGCCAGCTTTATGCTTTTTTGCAAACTGGGGAAGATGGATGCTCTTGCACAAAGCTTGGGCTTCACAGAGGGCTGACAGAACAGGATCCAGCCCGAGCCTGATGCTAAAAAGTTAATCCACCTCTGTTTTCCAGTGGATGGGTCCAGGCGCAGCAACCTGATACCAGCTCAACCTTTTTGTCTCAGCTTTTTTTATTCACTGGCAGGTCTAAAGCACGATTTTCTCAGTCTTCACACCACAGCCTAATTCAGGCTGAGTCACTGCCTTCAGATATGGTTGGCGAGCCACATTTTTTTGGATGAGGTCTCCTAATTATAAAAAAGGATGTAATACTAATTACATGCTTATCTTGTAGGCAGGATATAAAGTTTAATTAGCTGTCATTTGCGCCATATGCATACAGCCCTATAAAAGCACTAGATATTATTTGGATTACACTCCTTAATTCTACACTGTACAAAGCCACAGGAGCACATACTTCGGTTTTATCCTTCTACATCATCATTGTTTGTATTAAAAAGAGTGTTCCAGCACTTGCAGCTAATACAGAAGAACCTGTAACTAGATTTATAGGACACTGCCTTAGAGGATCAGAATATCTGGGACTGGAAACTGAATTTTTTTCAGCACTTTTCCAGAGCCACAGAAAGTAACGATGCTCAAACTGTCATTTTCTGGTGAGGACAGGATCGAGGCATGACAAAGCTCTGTCACACATGAGATACCACACACACCGTGGGACTAGAACCGAGGCCTTGGGCAGGCAGCGATTAATGTACCAGCTCATGGACTCATCTCCCCTTTTTCCTGCTTACACTGCACTGCATTCATCAGGATACACTCGTCGTGCTTGAGCTCCAAGTGTGGGAGCAGAGCGGGGCAGCAGGCACTGGGGAGGAACAGCCATGGACATCTTCTGGCCCAGTTTTCCAAGGATTGTGCATCCAAACTGTAAAAGAACACCACCGAAGGGACAAACAAGCAAAAAAAACCAAGCTTCCACATCCTCCTGCCTGCAGCTAATAGCTTGCATCCCTCTTCAATCCCCATGCGTTTGCCTCCCTGCTTTGATTTATTTTTTTAAGCGACTTGGTCACCTCACCTCCAGGTGAGCTAAGGCAGTTGGGCGCTGTGTAGGGGCCCTGTAATGCTGCCCACCGATCGCCATGGTGCAGAGCTTGGCCCACCGGTCTCCCACCAGCACCCCCTCCATGCCTCCCCAGGGCTGTGCTCACACGTATTCCAGCAGATGAAAGCTGTGGCCGCCGCACTCCCACACTCCCACCCCCGAGCCCATCCTTGGCCACACATTAACACATTCTCCCTTCCTCAGTCACCAACCCGCATCCCACAGCTAACTCGCTCAGGGAGCAAAGTCAGCAGAAAATTAATCCAGCATTAATAAAAAAAAAAAAAAAAGAGCAGTTTCTACCTAGTTTAGCTCACTCTGGGATCAAATAACCACCAGTGCTGGTGCAAGCGTGGGGGCCACCCCAGCCCCAGCCAAGCGGGAGGAAGAGGAAGGCTGCAATCGTGTCAGCTCAAGTCAGCCCCAGCTGCTCTTCCCAGCCCTCCCTCACACCAGCGCTACCTCTGGGCGAGTCAGGCGACCAGCTGGATTAAGCAGGTTGGTTTGAAAATTAACAAGTTTTTCTTTTAGTTTTCAACTGAACCAGCTCCCTGATCTGCCAGAGCACAATATCCCTCCACCTCCATTTTCCTGCCCCATCTTTCTGCTGCTTGCAGTGGTTACAGCACCTCTGAAACACTCATTGCTAACACAGCAGGAACGAGCCACTTCTCCTCCAGGAGAGCTTTCTGCCACTTCAATGAGACTGGTCAGATAAAGCAGGAGCAGGAGCGACAGCAGGAGGTGGGGAACCAGCCCCGTCCCCGTGCAGCAGTGCTGAGCGGCCCTGTCAGCTTGTGGCACCTCACGGTCCTGTCCCCGCAGCCTCGGGGCAACAGCCACCCACGGGGAGGCTGGTACTAGACCCACTTATCATGCCAGCGTCTGGCATCGGGGATTCTGGAGGCTCCTCTCCGCCTGCTGACACCCCCGGCCCAGCAGCATTCCCAGTCACATTCCCATGTGACAGTGTTACAGGGGGGAGGGAAGGTGGAAAACCAGCCCCTCATCAGCTCTGAAAACACCAGACGCTCGGGCACACTAATGTATTTCTTTAAGCCCCAGGAGACTACAATGGGCATCTTGACTGTCAGAAACCAGGAGCTACACGAGAGGTTTCTTGGAATTGCCCTCAAGCAGCAATGTTTAAGGTCTATTTATTATGTGACTGTATATCACACACACGTCTTTCTTGCTCTCAAGGATTTTTTTTTTTTTATTGAGCTGGGCACAGATGAAGCATTGTATATGGCCAAAAAACCCAAGTGTTCCAGATAATATATTAGACCATCGCAATGAATCTACATGAATTCCCTGTTGTAAACCAAAGGGCATGTATTGACCTATTGTACTGACAGCCTTCTGAGAGATCAGATCCTTGAGCTTGGACATTTTGTTAGCTCTGAATACAACTCCAGAGGAGACACCGAGAGCTTCCCATTCTCCAGGGCAGCCGTGTCAGCCTGGAAATCGGCTCTGGGTATGGTCTTACTTGATAGACCTTTTCCGTGTGGCTACAGCAAATAGCCTTGGAGACACCCTCAACATACGCTCCCTCCACTGAGCATTCAGGAGTTTTACATACAGCTAACATGATTTGTGACATGTGTATACCTCTTACAGCAGAACAGTACCTTTCCTTCCTGAGTCACGCCTCTAGCGGTCACACATGAATTTCCACCTCCTCGATTCCTCTTTTCCCTTCTTCAGCTAACTTCTCTTTCCCTTGCAGTCGCTCCTCCTGGCCTTTAGGCAGCTTTGCGGGGTGGGCGAGACAACCCAGGGGACAGGTCTCTACACTGAGAAGCAGTGACATGGTTGAGCCCCTATGTGGGGGCCAGGTCTCCCCAAAGTGAAAAGCAGGCAGGACTGGAGTCCCCGCTCCCAATCTCCAAAACCTCGTCAGCTCCCAGCTTATACTTGTTAACCTCCAATAATTTTTTTTTTTTTTTGCAAAACTCATCATTAGCCATTTGTGCTACCAAGTCTTCCTGGGTTTCACAGACACCACAGGTTTGGTAACAGTTTTGGAAGCTGGTTTTGAATGGAAATATCAATGTGAGATGCTATTAGTCAGTCTGCGGTCCTACTTGCAGTAATCTTCTCCCCATCTATCTCCTTCCAGGTCCCTATATCTGTTGTTAGTGCCTTGGGCAAGCAGCTATTCTCCCCCGCAGAGAGCATATTACCATAGCTATACTGCTACAAGCCTGTCGTCTATCTTGGGCTAATTGGCTTCGCCTCCTGCGTTTGCTCTGCAGCAGTCACACCCGCTCATACATGCCTGGGACATGCCAGCTACTTACAGCACGGTCTTTGCCAAGCCACTCTCCTGGCACGTGCCTCTGGGAGGCATTGGGAGCACTGAGAAGAGAGCAGAAATCGCAGTAACAAAGCCCACAGGCATCGCATCCGAGGGGAGCTGTCTCCAGACGAAGATAGCGCCGCGTCCTTTCATCTCCCTGGCAGGTGTCGGAGCGGGTAGACCAAGCCCCAGCTGCCAAGGGCAGCAAGCACAGGAATGCTCCTTGGGCTTGAGAGTTCTCTGGTGCTTGCACTTCTAGCCCATTTAGGAGGTTGGTTTGCCTCGATTCCTTGTTAAAAATAAAAAAACCTTTTCAGTACTCTTCAGCTAAGACACTGAGAAGCCATATATATATATATCCTTGACCCTTCACCTGACCCCTCAATTCTGCCAACTGGGCCAGTCCTTTCACTCTGTCAATATGAGGCTTGCTGCGGGGGGTGGCACTTTTCCCAGCTCTCTTGATTTTTGGCACAATTCTCCAGAGTGCTGCTTGCTTCCCCCTTCCCCAATTTCAGTGGCAGCCTACTTACATTTTTACTACTTCGTTAAGGTTGATACTCTGCTCCAACACCTGCCCTGACTGCTAACCTCCCTTCTGTTCAGGTCTGTGACCCCAAAACCAGCCTGCTGTCAGCACCCGAACCAGGACCCTCCCCAGAGCAATACTCACGGATCCCTTTGGCTTTTCCTAGCCTGGTGTTACGCTTTGACTTTTGTTTCCAGGATGATGATCCCTGTGGCGCTGGAGCCAGGTTTCTACTCTCAGTCTCCTTTGTCCTCCCTTAATTTGGTGGTGGTGCTGTTGTTGATGACTATTAAAAGCACCATGAGATCCTTACGCTGAAGTACCACCAAAGAGCAGCTTTTAGAATCATCATGCTTGGGTCTGTGGTCACGCTGCCCTGCCCAGGAACTGGGCATAAAATAACTTACAAAACAGAAACCTCATTTTAAAGAGTAATGCTTTAACTGGGAGATTGCAGAGGCTCAGTTACCCGGCAGCACAAATCCCTGTTTGACTTGAGCCACAATGACCCCTTCTCTATTTCATTTTAGAGCACCATTCACACTGTAAATGTTAACGGCACTGCGCATACATGCAGAGACAGAACAAAGCGCTGCATTATTACCCGTTATCTGCAGCATGATTTAATCCGTGTCACAAATCATGAAGACAGTGGCTGCGTGATCATAACTTCTGGAGATGTAACGATCGTTCAAGCACAAAGATGAGGGCAAGAAATTACCAGGTCAGGGAACTAGGATGTCTAGAGGCATTTAGCACATCTATCGTGATGCAGAAAGAACATACATAAAGCAACTTCACTGCTTACATGTGTGCATTTGTATATATAATTACCTTCCAGGCAAAACCAGGGCTAACGGCACTGAAGATCACCGTTTCCCTGCTCATGGTCCAGGTTACATCTCAGCCCAAGAGAAAGGTGGGCTTCCAGCTTCAGCTATACTCTTCACCCCTGGTTTTTTCACTGTGCTGCCCAAGAGCTTCACTAGCTCCTTTCCTGCCCAGGCCTCACCTGTGCAGGGATTCTGTGGAGCAAAATGGTAGTTATTTAGCAAGCTGGGAAAAAAAAAAAAAAAAGAAGAAAATCCACTCTCTCTGCAGCTGCCAGAGCAGTAGCAAAGGAAACGTTACTACAGGCCCTGCAGGGAAATTCTTACCGACACAAAAATGACAAGTGATACATAAGTAAGAAGAGTTTCAAGCCTGGGATTCTTTGGGTGAACCCCTTGACACGTAGCACACCACAAGGAAAATCCACCATGAGAACTAGTGCAGTGGTGCTCGTCCTCTGTTCAGCCCCACAGATCTCAGAGACCTGGGAGAGCATCCCAGGCCTCTCCTGCAACTTTTCTTGCATCTAAGCAAGCTCAGATAACATCCTCTGAGAGTAAGAAGGGCTCAGAGCAGCAGCTAAGGGCTGAAGTTCAGGATTAAACTGACAGCCACATTGAAATTCCTACAGGACTGCGTCACAGTGATGAAAAGGTTTCTGAAAGAAAGAAAAGTGTTGGTCAGATGTTCTCTAAATTCCCTGGGAAGCTTTTCCTAGAGGAAAATAAAAGGACTGACAGGTGCATTTTGGGCAGCGACAAGGCATTAACCAGGCTGCCCAAGCTACAGCTAAACACACAAAGGCAAAGTCAGAAACAAGTTCTCAATTAAATGGAAAAGTGAAATTAGTCATGCCCCTGGGAATCACTGTAGCACAGGAAGCTGAAATGGAAAAGTAATAAGGGAACCAAGGGCTATGAAATCTTCAAAGATGTTCATGGAAGAAGTATTTAAATAACAGGGTTAATTATAGATATGACAAAGTTTCATTGTCAGGAAAGGCCAAACAGTCTGTCTATTCTTACTCTCACTTTTTTCGGGAAATACGAAATCTCATCGAAGGCCCAGCCAAGCAGCTGCCACTCATTTCCTCTGCAAACACCAAATAGCAGCCTCGATCCGTGTTCTACATGGGAGCTTTGGTCCCTTAATGCTCCGTGGAAAAGCACTTCCACAGGTTGTTACACAGGGGTTTGCGGTGGGGAGAGGGAGCAACAGGCTGAGGAGCGCAGGACCCCGATGGGCTGGGGGTGTAGGAGCAGGTCATCCTCTCCCAGAAGGACTCACTGATGTGCCCCTTGGAGATGGAGTAGCAGCAGTCAGCACCCAGAGGTGTAACTGGCTGGTTTTATACCTCGCATTTACCAAAGGCTGGACGTCAGCTGCTTTCCAGCACACACACATGCCACACACCCCCTCTGAAAGCCATCACACCGATTCATACCAAGGAATTTGTACATTCCTCAGCTCTCCTCTGCAAGGGACGCCCTTAGAATCTGTCAGGTTAAGGGACAAAACCAGTCTCACGCAGCCGAGGCATCGGATTGAGCCGGAGCTGTGGCCTGGAGAACCCGGCCGTGCCGGACAAGCCACAGGCTGCGTAGCCAGGCGGGGAAACAAGCAGCACATGAAACCCGTAAAGCGATTCCCAGCTTCTGCCGTTTGCGCAGAGCTCCCAAACCCCTCCGGGTTTGGAGGGGAGCCCCCGCCCTGGCGGGTTCTCCTCGCAGGAGCCTGGTTCAGCTTCCTGAGGCTGGCCATGGGAGGGGTGTGGGGCTCTGGGGACTCCGAGGCGCAGTCAGCTCGCAGGGCACCAGCCTTGGACAGCACCTTGCTGACCGCGGGAGCCAGAGCAGCAGAAATACAACACACATCCCGAGCTTTGCAAGGCAGGCAGGGAACCACTTGCTGAGAGAGGCAGCTCAGAATTAAGACTGTGGAACTTAAAGTGATGTTTAAACCTACACTTTTAAGTCTGTGGAGATTTGGCCTCCCAGTTTCAGAGAGGGGCAGGGGAGCAGCCTAGGACAAGCAGGGTGTGATTTTCAAGAGCAGCCAACACCCACAGCTCCCTTTGGGCTGGAAGGGCTCAGCCCCACAGAAGGGATTTGCTCTACACCACACAGCACCGTGGAGCCTTCCCACCCACGACAGCAGCAAGCTTTCACCAGGGTACATACCAGTGACAGTTGCCCAGGTGAGCACTCGCAGCAGAACCACGTCCCCTGCATCACAGTTGGAAAAGACCTTGAAGATCCTCCAGTCCAACCACTAACCTCACACCGACCATTCTCAACTCCACCAGATCCCTCAGCACTATGTCAATCAAGCCCAGACCCACAGCAGGAAGGCCTTTGGCCACCACCAGCATCAAACACCTACCTGCCCCATCCCAGTACACCCCACAACCTGCCTTTGCCTGCGCAGGAGCTGGAGGCAAGTCCCAGTGCTGCAACAGCAAAGACCCCAGCACATACCCCTGCACCCAGGCTGGCTGCCCAGCACAGCCACCCCAGCCCAGGGCACCACAGAGCTCCCCAAAGGCTACAGCCAGCTGGAGCAGTGGGATTTAAACCCTGCTCCGCCCTGTAGCCCATCAGCACTGACACCCTGCAGCTGGTCCCTCTCCCAGCAGCACCCTGGGCAGGGTGAGCCCCTCACGGAGAGCACCTGGAAGCCCAGAGTCACAGAATCACAGGATGAACCTTTGAAGATCATCCAGTTCCAAGCCCCTGCCCCAGGCAGGGCCACCTTCCACTAGCCCAGGTTGCCCAAAGCCCCATCCAACCTGGCCTTGAACCCTCCCAGGGAGGGGGCAGCCACAGCTTCTCTAGGCAACTGGCTCCAGCATCTCACCACCCGCATTGTAAAAAATCTCTTCCTTATGTCCCATTTAAACTGAGCCCAAGGGGCAGAAGAGCCTTCACCCGTCCTGCAGCTCAGTTTTCTCTCACTTTGGTGTTCCAGCCTGCACGCTGCTGCCTGCCCCGCGCTGCTCCAGCTCCGCACGGCCCAGAGCAGGGATGCAGCCGGGAAGGAGCACGCCACAGCTAGCTCAGACCCCCGTCCAACAGCCCCCCCTGGGCTCGCTTTCCTCGCGTGTCAAAGTACAGTGGCAGGCTGTAATAAAACTGCAGACACGCCGTGGATAAACAGTCCCTAGCGATCCCCAGGCCGAACTGCGAGCTGCCAGGGCACGCGAGGCAGATGGGAACTGCTTCTTGCAGGCGCCTTCTGGGGTGGTTTGAAGCCATACAAAACCTCCGACCACTTAAGTGGGGTTATATTATCATAAGACAATTCCAAGGAGAGGAATGTTTTCCCAAAATTTGTATAACCACTGGAAAAAAGTCACAAACCACTGTGAAATTGAGCTGAAGCTGTGTTTCCAGGAATTAGAACCAGAAGTTCCCAAACCAAACTCCAGTTTCCTTTTTGGAGGGTTTCCAGGGATGTCTGCTGTGCATTAGCCCTGGTACGACCCGTAAGATGGATGTAAGCGCTGGCTCTCCCTGTGTAAATATTAATTTCCTCACAGTTCTGCTCAGTGGTCCCAGTCTCGGTGTTCCCTCTTTTTCTGTCTGCTCCTGGAAGCTGGATGGAGGTTCTCCTCTCCCCTAGCACTCGGTGACCACCCCTCGCACACGCTCCTTTTGCCCCGGTGCCAGCTTTACATCAACTCCCCACTGTTGGCTTCAGTGGAAATTGTTTTGATTTTTGTAATTACAGCAAGGCCACTGCCTTTCCTGGATAAAAATGCCTTCAAGAATAGCTAATGGTATCTCCAAAATCCTGTGGAAATCCCTACTGACTATCCCAACTTTGCCTGGAAACCCAGACAAAGGGGTTTGCCCTTGGGGCTGGGATTGGGAGGCAGGAACTGGCCACTGCAGCTCCCTCTGCCCGGCTCTGCCAGAGGGTGCAGACCCCCCAGCATCGTGCCCACGCTGCCTTTGCCTGTCGTTAGCTCCGCACTTGGCTTGGACCCTTCTCTGCAGTCTCTGAGGTCGGTGTTTCCTTTCCCTTCTCTCAGCAGAAGCCGGGGAAGGGCAGCTGAGGAGGAGGGTGCCGTGGGGGTGCCCAAGGGGCTGGGTGTGATGGGAGACCTCGGGGTCTCCACGGGGCCAGAGCCGAGGGGAACTGGGAGGGAGAGGAACAGAGACGCTGCAGCAGAGCTGGTTTACAAGAAAAGAGAAGAAGAACCAGGAAACAGATTTGCATTTCGTTAATGAACTGAAGAAGGAAGACGAGGCGCTGCCCTGCGGGGAGGTGTGCGGGCCCCATCCCTGTGCCTGGCAGCCCACCCCAGAGCTAGAGAGGGACCGCGGCTTTGAATTCAAGGATGTTTTGTCCTGCTCCAGGGAGGCGGCTTCTTCCGAGCGGAGCGGATCAGAGGCTGAAGCTTGCCTCCCCTCCTCAGCATCACGCAGAAGCAGCCCACAGCCGGGGGCTCGTGGCAGGTGGGGAACGGGGACCACCCCGTGGCACTAGGAGTGATCTGGGGGGACGCGTCTGCTCCCGGTGAAAGCGTTTTGCCTGTGAACTCAAAGGGCCGTGTGGGAGAGCAGCCCCCGCGGAGCAGCGTGGGGTGGGACACAGCCACAGAAAACACCCAGTTGTGTGAAACTGATTGTGGGGAGGCATAAGGACCAGTAAAGTACCGATACCTGTGGCGGTGCGTTTCTCTACGCCCCAGAGCTCTCCAGGGAGATGGGTGAGGACTGACGGTGTGGTTTCAGCGGTGCTGGCAGCGGATGCACGGCCGGATCCTGGCGCCTCACTTAACCCGCTTTTACTGTGTCAGCACGTAAACACATGGCCCAGCCAGAAACCCTGCCTGTCCCCACAGATCGGTACGGCGGCTTCACCGTGCGCCTCGGGGACAAGGGGACTGAAGCTGCACAGGAGGCGGGCTGCTCTGGGAGCAGAACAAAATTATCCTCGTCATCTCAATTATTTTTCAATCATGTATTTCACCTGTTCAAGGTTATGGCATGAAGTGTTCTCACGCTGCACAGGACACCCCAGCCAATGCAGCCCTCGGGGCAGAGCCGCAGTAAGCAGATCCACCTCCTCGTATTCACCTTGGCGCACAAAACCCCGGCGCGGCACCGTGTTTACTTTCACGGCAGCGTTTGCAGAGGACGTGCCCTTGAAACGTGCAGATAAGATACTGATGATTGGGAGCAATTCCATTTGCTATTAAAAACATTAAGCGACTGGAGAGCTCCTCATCTGTTACCTGCTGCAAGGGCACGCAGGACACCGTGGCAGCCCCAGGAGGTCCCGAGGGCATCGCTGCCCACCCTGCCTGCTCCTGGCCCCGCAGCAGCCCCGCGGCAGCCCCGGGAGGTCTTGCGGGCATTGCTGCCCACCCTGCCCACACCCACAGCGCAGACGTGCAGCCCGGCTGAGGGTCAGCCTCCCGGGGTCAGCACCGAGGTGCCCATCCCCGTACAACTCTCCTCTTTCCAATCCCACTCCTCTGCGGCTTCTCACTCGAGTTCCCGGGAGAGCAGCAGCCCCTTTCCCTGCAAAGCCGTCCTGCTGAAACCAGTAACAATTCCTGATTAATGAGTCTGGCCCTGCTTGTTCCTCTCCGGTTTGGGTTTCTTTGCTTTCCCCTTCCTGTGGTGGGACGCAGGAGGGCGTGAGGTCTCTGCGAGCCAGGTTGCACGCCTGTTTATATTCACTTGGCTTGTGAGATGGGGTTTGAAACGGGCCTCTCTTAAACTAAAAATACATTATTTACTGTACAATTAAATATTTGTTTCCTAGTGGGTTGGACTCAAGTGAACTCTATTTTCTACAACACTGTTTAAGTATGACTTACATTCTTCCCCATTGCCTTCAGTTTTGTATCATTAATTTTCTTGCTCATTATGTCTTTATTAGCTGCAGTGAGGTTTTCCTGTGACTTTACATAGTAAAAAATGAAATGGAAAAAAATTTCAAAAGAACAAACCCAAAGATTTTAGAAATGACTTTGAAATTGAATTCATCTCTCACTAATTTGATCTGTAGGAAGCACAGCGGCAAATTGAATACAGAATATTTCTTAATTATTCAAGAGCACTTCCCCGTGCAAGTACATCGGCCCAGTCTGGGCATGCAATTATTATATTTTATAACAATAGTACCACGGCGTACTCAAGCGGACTGTCACAGCCTTTGCCTGCAGATTATCTGACTCACCAAACCCTTCCCTCGGCGCCGATGTTTTGCTCCAGACGGGCCGTTATTTCCAGCAGCAGCCTGGCAGGGCAGGGCAGGGCTTCCACTGGCCGAGCACTGCTGGGGGCTCCCCACGGCCCTGGCTGCAGCATCCGACACGTCGTTCCAGGGGGATGGGACCGGCTCCCCGATTGCACCCACGTCTCCTCTGCGCGCTCTGCGTGCTGGCCACGACCTGCGCGGGCTGAGCCCAGGAGAGGAGGGCTTGTGGAGCACGGCCAGTCAGGGGCCAAGGTCTGGAGCAAGCCCTGTGTATCTCGGGTACCCCCCACAGGTATCTCGGCCTGGCCACGTAGGACCCATCGTTGCTGGGCATTAGGTCACAGAGCAGAGGTTTTGCCTGAATTTTTTGGGGGGGGAAAAATCAAATGCACCAAAAAATCATGTCAATGTTTACGGCAGGTTGCCCACATTTGATCCAAGGTGACTCCTGCTGTCTTGTGGACATACATTTCTTGAAAATAATTCAGTGTGAAAACCCAAATGATTTTCCTTGCTTGTGGAATCGGGTGAGTTCCTCATTCATTCCATACTTCCCAGTCGGACATTGGTGCAGCCAAACCCCCCCCGGCCGGGACAGCCGCCCCCCGCACACTGCACAGCCCCGCGCTCAGCACCCGAGAGAAGGGCGAGCTGCGATTTTCCGGGTTAATTGCCAGGATGCCAGTGAAGGGGAGACACAGAGATTCCTTTGTGCCGGCTCCAAGTGCCTCTGTTCCAGGAGAATGGCTTATAACCGACCTTGCTTTGTGTGGCCAGCCCTGGCCAACACTATTTGCACAAGTGGCTGAGCTGACAAAGACAAAATCAGGAATTCTTGGAGATTTTGGGCAGTGAGGTATCTCCTGGAGCAGCCCCCAGACACTGAAGCCCCAGTTTTGTTTTCTTCTTGGGGTTCAGATCAGAAAATCCAATGCCACAATGAGCAGAGCATCCCCAGGCTGCCCTCCCTCCCCTCCTGCACGCCCAAGGCAAAGAAGAAGGCAGCAAAGCAAAAGAAATATCAACCAGTGACATGCGTACGGAGAGCCGGGCTCCTTCAATTCCAAACATCCGTGTGACCTCCCAGGCTCTGGCGTGGTCCTGCCGGGCCCGGCCCCCCTGCAGTGCCTGCACCCAGCACCCACAGCCCCGCCAGCACCGCAGCCCCGCTGGCCGCAGCCCGCTTACGCCAAAACGAGGAAAGACAAATCTTATTTCCGTTGTCAAACATGTGGGAAATAAAATTAGAACCAGTCAGTCAAATATGAACGTGGTGGGGCTAGTGATTGGCATCACACGCTTTCCAGATGTGTTAATACAAAATATAAAAATGCATTTTAAGACGTTTGCCGCTGTCCTGGGTGCGGGGCTGATGGCTGGGTGCCGGGGGGAGTTTGGAGCTCACCGACTGGGTGAAGGTGGCAGAGCATGGCCCCACATCCTCGTCATCACTGGATACTGCCCCAGCAGTACGGGCTGCTGGAATCAGGAGACATAACCAGCTCTGTTATGGTGGAAGAGGTCAAAAAGACAGAAAGGGTAGTAGTTCAAGAGCCATTGCTAATAGATGAACAAAATAATTTATATAAACCGGACTTGGTATTTGTCAAAGCAGAAAAAGCTCTGGTGGTAGATGCCACAATTAAGTATGGAAGTAAATCAGCATCATTGGTGGAAGCAGCATGGGAGAAAGTAAAGAAATACCAATGTCTCAAAGATTAAGTGCAAGAATTGACCAGCGCTACTGGGCAGGTCCTCGTGCAGCTCTGGAAGCGGCTGCTGCGTGACGAGCCCTTCCCAAAGCCGGAGGAGCCTGCGGCCGCCCCCTCTCACCAGGTGGGAGACGCTGGCAGGCGGTGGGAAAGGGCACGGGACATGTCTGGGGATGGCAGCTCTTCCCCGGTGCCGCGTTTTCCTGCAGCCCGGGACCTGTGGCCTCAGCACCATGACCCCCAGCAGAGGTTCAGCGCAGGGACCAGTCGGGACGGCTCCAGCGACGCAGGCTCTGACGGGGCCAAGATGGGACTTTTCCACCTTTCCTTCAGAGCCAGCTCTGCCGAGGACGGCCGCCGCTCAGGCTAACAAAGCAGTTTCCCAGGCAGGGAGAAAGCTGCCTTGGCTCGCCTTCTGCGGAAGCGGGGGCAGCTCCGACAGCTATGGCAACCACACAACGATCAGAGGGAAGAGGAGAGGGATGATAACGAGCAGATAGCAGCTACGGGCCTTACCTCGGGTGGGGTTTGTAAACAAAAGCAGCTACAAGTGCAGCTGTAAGAAGCAGCAGGCAATGCACCGCCTCCCTGCCTGCAGGAATTACCTGGATGTCAGCGGCTCCCAAAGTCAGGCAGGTTAAAAGCAGCCTGAGCCGGGTAATCTGAGCCCTGAGGAGCCTCCCGGGCTCTTTGCGTTTATAGTCAGCAAATTTTGGAAGACTGGAAGGAGTGAAAAGCGAAGGTGCCGGTGGGCTCCTGGCAGCAGCGGCCTGTCAGCCCGGTGCTGCGCTCGGGACAAGGCTGTGGCAGCTGATTGATGCTGGGCTTGATGGAGCAGGGCAGGGTCAGACTGGCTCTTAGGAAGTATTTCTTCCCAGAAGGGGTTGTTGGGCGTTGGAATGGGCTGCCCAGGGCAGGGGGAGAGTCCCCATCCCTGGAGGGGTTGAAGAGTCGGGTTGACCCAGCGCTGAGGGATCTGGTGGAGTTGGGAACGGTCAGGGTGAGGTGAATGGTTGGACTGGAGGATCTTCCACCCAGATGATTCTGTGATTCTGTGAAAGGAGGAAACAACACCGGGTGGCGGAGGAGTAGGAAAAATGGGTTCTGTCAAGCTAACTTGATCTATTTTTAGATAAAACCATAATTAAGTCAGTACTTGATAATAGCAGTACTTTTAAGGTAACAGGGCTTCTGTTACATATCTGATTTGCAACAAATGCAACATGGCACATATTAAATGAATCAAAAATGTCTGCTGTCCCAGAAATGTAATTACAGGAGAAGATTCCTCATTTGGTTAGTGTATCCAGGAGAGTCCTCTGGGAATCAGCTCTTGACTCCAAACTAGTGCTGAGCGCAAGTAAACAATGTTCATTTCAATATATAAGGTCATCTGTTAACGAACAAAGGATGGGAGTCATTCTTCAGGAGGGGGTGCTCCCTCCTGGGAAACGGTGACTGGGAAAGGCTGGCGGGATCCTGGCGAACGAGCGGGGACTGAGAGCGATGTGCAAGACCACGGGAAAGACAAACAAAATTACCCGACTGCGTGTCTGGGTGGGAGAGCGGCTGGTTCTGACAGAAATCAGGGTGAGTGGGACAATCTTGATGAGGAACAGTCTGCCTGCCGCAGCCGCAGTGGGCGGGCAGAGGCCTGGCACCACCTGTGGCCACCGTCACTGCGGGGGCAAACACGAGCCCGGAGCCATGGCAGCGGTGGGAACGGGGTCCTGGGCCCACGGGGGTGCCACCAGATGTGCGCAGTGCCAGCTGTGCCCGCTGCGCCACAGCTGCCCACCCTGCTGCCACCCAGATGTGCTCCAGCTGCGGGTGCTGCCACCCACCAGTGGCCTCACCTGTGTGGGCCTCGTACGCTCCACGGCTGCCAGATGTGCCACAGCTGCTCCAGTTGTGCCCAGTTCCAGCTGTGCCCCACCTCCAGCTGTGCTGAGCTCCGCTGTGCTGTGCCCCCCAGCAGCGCTCGTTCCCCTGTGCCGCAGTCCCCCCTTTGCCGGCTCCCAGCTGAGCGCATCCCCCAGCGGTGCCCCCCCAATCCAGCTGTGCCCAGCTGCGGCCCCGCGGCGCCCCCTGGCGGCCCCTCCCTCTCCTGCAGCAGTGTCTCTGCTCGGTCGCCTCCTTCATCCCTTCTTTAAAATCATTAAAATTATACAGTAATTGTTTTCCCCTTGAGCCCTCCCCCGGCCCGGAATGGTTCCAGAGGGGACAAGGGGCTCCACAGGCGCTTTTGGTTTCTACACCGTTATCACAAACCCAGCGTTAATTTGCTGAGAGTGCGAAAGAAAAGCTTCTACCCTGATGGTGTTCGTACAGCAAGAGTCCCCCCGAAAAGAGAACAGAGCCTTCAGTAGGTGTCAGAGAGCAATTCCTCATTTCACAGAAAAACGGTTAATAAAACTGGAAAAAGAAAATAATTTTATGTGTTATCCTTCTACGTTTATATGTTTTCGACCTGGATTTTTCATGAATCTGGAATAACTCACTTCTCTGTAAACCAAACACCTACCTCTGATTAAAGTTTCACACCGCAGGTCCCATCCTGTACCCGGCCCGTGCTGCCGTGTGCCACCTGCCCGCGGGGCTGTGCAGCTCCATGCTGGCTGCCAAAACTGGCTTCTTCCACGGCTACACTTGGGACACTTCCTAGGGAGAGGGAAATGCAGGTTTCTCTGAGACTCCGGCTTGTCTGGGCAAAGGTGTGTCCATGCACACACCCCTCTCCCCTGCCCTGCGCCAGCTACACAGCACGGAGAGTGCCCAGGGGGATCAGCCCCTTCCACGGGCACCTCTGGCCTCCAGCACAGAAACTTTAATGAGTTTTTTTCACCCAAAGACCCAATTTCAGCAACCAAACACTCCCTGACAGCATCTGCTCCTCCTGCCGCCCACCGCGAAAGGGCACAGATGTGTCCACGTGTGTGTGGGGACCAGCCAGATGTGGTGTCACATCCCAGGCACCCCTTTCGTACCCCACTCCTGCCCCCCACCGAGCCGGGCTGCCCTTCCCCACCACCACCCTTCAGCCTTCACCTGGGGGGGCTGAACGACATAAATGGGATAAAAATAATCAGCCCTGCCAGGGGCTGGAGGCATCAGGATGTCCCCAAGGACCTGTCTCCTCTGGGACGCCCCAGGGCAGGGACCTGTGCATGCTGGGGCACGGCCTCTGGCCTCCAGCATGTTGTGGGGGGGACCCCCAGCAGCCCCCCACCCCCCCATATCTGTGCACACCCATCTCCTCCAAGCACTGGTGGGGGACGATGAGCAGTTCGCGGGGTCAGGCCTCACAATGGTTTATGTCAAGGCTGCTGCAAGCTGCGAGCGTTTTTTTTAATGGACTTATCTCCCATCAGCTTCCTGACGGGCTGTTTCGGGGTGGGGGTGGAAATGAGCAGAAAAAGGGCAAACAGTGCTGGGGAGACTTGGACAGCAAGAGCCCTGGGGGACACAGGGCAGGGGGTGCCCACGGGTACAGGGCAGAGGGGCAGCTGGGCATGGCCTCCGCACTGCAGCCCGTTTGCCATTGTCCCCTGAGTGCACAGACAGGGCTTGGGGACAGAAAGGGCTTTGCAGCAAGAGAGGGAAAGGGCTGGGGAGGACACGGGACAGTGAGCCAGCAGTGGGGTTTAACCCCATCCTGCGGGCGGGCAGGCAGAGGTCCTGCGAGGCCCTCGGGGTGGGGGGGGAGGCAGACTGGGTTAAATCCTCGTCTTTCACCTGGGCTGGAGTCCAGCCCCAAAATAGCAGTCCAAAAACAAGATCACATGAGAGGAAAAAAATAGCAAGGCGACAGATTATCCATACTTCCTCGTCCTATGGGGTGCAGAGCGGCGGCCCGCGCTGCCAGCCGCAGCGGTGCCCGTGTCCGTCCGAGGGACGCTGCCCTGCTCCGGAGCCGCCCGTGAGTGGTGCGAGGGCGTGCGGGTGTGGGTGAGCATCGCTCCGGGAGCTTCCTCAGCCTCCCCCCAGGGAGCGGGGCGAGGGGCAGGGTGACCCCCAGCAGCATCAGCCTCCCCGCTGCGCCCACGGTGCTGCTGCCTGCGCCGGTGCCACCATCACCACCCAGCCCCGTGCACCCCAACCCGGCAAGCGAGCAGCCCTTCCAGCATCCCCCAGTGCCCCCCACCCCGGGCACAGTGTCCTGGCAGAGCCGGGGCCCGCGGGGGCTTTGCAACCCCTTCCCAAATAATCTGCAATGCGCAGACCTGAACTCCTGGCCAAGTTTGCCGGCTCAGATGGGTGTGTGGGCTGGGGGAACAAGTGGGGTTTCTTTTTCCTCTCGCCAGGCTCAGAGGCAGGGAGCAGGCAGGGAGGCAGGAGGGGGACACGTTCCTCCCCAGCGCTACTCCCAGCTTGAACTGGGCTGAGCGGCACTCGCCAAGGCATTTCAGCGATACAGCCCCGAGAGGGATGAAACCAAAGCCTGGGGCCTGGGGGATCTTGTGGGTCTCGTTGGAAGCGTGCAGAAAGTTTTGCCTAAGTCATCTCTGCTGCACAATGGTGGTTTGGGGGGGGGGAGAGGGGACGCTCGGCTGCCCGCACAGGCACTGCCTGCGTGCGGCTGGGACCCGGCAGAGAGAAGCACCTCCTGCTTCCTCAGGGCAGAAAGCGGCTGGATGGTTAATTATTCACTGTGCTTCCAAACAACCCCAAGAAGTGTATGATGTTATTTATGGGACTCATAAATAACTGGGGAGGGCGGGAGGAGGCTGAGCTGGCTGTGAAGGCAGTGACCCCCCTCCCCGCACAGCAGCAGGGCCCCGGGGGCCGTGGAGGCACCAGCAGCATCTGGGCTTTGGCCAAGGCGCTTCTCAGCGCAGGGGGGACGTTGCCTCGCGTGAGAAAATGGAGCAACGTTTCCTAATATTCCTCATACCCTGACAACCCCAATGCCTCTCAGCTAGGAAAGCCCGGGCCAAAGCCAGGGCTGGTCTTTTTTGAGGTTCAGAAATGTTTGGCTAGAGCTTTCTCATTTTTTCTTTCTATTTTCAACGTGGCTGAAATAGCAGGAGGAAATCTTATGTGAGCTTGTTCAAACTGAAAGAAAAAAAAAAGAATATTGACATGCTCATGCTAGAAAGGCCCCAAGTGTGCCGGTGCTGCTGGATGCTTTAGGAGCCGTCCCCACGAGCTGCTGTTAACCGCACCCAGCTAGGATGTGTTTTTATCAAAACGTCTGGGCTCAGTACGCTTTCAGCCCAGACTGCCTGTCCAAACATACAGGCTCTGTGTGAGCCAGGACTAAAAGCCTATTCTAAGCGAGCCTTAGATAACGCAGCTTAAATACCACATCAAAGCAGCCGTGGAGGCGGGCCAGGCTCTGAAGTCACGGCACTTGCTTCTCCAACGCTGCAGCCAGCTAACGCGCCGCAACCCGCAGCCTCCGCACGCCGCACGGCCTGCGCCCCGCGAGCCCACCATGGTCTGACACCCCACAAGCCCACCATGGGCTCCCCATGAGCCCACTGTGGTCTGGCACCTCACAAGTCCACTGCTGGCACCCCACAAGCCCACCACGAGCCCAGCGTGAGTCCACCATGGTCTGGCACCCGGCACCCCAGAAGCCCACCATGGGCTCCCCATGAGCCCACCACAGTCTGGCACCCCATGAGCCCACTGCTAGCTCCCCGTACGACCACCATGGGCTCCCCATGAGCGCACCACAGACTCCCCATGATCCCACCACAGTCTGGCACCCTGTGAGCCCACTGTGGGCTCCCCACAAGCCCACTGCTGGCACCCCATGAGCCCACCATGGTCTGGCACCCCACAAACCCACCGCAGGGTCCCCACGAGCCCAAGGCCCCGGCAGCGGCACCAAGCCCAAGCTCTGGCTAGACGGCCCCGTCCTCGGGGAGCCGGGGCTGTATTTTTTCGGGCTGGCCACCCTTTCCAGAGCGCTTCGGCTTTTCCAGCCAAGCTCTCCCCAGCCCCCAGCCTGGTGCCAGCACCCGGTGAGGTCCCACGGGTCCCAGCTGCCCAGGCCCCATCCCTCGGCATTGGGCGGAGCCCCCAGCCCCGCTGGTGGGGTGCACCCGGGAGCTGATCGGGGGGTCCATCACCTTCCCCGGGAGGGCCCCGAAACAACCAGCACTTGCACAGAACAGCACGGAGCACAGGGATGGGGATGGGAAAGTCAGTAAAGAAACCCTGCTTGGCCGCCAGCTTTTGGGGGGAGGGTTTTTTCGGGGGTTTTGAGGGATTTTTTCGTTTTGTTTTTTTGGTTGGTTTTTTTTTTTCCCCTCTGACCCTGCTGCGCCGCAGTCCGCTGTTTCCCCGGCGATGGGAGGCCCGACAGCAGCCCCCGCCCGCGGGGCTGACCCAGCGGGGCCGGCAGCGCAGGCAGCGCAGGCAGCGCAGGCAGCGCCGGCAGCCGCCGGGCAGGTGACCGGTCCCGCTCGCTCCGGGGGCGCAGCCGCGATCGAGCATCGCCTCCCCCTTCCCTTCCTTCCCCCCCCGGCACCCTCCTGCCGCCGCGAGGCAGCTTTCATCATCATCATCATCATCATCATCGTTTTTTAATTTTTTTTTTTTTTTGGCTTTATTCGATCCCGTTTCTCCCTGCGCTCGACACGGCGGAGCCGCAGCCGGGAGAACCGCGGTAGGTGCCGCGGGGGGGTGGGGGGGGGCTGAGCCCACCGGGGTGCCCACGCGTGTCCTGCGAGCCCCCCGGCTCCCCGCGGGATGCCGGCACAGCCCGGGGGGGGGGTGGGGGTGCGGGGGGACAGGGCCCCTCTCCAGGGCCAGCTTTAGGGTGTCAGGGTGCAGCTCCCCCAACTCGGCTTGGCCCAAAACCCCCAAACCCTGCAAGTGGCTGGGAGAGGAGGGGCTTGAAAAACGGGAGCGTCACTGCAAATTGCAATCGCAAAATTACTGCCAATTAACCTAAAGCTTGGGCAGGAGCCTGGATCAGAGTTTGAATTGGAATATAAAAACATTTCAATTGCAAAACACAATATTTGGACCATTAAAAAAAAACCCAAACAAATCGGGAGTTTGTTGAAGTGACACAGCATGATAAAACGCTTTGGTTTTGATGGAAAAAAAAAAAAAGGTTCCTTAAAAAAAAAAGAAGTCCTTGGGCCTACTCTAGCCAGACACCCAAGTCCTACTGAAAAATATTTTTTGACTTGCATAGGATTTTATAAATTCAGATCTTACTAGAATTAATTATGCGTAGCCAACCTCTGCTCCCTCCAACCTTTTCCTGCCCAAAGGGGTAAGCGCTGAGCATCGCCGCCTCCTCCTCTTCCTCCTCCTCCTCCTGCTCCTCTGGCTCGGGGGCTCCTGTGCTGCTCCCGAGGCCCCAGGTCCCAGCAGCATTTGGGACGGGTGGTTCCAGTTGGGGTCAGGATCCAGGCTGGGAAATGCTGGTGAGGGAGGTGAGAAGAAAACGAGCAGAAGCAAGGTTTGAACAAGACAAGATGGAAGAAAAGCGGGTTAAATTAATTTTGTACCGCTTGGCTGGTTTCCTGACTGGATGCCCAGTGACACCCCTGAGCCAGCTCAGCACCCCGCGTTGGGCACCCACCGCCCACCCTGACCAGGGCCTTCAGAGCCTGAGCAGCGGGCGCAACCCCTGCGGCCCAGGTGGGACGTCGAAGGTGCCGCGGGGTCTCGTGCACCAGCTGCTGCCCCCAGTCCTGCCCATCGCTCAGAGGTACCGGTACCCCCCAGCGCACCCCAGCACCCCCCCACCCCTCTGGGTGGCTGCTGTGGGCACCCCAGGGGGGAGCATCACCTTGCCAGCCCCCTGCTCCCGGGTTTGCTCCCAGTTCCAGTGAAAGCAGCATCCCAGCATCACCCCGGGCCGGGAGCCGGGCTGCTAATGGGGGTATCGCGGAGCCCAGGCCCCTCCCAACGCCTGTGGCAATCGGGGAGTGCGCGAGACTTATGGGAAGTTCTGCACAAACGGGGGTCTAAAGTTTAATCGGGTCTAAGGGCAGGCCTGGGCTCGGTGGCGATAAGGCAGCAGCACAATGTCCAATTGTTCTCGCTGCCGCAGCGGGTCGGCCCCGCTTCCTCCGGGATGCGCAGGAACACGCACATCGGATTAGGGCTGGAGAGAGTTCGGGTCCACCAAGGTCTCCAGCCAGACCCAGAGCATTGCAAGCCCTTTGGATAAACTTTTCTTCCCAGCTCCACCCCCGCCCAGGGGATAGACTTTCCCTCCCAAGCTCCCTAAATGACTTTGGCCTTCCTCCCACTCCTGAGACCTTGATCTTCCTCCCAACCCAGGCAGCTCATCACGCAGCTGGCTCCGGCTCCTTCCACTTTGTTCCCTGTCAGCTGCGTGGCTCAGCTCCTGCCCGCTGCTCCTCGAGCTGAAGCCCTGCGCCGCCCGGGACCCCTGGCCCCGGGGAGCTGTTAGCCCTGTGCCTCCCTGCCTCGGCTTCACGGGGATTTTTCCCCTTGGCTGAAGGGCACGAATGAGCCCAGTCGCTGGGGGAGGTGGCAGGGGAGCGGTGGGGACGTGCGGGGGCTCGGCCATGCACAGCACCTGCGCCCGCCCACCCGGGGCAATTAGAGTTTGCAGCAATTTGTCTTTATATTTGGCATCTTTGGTTTGGCTTGGAGAGCAGTTCGCAGCTCGGAGCAGGGTTGTAATGAGGAGTTAGAACAAGTCAGGAGGCCCGTGAGGATAACAGCCGCGGCCGTTTTATTTCAGTCTCTTCCCTCTTGTTTCCATGTGCTTCCAAGGATGCGCTCACAGAAGAGACCAAAACCAGAATTTCAAGCACCTTCTTAAATATTTCTTTTCCCTTTGATGCCAAGTCAGAAATTAAAAAAAAATAGCAGAACTTGGCACTTTAGAAGGACCTTTCCCGCTCCAGTGCACTCCCAGCATTTCCTCCCCACCGCGGCCATGTCTGCCCGTCGCAGGGAAATTCCCAGGGTCATTTCGGAAGTGCCACTGCCCCTTCCCTGCAGGCATCAGCCTCCTTTCAGCCGGGTGCAGTTTTCACAGGTGCTGGATGTGGCCCCTAATTAGCGCAGGAACCCAACGAAAGCACAAACGCTTCCATCCATTGCTCAGCCCGCCCATATCTGCGTGAGCCAGTCTGGGGGAGGAGACCCCAAGAAGGACTTTTAAGAGACTGTGCAATCCTGAACCACAAGCACACACATTTCAACAGGAAATAAGCCTAGATTTAGGGTAGTAATTAGCAAAAGAAAGTTGTAACTTTCCAATGAGGAAGCAATCACCAATTTTCATTGTAACGGTGTGATAATTGCGAGCTGGTGATGGAGCCAGCCCCGATCTCGTGCTGCCCATGGAGCCGGGGCTGGCAGCAGGAGGCTCTGGCTTCTCAGGGCTGCAGCCACTCTCGGGGTGCCCAGGCCCACCCTGCAGATGAGGTTTGCTGTGGGTGCTGCTGGCGAGGGTGCCAGGGCGGCCATGCACACCCTCCTCTTGCCCTGCCGCAGGACCACATGGCTGCATTGCAGCATGATTTTCCTCAGCATCCCCTGCAGTAAAACCCCCCACCTGCACTGCACCACTCTCCCCTCAGCTCTGCAACCCCGGGATGGGAATGAAGGGTTATTTCTTACTCACTTTATCCAGCACTGGTCAGTCCTGGCTCTTCCCTTTGAGTCTTTTTTTGTCTGCAAATATTTGCCTCAATTTGCCAAACATGCTAGGATCGCGCTGGGCCGGCGGGTGCGGGGTGATTTTCCTCCACGCAGGACAGAAACAGTTTTCCAGCACTTGTTTGCTGTGGGAAGTGGCCGCGTGGCTCTCCGGGGCGAGGAGGAGTGTTTGCTGCCAGCTTGGCCAGAGCCAGCACAGCCGGCAGCAGCGTGGGCTGGGGACCCGCCGTCCCACCGAGCCCTGGCTCTTCAGTTCAGGCAGTTCACGTGGTGCTGGACCAGAGCCCGTCCATTTTCAGGTGCTCAGCAAAGGCCTTGCAGACCAGCGTGTGCCTGAGGAGGTGTGTGCATCCTGGGGGGCAGCTGTAATGTCCCATGTCCCACAGGCTCCAACTGAGACCACTGCCAGGCGCCAGTTACAAGCTGGCAGCATGCTTGGCTATGTGAGAGAGACCCTCTCGGGGCCAGGCGCCCCATTCCGTGTGCACTGGAGATGCTGGTCCCTGTGGGACACCAGGCACCCCCACCCATCACCCCCAGGTCTCCTCACAAACAGCTGAGGATGCTTTAGGTGTAGGAAGAGGGGTGAAAAGGCACCTTCTCCACCACCCACAGCTTCAAAGTGAGCTGCAAGCACTCCTTTAAGAGCCAGATAAACTACGCTTGCGGAAGGGTCAGACTGGCTCTTAGGAAGGATTTCTTTGCAGAAGGGGTTGTTGGGCGTTGGAATGGGCTGCCCAGGGCAGGGGGGGAGTCCCCATCCCTGGAGGGGTTGAAGAGTCGGGTTGACCCAGCGCTGAGGGATCTGGTGGAGTTGGGAACGGTCAGGGTGAGGTTCATGGTTGGACTGGAGGAGCTTCAAGGGCTTTTCCAACCTGGATGATTCTGGGATTCTGTGATTTTCTGCCCTTAACAAAACAGCAGACTTGCACCAGCAGCACGATTCCGGTGGCCTTTTCTAAGCCCAGATCTCTCTGACCTTCGCAGGCTCCCTGGACTCGCCACTTCCCAAACACTGGTGTCACCTTTGGGTGCCAACGCCAGCCACAGCCAGCACAAACCTCTGCTCCGTTCAGGGGGCCAGTGATGGCAGAGCCCGTGGACAGTTGTCTCACCCCCCCGAGAGCACAAGCGGCTCCGTCGGCGGGAGCATGGCCCTGAGGACGCTGGCGGGAGGGCGAGCGGGCTGAGGACATAAAAGGGGGCTGAGGACATCAATGCACGGGAGAACAAGTGTATTACAGAAACTCCTATTAGCTTTTGGCTTCTGCTTGGCAGGAAATAAGATTATCAGGCAAGAGCTGCTGCCTCGCGGAGCCTGGCGTCATTTCAGGGCGCAATCCATCACGAGAGGCCGTGGGAGCGGGGAAGGGCTGCAGGAAGGCGCAGGGAAGGTGGCTGGCGATGCCCTGAGCCCTGGCAGCCCCGGAGGTCCCGGGGCAGCTCCTGTCAGAGTGGGGGGGTCAGCCTCACCCTGTATTCTTCAAACACCACTTTGGGGTAATTGCACAGTGACCTCTGAAAATACAGCTGGGTCTGCCTTCATCAAGGTTCTCAGCTGCCAGAGCAGCACCTTCCTCCCAGAACCGCAGGAACGCCAAGTGCATTTGCCCATTGCGTTAAACAACTCCCCTTTTAACCATCCTTAATTTCATAACCCCCAAAAGCACAGCAGTTTAGGTGAAATGAATGTACTTCTTTCCAAATGAGGGTTCAGAAATAAGAGGTTGCAAGGAATGGTGGAGAAAGACGAGCATTAGCAGCAGGTCAAACCAAACCTATCACCAGCCACAGACAAATTCCCAGGAGGCAAATCCCGACGGATCCCGGGATCCCTCTGACAGCCTGCCCCAGCGCAGGTGCAGGCTCAGCCCACGGGGACAGTCACGGCCACTGGGGATTTGTAGTCGGAGTAGACCCACGGGAAGCATTTTCCACCTTTCACCAGCAGAAGGTCAACGCAAGGGGCAGCGGGCATGGCCCCAGGCGCGGGCAGAGCTGCAGCAGGGAAGTTTGAGGCTTTTCCACCAGACCTGAACTTCTTCATACGAACCGGCTGCCACCAGAAACACGTTGAAGAGCGATGTGTGCCGGGGTGTGTTTGTCCGTGCGACTGAGAGAGACCACAGCCAGGGCCTTGAGACACACGTTAGCACATGCCTTGCATCTTGCAAATGTTCCCTAAATGAGAACGTATATTTGGGGGGGTGCCCGGTGAAGCCTGCCCTGCCCTGGCTGGCCCTGGGTACCGACACATCACCCTCTCGAACGCAGTGGGTGGCATTTTTAGAAATCCTGGATATATTTTCTGCCACTGCAGAACTGTAAGTGATTATCGTTTGGGCTGGAGGCCTGGCTGGGTTTGTCTTTCAAACGGCTCACAATAGAAATCTATTTGCAGAAGAATTTGTTGAAAACCAGTTCGGCGAGAGAGAGGGACTATTGCTTTGTCATGGTATCTGTGCCCCGGCATGTCGTCTGGCCTTTGTGAATGCAGCAGTCCTCCCGCTCTCCCCGTTTGTTAAAGGAGAAAGATGCTTCACTCAGTATTTCTTGGTAATGGCAGTTACTATTTTTTCCAACATCAGTGTCTGTTGTTTTAACGCTGTTGGAGAACAAACGCAGACGCCGAGGCCTTGCAGAGCAGTTGCAGAAGCAGTCGGTGACTTGCAGATTTTATATACTCTAAACGCTGGAAGTGTAACGTGTTTAACGCGGCGCGGCGGGGTGGCACTGCCCTCCCGAGGGACGGGGACTCCCGTTTCGTGCCTGGCTCGGAGGCAGCAATGAACTTCAGCCAGGGAGGAGGCAGGAGCGGGTCTGCAGGGTGCAGAGTACCTGAACGTAACAAACCTCTGGCTGCCACAAGCCCTTCTTTTCTTTCCAAAAGCTTGCTCACACGCTAAGGAAAACAGCATAACAAAAATCGCTTCATTTTCCCAGCTGCTAAACGTGGCAGATAAATGCTAACACAGGCCCTCAAAGTGTGCCATGGTTAATATTTATGGATTTCAAGAATAGCTAATACACAGCCAGTGCTAAATATTATTCTGTTAACCCCAGCACAGCATCTTACCACGCATCCACAGTCCAGCTTAAAGCCTAACCTTTGTTTTAATAAGGTAACAAAACCCACTCTTCTGGGTCTTAACTAACTCAGAAGTGAATTCAGCAGAGCCCCCTTTCCCCTTCTGTTTGTGCTTTCCCAAACCCCCGGGTCTGACCCTTCCCGGGATGAGACGGAGGCACTTTAAGAGGGATGAAATCACCCTGGAAAACTGCATCCTCCAGCGTGGTGCCAGCAGAGAAAGAAAGATAAGAATGAGAGCAGAGCCGAGGGGAAAAACAGCGATTAAAGTGATCTGGTGACTGAAATAACACTGCACACAGGGCCGCTTACTGATGTGAAAAAGACAGCTGTTCCAGAAAGCTGAGGAGCATAGAAGGGAAACCATCACACTGAGCGAGAGAGCCTGGGGCTCCCTGCACGCCTCACCAGGGTGTCTGCTGCCTGGGTACCCCCTCACCAGGGTGCGTACCCCCTTACCAGGGTTCATGCTGCCTCAGCATTCCAGACCTTGCCTGGGGCCAGCACATGGAGCTGCCCGGGCATGGACCAAGCAGACATCTCATAGGCAGCACTTCCAAGCCCGAGGCATCCGAGCCCGACAGCTAACCCTGAGGACAAAAAGAGGCAGAAAAGGGCTTTTCCGCATGAAGCGTTCTGCAGGGCACGGGCGCCGTGCTGGCTGCTGTGCCCAGGGTGCCAGCCCAGGTCTGCACCACTGACTCACAGGGTGACATCCAAAACCCTTTTGTCCCCTTCAGACTCATTTCTGGAGCGGTGTTGTCCTCTCTGAGTTGTCCTCCCAGAGATTTGCACTTTGCCCACAACGGTCTAGACACACGGTTCATAAATGACTCATGACTTGCTTACGCTCGTCAAGTCTGTCCTTGCTTCTGGCTCTTAATTTAGATCTGTGCTTCATGAGCCAAAATCTGGGCGTCAGCCTTGACCTCGGATCTTTTCTTCCCACGTCTCTGGAGCAGTAAAGCCGCCTGTCCCACCTGCAGACAAGCCCCGCCAGCGCTCGCCTGGGCAGGGACCTTATTTCTGCTGCAAGCCTGAGCTCGCCTCCAGCAGCTCCCACTGCTGCCCTTTGCCACCACCAGACACCGTGTCTGGGCAGCTTCTTCCCCAGAGGATCCTCAGGCATCCCCAGCGCTGCTCCGGGACAACCTCCCGGTGCCCAGTGCTGCCCGTGCCCTTCCTCGCTGAGCTCACACCTCCTCCTCCTCCACCCGTGTATCTCTTTGCGTGGACAGGGCAGCAGGGCCGGGCACAGTCTCCTCCTGGCACTGCCAGACCGTGCTCCTGTCCCCAGCCAGGGCCCTTCCCTAGGGCCTGCGAGAGCCGCGACCACCCCACAGTGCAGCCGGCCCCGGCGGTGGCCCGTGCAGGGTTCATGGTTGCCCTCATGGGCGTAGCTCCCGCCTGGCATCCCCAGCTCAGGGCATGAAGGCGGGCAGCTCGCCCAGCCTCTAAGCCAACCTTCAGGGCACAATCACGCTCCCTGGCTCAGGGGGGCCCCCAAATTTTACGCCGAGCCTGTCTGATCGGTGCTCAGCCCACGGACCAAGAGCAGGAGCCCCGAGCGAGCCATTTCACTCGTTTGCTCTCATCCCACGCCGCCCGGGCGGACAGGAGGGGGAGATCTTTACCGTGACAAATCCCAGTCTGTGCAGCAGCAGATGAACTCCAGATCCAAGCTGTTCACTTATGCCAGAGACACTTTGCACACCATAAAGCCCCTGAAAATTATGCCTGTCACAGGAGCTCAGCGCCGGAGCTGCTTTTGGCGCATCCGCGCTGCCTGGGACAGTCACACACACGCGACCTTCTGCGTCCCTGCACCATCCAAGCAGGAGATGGAGCACCCTGCCCCCTCCGCGCGTTTCCAACCCCCCCAGACCTTGTGCAGGGCCGTTCCCATCGCCGTGGCCTGGCAGCTCCCCAAAGCTGCCCTGCCTTTCACCCACTCTGATTATTTTTTTCCCCAGAGAGGTCACTCGTTAATTCTCTAACAGCTGCACATCCTCACAGGGCATGTTGATGTTACACAGAATACTACTCAGTTTGGTACATTTTCCACTGGAATTTCCATCTCCCTTTATATTTTAATTTCAATTGGACGTCAAATCTTGGACATAAAATACAAGTATTTAACATCAAGTAAAACACCCTCCCTTCCCCTTCCTTAATATTCCCTTTGCTGCGGGGTGTTCTAAAAAGCTTCCGACCGACGGGAAGAGTTTACTAACAACTGCCAAACTCTCAGTGGGGTTTTTGTAGCTTACGGCTGCCCTGGTGCGGATGCGGTCCTCGGCGGGTGCCCACGCCTGGGTGTCACACAAACTGCAGTGAACTCCGCAGGCACTCGGGGGGTGCTCATTTACTCCGCGGGGACCCCGCACCCCAGCGCGGGGGCTGAACGCATGGCTCCTCTGTAAGAAAAAGATAAAAAACCTGTTGGGGTCCTGGCCACGGCGTCCCTGGCCGGGCAGTTCACCAAATCGTGGAGCTGGCAGTTCGGTCCCATCGCCCAAGCCCGGCTGCATCCATCACCCCTTTCTGGGGGGGGCCCTGCATGCCCAGGGTTTCTGTTTGGGGTGCTGAGCTGGAGCTGTGCCTCGGGGCTGGCCAACCAGCTCCTGCTTATGGCAACTGGCAGCATCAGGCGTTTTGGGGGATGTTATCGCAGTTTGGGTCAGCCCTTTCCTGCCCACGTAGCGCTGTGCGAAGGGGATGTTTGTGCCCCAGGACCAGCCAGGTTCCAAAGGGGAAAGCTGCGTATACTGAGGTGCATTCATGTAATTTTTAAAAATTCAGCCGAGCTAGGACAAGAGTCTTAGGAGTTGCACTGGGATGGAGACACTCCGTAAACATGTAAAACATTAACATCAGCATGCAAAGTCCCTGCAAGCAGATACCTGCAGCCTGGTCCTGGCACTCCGGTTATTCCTGGGCCGTGAGCCGCCCGCTGCAGCACAGCAGGGATGGCAACGGAGCTGGTGCAGGGTCTGGAGCACAGGTCTGATGGGGAGCGGCTGAGGGAACTGGGGGGCTTTAGTCTGGAGAAGAGGAGGCTGAGGGGAGACCTCATGGCCCTCTACAACTCCCTGAAAGGAGGGTGCAGAGAGGGGGGATGAGTCTCTTGACCCAAGGAACAAGCGCCAGGACAAGAGGGAATGGCCTCAAGCTGCGCCAGGGCAGGGTCAGACTGGCTCTTAGGAAGGATTTCTTTGCAGAAGGGGTTGTTGGGCGTTGGAATGGGCTGCCCAGGGCAGGGGGGGAGTCCCCATCCCTGGAGGGGTTGAAGAGTCGGGTTGACCCAGCGCTGAGGGATCTGGTGGAGTTGGGAACGGTCAGGGTGAGGTTCATGGTTGGACTGGAGGATCTTCAAGGGCTTTTCCAGCCAAGATGATTCAGAAATTCACTTACATCCTCAAGGCTTCCTTTTTTCTCCCAAAGTTTTTTGGCTTAGTTTGCGGTTTTTTTCCACCTAGATGATCCGGGGCATCTTTCCACCTCCTGACATCACTAGCATCCTCAGCTGCATCCCTGTGGGCCAGCCTGACCCCTCAGCTTTCCCCTAAACTGGCTGTGGAACTACCGGGCACGACAAACATCCCCGTGTCTCTGGCCTGCCCACTCGGGAGCTGGAAATAACCTGTGTGGGTGTCACCTCTGCGGGCAGCGTGCTGCGAAGCGCTCGGTCCGGCAGCTGGGTCTCATCAGGTAGTTCAAATTGCAGACTTCTCTCCTGCAATGTGCTTTTTCTGGTAGTTTGTTGTTTACGGAGATGGGAAGGGGTAGAAGAGCCTTCAAAAAAATATCCGCTGGCCTCTGAGGGCACCGTTATGGAAAGCCGCGGCAGTGTCCGAGGCAGGGCACTGTTTTCCTTGGAGCTGCCTTCTTCACAGATGTCACGGCAAGGACCAAATTGGTGCCCACCTCTTTACGGATACAGGTGCCTCCGTATACCCCTGTCTGGGCCAGGGAGGACCAGAATTAAGGCTGGATCTTCTACCAAGGTCTGGCACATCCCAGCGTCTGATTCATGCTCCTTTCTAGGCTGGACATGAGGATGACAGAGGGACAGCCCAGTGCCCGTGGGCCTCCAGAGCCACCCACTGCCTGGAACCAAGAACTCCCCAATTTTTGCCTAAAGACCATGGGTCAGAGCAGTGACCTGTCTGGCTCTACGGACAGCAGGAGGTGGAGGTGCACAGCTTCTCTCACTAGTTTACTCCAGTGACTAGTTATCCACAGCTAATTATTCTGGGTTTTTTTGCTGACCCACTCATCTGCACTTAACAAGATTCAGCTTTGAGCTCGCCTTGCTCCGTTCTTTCATTTGACCCTCTCCTTGCGTGCCCTTACGCGCGGCAGTTTTACACTGGAAGACATTTTCTCCAGCCCTAAAGTCGTGCAGATAAGAAAATTATTATTTATTGGAGGATTTTCCTGATAACAGCAATTATTATCTCAAGCTTTTGTTGCACTGTTAAGTTACTGAGCAACAGTGTGCACAGGAAAACACACCCCAAGCTGTTTACTCAGGCAGCTCAGAGAAGAAAACAGGAGTTAGCATCCATAGCTACTAGATGCTAAATTTAAAGTAAGATATTGAGCAGCAGATTTAAGAACAGAATTCTTCCAGCCAGTTTTTCTTAGAACTTAATGAGACAAGCTATATAGCCCTTATACAAATATTTCAGAATGAATATAATTAACTCCCTGTGCATTTTCAGCATCGTAAATCACTGCTGAGCTTATGGTGAACCCAGAAACCAAGTGATTTTCCTTGGAACAACCAAGACTGAGACTATGCTGGAGGAAATTTGATTTCTGAGTGATGATATGTCTACTGATGGTTAACCACGAGGATGGATGTGGGGTTTCACTTGGCCTGGAGATGAAACCCTCAATTCCAGCATCCTTTGCTTCTTTGGGGAAGGACGTGGTATAAAGACTGAACCCAAACTCAAATCCCCGTTTTGAAGCCTGAGCCAACCCTTGATTGAGCTTGGCCACCCTTCAGAGGGCCAGCTGCAGGAAGCGTTGCATCTGACACCACGTGAACAGTCCTGCTTTTCACTCCTAATTCGAGCCTCACGCCTTGTTAGCAACAGCACACCGGGATTTCGGACCCGTCTGAGCGCTGAGAGGTTGGCGAGGGCTCGTGGGTGACAGAGGGTGACCAAGAGGAGCAGTGACCAGGCACGTACCTGTAACGGGGCCATCAGCTGGGAGGTTTTGCTTGGGGTGGGCTCAGGTGGGATGTGGTACAACAGGAGAACCAGGTCAGCCCTTTGGCATAAGAGCATCATATAGAGTGAAATTTTGGGGGGGTAGAGCCTGTCATTTGGCGTCACCTGTTGGCACAAACAGAGCAGGTCCCCGCATCTGCGTCTCCCGTATCAAAACGCTCCAAGGGACAGAGAGAAGGGAGGGGAGCTGGAGAAAAGCACCCGTAACCAGAGCAGGAAAACAAAGCCGTGAGAAGCCGGCCTGTGGCCAGGAGCGGTGGCGGCCGGCGCTGCCGTCTGTCCGTCCATCCGTCCGTGGGCGCGCGGGGCGGGAGCCGGCGGCCGCGGGGCAACCACACCTGCAGTGCCAGCCCAGACAGCCTGGGCGCTCCCGCTTTGTGGTCTGACATGTTGCCCAGTGTCCTGCGTGGACGCTGGGGGCGGGTGACATTTGAGACCCGGGTGAAATGTCACCCAGCTTTAACCTCCCTGCCTGCCAAGAACGGGGCAGCGGGTCCCGAGCAGGGTGTGGATGGGGTGTCAGGAATGGGGCAGCGGGTCCCGAGCAGGGTGTGGATGGGGTGCCTGCTGCAGGGACCCCCTCCACATCAGGGAGCTGCTGAGCGGGAGCTGAGGGGAGGGAGGTGCCGCTTGACCCCTCCATCACCGTGCCAGGGCACACCGAGTGCCCCCCTGCCCAGAAGGGTTTCCTGCATCACCACAAAACATTTCAACCTGCAACAAGCAATTAGTTTTTACAGCATCCCTCGTGGTTTCCACTCCCTCCAGATGCTTCTCCCCTGGGAAGCAAAACACGGGCAGACCCACAGAGGAGAGGTGTGTGCAGCTCTGTGCTTAACCGCCTGCTGCCCCGTGGCAAACACCTGAAACAAGGTACCTGCACCCAGGGCATCATCCCTGGGGCCTCAGCAGCCCAGAGTCATCCTCCTCAGGTGCCAGAGACGAGACCATGAGAACTGTGAAACTCGTGGCACAGGTCCGTGGCTGCTGCTGGCCAGTCCCAGGCGCTGGTGCATCTCGGTCTGCGCAAGCGAGGTGCCAGGCAGCAGCACTGCAGTGGAGCAGGGCAGAAGGGACGATGCTTTGTGGTGGTCTCAGCGTGAGCCTGCAAGGGGGAAAAAGGCACTTGTGAAAGGCAGGTAGTGTGTGCCATCTCCTGCAGGGAAGGGGAAGCCCTTGGTGTTACTCCACTAATTACCCTTTTTTAATTAGGATGCCTCTTGCATTGCCTCTGCTGCAAAGCCCAAAGGTGTCCCCTCGGACGCGCTGGGTGCAGCACATCCTCCGCCCTGCGCTTGGCTGGAGAGACTGAGCTTTTGCGATTCTCTGTCCAGCGTGTTCTTTCCACACAGCAGGTCCCACGCAGCTGGCTCGCTCTGGGAGTCAGCGCTTAAATCCCCCACACGAGGCAACGGGATTTGCTTCTGCAGCCAGCGGTGCTCGTGTACGTGTCCGTGGTCTCGGTCTGAACCCAGACAGGACGCGTGAGGCAAGACCCTCCTGGCAAAGCTCCTGCTCTCAGGCTGGATCAACTCCTGGCGCTGGGACTGTAATTAAGTTAATCACTAGATTGCAAAAGGGCGTGGGTGGGGAGGTGGGAGAGGCTGCAAGATAATTAGAAAGCGGATCATCACCTTGTTTTCCTGTCTCCCCGCCGATGCCACCAGTTTGCCAAGGTGTTGCACTGGATGTCCCAGCTTGAAGAAGCAGCTGGGCTGTCCCGGCCTCACAGGAGCCACACGTGGCTCTGAAGCAAAACCTCGGCTGCCGGCAGGCCGTGGCTCAGCCGGGCTCTGCGCGGGACAGTCCTCACCCGTGCGGGTCTGTCCCCGCGACACACACACATCCCCAGGGCTGCCTCTGCTCACAGAAAGGTGAGAGAGGAGCTAAAGCAGGGCCGGGATGGCATGAAATGGCCAAACCCAGCCTGACCGACCTCCTGTCCCTCCAGCGTGGCAGGGAGGGAGCCTCGGGCTGGGCAGGGCTCCTCGCCGGGGCTGGGACCGCATCCGTCGGTGTCTGCCGAAGTGCGAGGGGTGCTGGGGGGGCTGCCCGATGCTCCTGCACCTCCAGGAAGGCGACCGCGAGGACCAGCCCCCCTGAACAGGCGTTTCCCAAGGTCTGGAAGTGCCCCACGTGTGTAGGGTTTCTCCTGGGGCATCCCTCGTGGTACAGGATTTTCTGTCTTCCCCCAAGCCAGGTGCCCCTCTCTAGTATGGTCATTTAGTTTTAAATGCTGCCTCGGAGGGATGGTGAGCAAAGGGATGGGTTAACCCCTGCTGCAGTTCATCACTGAGCACCCCCTCAGTGGGCAGGATATGACCTTTTCTTAATCCGTCTTTACCATGATGCTCGTGGTGGTCAGCATCAGCCTCTTCTCAGCAAAGAACTCGCTCGCTCTTGCCGTTAGTAATTCCCACTCAGTAAACTGCTAAAAGTTTCACATTTACGCTCCTGTCTGTTTTACCTAACACAAATCCAGCGCGACCAAACCCAAATGACTGTGTTTTCTGGCAGAGAGCAGGCCACGATGACAGCAGACACTAGTTAAATTAGTTTCTACAGTTTTGGTCACACTTCATACCACATATTCCCCTTACAGATGGTAACACCTGACTGATAAATATTTCATTAAGCAGTTAATCATATCGCTAGAGATAAAATCACCTCGCCATAAACACTGACTAGACACAAGCCAATGCATTCCGCTGATACGCACAAAATGATCTATTACATATTTATCATATGCTTTGCCCAATCATTTATCAAGTCCTTCTAAGAGGATCCACAGTCCAAGGAATCTGAGCCGTGCCTTGCACCGCCAGCCCTCGGAAGGGAGGACAGCCCTTGCAGGCTGCCTGTGCTGATAACCCCAGACCCACTGTGCTGCAGCTCCGGGAGCAACCAGAGCACGAGGAAACCTCTTGCTGATCTCTAATCCTTTCCTGGATGAGGAAACCCATCCCACACAACGGATCGCTAAAACTTATAATAAATAAGATCCCTGTTTCTCCGAGAGATGTTTACTCCATACGCTCAGGCAGCTCTTGGATTGCCCCAAAGCTGTACCTGTCAGCCCGGCACTAAGCTCAGGGTGCTTCAGGAATCCCTCGGGTGGAGGAAAGCCAGAGCCTGAATTCCTGAAAAATATTTCACCTGTTGTAAGTGTTTTGGATTCCCATATGTAGTGTCTGAACTGCCTGGGAAGTGGCTGCAGTCAAAAGTGGGAATGGGAAATGCACCCATCAGGAGGTAACGCTGTCTGATCTCAGCTGAGTCACACACCCTGGGATAAATACTATTCCTGCTTTAATGGAGAAAATAACATTTTCCAAAGTGAAACCAACTGCAGTGTTTCCACTGAACTCACCAGAGCCCGATTCAGGAGACACTAGTCTCGTCAACTGAAGTCTGACAAAACCTTAAAAGACTCCTGGGCTTCGCTGGCCTCTCACCTGTTTGGAGTTTTCTGGATGATCTTTATCTGATCAGCTAGATGGCAATTGTGATTAACTGCCCTTTTCATCAACACATCCAGACTTGTTCTGAAGGGGTGCTTAGCAGAAGCTAGACACATTTCTCTCCAGTCCTGTATAAAGGAATTTTATCCAAAGCTGAGGACAATTTTAATGTATTTGAGTCAACCTCCAATCTTGTCTTAACCCATGATAGGTGAGATATTTCTGGTTTCCTCCACGTAGTAGCCAGGTAATTTTATATTTAAGGAAAAAAATTAGGCTCACCTTAGCTGGTCAGCTCACAGCTTCAGGGGCAACCAGTGGGACAGAGGCACCCTTGGGGGATCAGCCGCAGACACCGTGTCAGCTCCACCAGCCTCTGGTGCAACGTGCTTTCACAAACGTGCAGAATCGCTGCAGCTGATCTCAGGAAAATGGATCTATTCAAGGAGGTCAGGAGGAGTCTAAAGAAAAAGGAGTGGAAAGGAAGTGTTGGAGAGATGGACAGGAAAGAAAAAGCAGAGGAATTTTAGCCACAGGGTAAGGGACTCCATCTCCCCACAGCTCCTCGCCGCTCTTGATCTCGGTGTACTTTGCAGTCTCTGACGGGACGGCTCACGAAGCCACTCACCAGTTGGGCTGGTGGAAGGAGGTTTGGGGATGGTGGAAGATGCTCATCTCCCAGCTGAGAAGCAACAACTTCCCATCCTCGTGGTCTCCAGCTACTGCATGTGTACCGAGGGGTGGCCACAAAAGGTGTGGGGTTAGCTCCCCCCTGAAGCAGGGCCCACCACAGGGACAGCCCCGCGGGCAGAGGGATGTGCCCGGCATGTGCCCAGCTCTGCCGGGAGCCCCACGGGACGCAGCGTGGCTCCTCCTCGCTTGGCTCCTCTGCTGAGCCTGCTTCTGAAAACGTGGGGCGCTTGCGGTAGTGACGGGGGGTTTAGGCTCAGCTGGCCACTAAATTTGTGTCACAGGAGCCACAAAAGAGGCACAAAAGTCCCCATGAAGCCACAGCCCAGTCCGAGTGCGTGACCTGGCCATCCAGACACGCAAAAAACTTTCGGGCCATTAGCAATCCCCCAAGTTGCCAAACTCTCCTCAACACCACCTTTGTAACGCCAGCGAAGGGGAGCACAGCACTATCGAGTGAAGGCTGCGCTGATTTTAAAACGGGAAGGGAAAAGGACCTCACTGCTTTTCCATGGCCCCCAGCGTGCGCTGTTATTTCAGAGCTCACACAGAGTTCGTCAGTTATTGGCAACCTAACCGGCCCTCAATGTTCAGACTCAGATGCTTGCAGAGTTTGGGATTTCACATCAAAGCCACTGGTTTGGCCACTGCAGCAGCAGCGGTCGGTGATAAAGTTTGGAACGAAACCCAAACTTCTCAGAATTTCACAGCTATTCCGGTCCCGCGCCGGGCTCATCACTCCTCGCTGCTGCAAGGAGCACGCACGCCGCAGCACTCCAGCCACCAAAGTTCAGTAGGACCTGGTTTCGGGTTTAACTCTCTTTTTAAGTTGTTTTTGTCTTCAGAAAGCTATTTGTGAGCTTCTGGGGTTCTGATATCTCCCTCCACAGCCCAGGAGGAGGAGCTGAGTGCCACCAGGCTGCGGGCAGGACCCTCTGCTCCCTGCGCCTGCGGAGGGAGCTGGGGCCACCCAGGTGATGATGCTGTTCATCCTCAGCGGTGGTTTTGTCTTCAGGCAACACACGGGAAAGCTACGGGAGTGAAGTGGATGAGCGTATTATGCAGGGGTGGGAGGAAAGAGGAGTGCCACAAGCACAGCTGGTCTTGGACTCCCCAACTCACTCCACTTACTGTCCTAGTGTGACCGGTGGTGTCAACCGCTGGGCAGCAGCCATCCCCCTCATACAGTAATCTCCTCTTGGAATATTTTCCTTTGTCCATGGGGCACCAAATAACCACTGGAGTGTGGTGTCTCTCAGCTTCGCGTCTTGGAGAGAGCTTTCTGTTCTGCTTTGAGCTATTTAATAATTTTGCTGGGCTTCTACCCAAAGAAATAAGGCCTTTTATGTTGTCTTTGGTTCAGGTTCTCTCTCTCACTCAGGCTTTTTAATTCCCATAAAAACCTAACATGTTCCTGCCAAAAGTATAATAGTAGGGCCATGAGTGGTGGTGTGCGTAGAGTACCGACTCCACAGTCATAAAAGTATGAGAACAGCAATAGCATTTAGCAAGGAGAGACAATGGGACTGGAAAATAGTGTTCATTCAGCTTCTCTTGTGGACTCAAAGGCAGCGGGTGAGCACTGGACGCGTTCTAAAAATAGCAGAAAAACCTTAAAGGAAATGTGAAAACGAAGAAGCCATCTCCAGTCAAGCTACGGATAAAGGTATCCATAGATGCCCTGGGATGCGCAGACCTTGAGGTGGCCAAGGGGAGCACCCCCGCCTGCGCCTCGCTCGCACGGGCTGCAGCCTAAGTTTGCCGAGATCCTGATTGGACCTCTTGGCTTTGGGATATCTGTTTCTCACTTCTATCCGTCATCAACCCAGGAGACTTCTGAGTGCCTTTTACCCTCAGCTAAAGGGTCAAGAAAAGCTTTACTTCCAGTAAATTACACAATACCACTGATCTTGATTAATGCTCAGTAAAGCACTAAAGCCTTGTGTACCACGCTGAGTGACATGAAGGCTTTGGTTCAGAGAAAGCTTGGCAGACAGACAGCATTAAAAACCGAACTGCTGCAAGAAATGTATGATCCCTTGACAGAAAAATAAGTTTTGCGACTAGACACTCTGAGAAATACTTCATTTCAGCTGCCTGACAACTGTGTTAAAAAGAGATTTTGAAGCTATACTTAGCTAGTCCATCACCTGCTTTGGAAAGCCACCAGGAACCATAAAACTCCTGAGCGCTTGTGCGTTGCTTCACCAACCTCATCGCAGGATTCCAGGTTATCACCCGCAGGAAGCACTTCCCAAAAACCCCGTCTGTGTCGAATGGGGAATCTGTGAAACTTCACGACTTCCAGACAGACAGAGTTTGAGCGCACGGGGGCTCGGCTGGACTCGGCTTCTGCGCGATTCAGGAGCAAGGGCACCAGCAGAGGCGGCTGTAAAACTTGGTCAGACTCCCTGGGAAAAAATTGATACTTTGGGCTTTGCAAATAGCTCCAGAGCAAAAGCGAGCTTTGGGGAGATGCACAATATGGGGAGGAACTGGCCCGGGGATGATTTTTAAACCCAGATAAGAACCAAAACAGCTTCCAGTGCAAAAGAGCATATAGCCGAGGAGGCGCTGGGCTGTGAAAAAGTAACACTTGGTAGGCGTTGGTCCAGCAAACATGACTTATCATCAAGATCAAAATGGTTCTGGAGAAAGGGCAGCAGGGAAAAGTTTAAAATAATTTGCCCCTGCATTTTGACTGTGCGTTCAGCTGTTGTAGTAGAGATTTAATACCTCCATCTGCAGCAAAACCCGGGCTGATAGGAGGAAAGAGAAACTGTCATAAACCAGCAGCTGCCAGAGGGAGCTGAGGCCTGGGATGGCAGGGGATAGTTTTTTCTTTACGGTTGTGTTTTCCTCTCCCAGGAAATCTCTCTGTTCTGATAGAGACCCTAAGGGGACACATCTGAGAGTAAGGGATGAAGTCGACATACTAACCAAAGCTGGCTGCCATGGCTGGGTGCCTTTTCTACAAGAGTGGTGAAATCTTTATTTCCAAGGCTTCAGCTTTTAGCAATCCAACTTGCAGACATTTTTATTGTCCGCAGGCTTTTGGGATCCACATGAAGGAGTAGTTTCCCTGCCTTGCAGCTGCCTTTGCAAATTTAAATACTCAGGAGTTTACAGCCAAATGTTTAGAGATTATATGTGTATGTGTGTGTGTTGCAGAGTTGCAGTCCTTACTGTCTCCCAGGTCACTCTGAGTACCGTGACAAACCCACACGGTGTGATACTGGCTCCATCCTAATGTACCAGTAGCACAACTCCATGCCAAAGAGACATTTTTACAATCTATAAATATATATATATATATTAAAACAGTGACTATATGATATTTTCCATAATCTAGCTATGGGAATACATGACATTTAAAGTAATTTCCTGTATCTAGGTTTATACTGTGCCCTGTCTTTTCCTGTTCATAAATCCACTTCTCCGTAAGCACCGTGGAACTTTGTATATGAACGACAGCACATTCATGGGAGATTTTAAATGTAGTTTCTAGGCTAGAAACATTAGGATAAATTTGAATATACCTGGAATACGTGTGGGGCTTTGGTCCCCACCCACACCCAGCCATGGCACCTGCAGATCCCACGGCCACGGCTGCAGTGGCAGTTCTCACCCTCCGACATTCACAGCGTCTTCCTCTTATCGGTCTGACGATGCCTTCAGGTTTTGGCACGGCCTCTGCTTAAATGTGGATTATGACCACACAGTCTCTTGAAAAATGAGGTTTCAGTGTGATCTCCGTGCGTTTCCCCGGAAGGAGCTTGGGGAAGGAGCACTCGCACGAGATGGAGCTTGTTGCTCCCCAGCAACTGGTCATGCCCCGTGCCCGGCTACACCCTTCTGCCTCAGCCAGAGCTTTGCCTTTCCCTTTTAACTACTTTTACTGAGATGCAAGGGTGCACACCATGGTATAACCTAGACTCAGAGGTCCTTTTTTCCATATACTATTGATCCGTGTACAGGTGAATCCCCTGCTTACTGCCCAGGTAGTAGCAGCCTCCTGCCCCCCCGCTCATCTCCCACAATATCGAACGTTTGTTCTGACCATGTACGTGCCTTGGCCAGGTGAGATGCAGCGTGCCAAGAGATGAAGCAATATTTGCTATCTGGCACAGAGTACATGTTGCAATACCTAGTCATAATCGTTTTTGAAAGTTATAATAGTGGAGAGAGTTATTAACCTGGGCTCCCTTCCTGCCTCTTGTGGGTTTCAATCAGACACTGGGTGTTTTTCAGACTTTTTTTTTTTTTTTGAGTGTGCAATTTTAGTACGTACGTCAATAGAAAGCAGAAAGAAAACAGAATTTACTATGATAAAATTAAAAGGACAAAGTCCCTACCAGCCAGCTACACCCAGTGAGGAGACGACCCCCCCCCCTCACCTCCCACGCCAAGGAGCATCACCTCTGGGGCTGTGTCACTGCCGGGGCCATCAGCTACAGCATGAATCACCTGCAGCCCGTCCGGCTACTGGCCGGGGACCACCGGGCTCCCTCCCCTCCCTTTAAAACCTGGCAGCAGCAGCGTGTGCCGAGCACTCGGTCCCGCTGGCCCTGCCCTACGGCCCCACATCTCTTGCAGCCCGGCTGCCGGGAGAGGCTGAGAGATGGCCGAGGGGGAGATCACTACCTTCACCGCCCTGACCGAAAGGTTCAACCTTCCCCTGGGGAACTACAAGAAACCCAAACTCCTGTACTGCAGCAACGGGGGCCACTTCCTACGGATCCTCCCAGACGGCAAAGTGGACGGCACCAGGGACCGAAGCGACCAGCACAGTAAGCAAACCCGACGGGGCTTCTTGGTGCTCCACCTTGTTCCTATCATTGTCTCATCCTTTATCAGCCAGGAAGGGGGGAGCTGGAGGAGACGGTCTCCGTACCAGGCTCTCATTTCTCCTGGTGGCAACACACCTCCCAGGAGGTCAGCACACCACCAGCCTGCACGCAGAGCCCAGGGAGGCGCGGTGTGGGTGCTATTTCACATCTGCAGAAGTAGTAAATCTGAAACTGGTTATCCAAATAATCGCAGGCAGGCTGGCCATACAGGACCAAAGCACTCACAGCAGCACGGCTGGCTTATGCAGCAAGTCAGCAGCAGGGAAAAAAAGGCTTAGGAGCAGCCCCACATCCTACACGCACGCAGCCACCACACGTAATTCTGTGGTATCTTTGCATTTGCTCTGGGATGCAGCACAATAGCGGGGCTGCGCGGATGCGGCGTTTCCCCGCAGCTCTGCATCTTCAGACGTGAAGTTGTCAGCCGGGGCGGGAGGTCGGGCCCACATCCCTCTGCGTGCAGAACAGATTTTATCTGCGTGTTCTGCACACAGTGTCCCCTCGCCCTTGGGGAACCTCCCTCTCCTCTCATGCAGCAAATGAAATCCCTGCAGGATGCAAAACCCAATGGAGGCAAGAATCAGGTGAAAAAGTTATGTTGTGACTTAGGGCTTTAGAAATGCCCTCGTGCTACCATTCACTTTTTCCCTGGAAACAGGGATGGCCTATTGCACGCTGAAACAGTTACAATATATATTTTACATGCATCTGTGTGTCACAAAGATTTAATGGGCCGGGCACAGCCGGAGCCTCCTCTTGCCTGTCCCCCTTCCCTGCAGTCAGTGATGCCGGTGGCTCCAGCCCACGGGACCCCGGGGACCTGCTGCTGGGATGAACTGGCCATGCAGATGCCAACACTTGTCCGACCATTTGCGCATCCCGCTGCCTTTCTAGGAGCACATCCGTTCTCCAGAATTGGCATCAAAATTTACCCGAGGAAGCTGACAGAACTCACTTGCCAAAAGTGCTGGTTTTGTAAATGCTACTAGAAAGTGCCGCAGACTATCTGACATAGAGCAAACCTTAACATAAAAAATTCATAATATCCTGTACAGCAAGGAACGGTGCATGTTTGTCCTGTTCAGTAGCTGTCCATGTCACCAAGAGCTCCTTCCCTGCCAGCCACTCTCAGAGCCCGAGCCAAGCCGCGGTGCTGAGGCTCTCCTGCTTTGCCCAAGCCACGACAGCCGTTAGATGAGCGCTGAGTACCTGCCCCGACACCAGGGAGCCCCTTGCCCCCAGCGCCTCGCCCTGCTGAGCCTGGCCAAGCCCTCAGCAGCAACCAGGGGGGCTGCCCAGAGCAACCCGCCCGGCAAACCACTCAGACAAAAGAGTAAGTGTCTGTGTAAGGACGAAGGCTCAAAATCCAAAGAATCGGTTGGGAAGTTTTAAGCTTTTACGGCTCTCGCACTTCCAGAATGCTCAAGAGAATTTTTTTAAACCGGTGCCTGTGGAGAACTGGACTGGCAGTGCAGCAAAGCTCCCCGCGGGCTCTGCGGGCAGCGTGGCCGGGCTCTTCCCCACCACCACACACCCGAGCTCTCAGTTCTCAGCGGAAACCTCTGGGTACACCATATCCTGAACATTTACTGGAATATAACTGGGACCTGCCAGGCTCCTATCTGGTTAGAAAGAAGGGCTGGGAGGAGCCAAGTCTGCCTTACAAAGTGCTAAGAAAAGCACTTTTATTTTCTCTAAACCACAAGTGTACATGTGGCTTTCTCCCCCAAACTTAACCTTTCTTCTTGTTATTGTTGTTTTAATGAAAGGCAGTTTATAGCAGAGTTTTAATTATAAACACTGTTTCCCCGCCACTCGCACAGCACGCGGGAGAGCTCCAGGATGGGCGAGGATGAGCTCACCAAGGCTGGATAAACACAGCGCGAGGCAGGCGGCCTCCAGCCTGGAATAAACCGGGTGCTAACCCTTCTTAAACCCCTGTGAGAGGAGGCGAGGACACTGACCTAAAGGATCCGCAGAGGATGGCACGGGGCTCACAGGACCCACAAGCTGGGGAGGTTGTGTGAACAAAACCAGCATCTCTGCAGCATTTTGCAGAGCTCAGGAGTCTGCTGGGGGATGCAGAGATGCCCATGTGCCCTGGGGAGTGAGGCGGCATCTCCTGGGACATGGGGTGCTGCTGAGGACACGGGTGCCCAGCCCCTGCACCCCAGCCTTGAGCCCATTGTCTCTCGGCATCTTCCCTCCAGCAAAGCAAGCCCATCAGTCCCCACGGCCACACCATGCACAGAGGCAGCGAGTGCAGGCAGCACACGCAGGCAGCAAGCACAGGCAGCATTCCTGCACATGGCACCCACTGCGCCCCAGCACGCTCACACCTCGCCGGCTGCTGGCCTGGGGCCACATGTGTGGAAACCTCTGCCAGAAAGGAACCTCCTGTAAATGATCTCGTAAACTTGGATATCCGAACGTACAAATATTTACAGAGAAAACTCCTGGAAGGGCTGCGTGCCAGCAGAGCAGCCCTGCCGGCAAGGTACCCTGCCTCCGAGCACCAGCGGCTGCCCGCGGTCCTGCCCCGGCGCCCCGCAAACGCCGGCGTGGCTCAGCACCACTCCCCGGCGTGCGAAGGGAGCAGCCGGGCCGTGCCCTGCACCGGGGGATGCTGCTTACACAGCTGGGACGAGCACCGGCCAGCACGGAGCGAGCCAGACCCATACGGGAAACCTGGGGGTGACAGCGGGGAGCGAGGCCGCCGGAGGGGGACGAGGCACAGGGCTCGTTGGGGAGCCAGCGAGCAGGGCTGTATTAGAGCCCTTGCTGGTGCTCTGCAAACTGCCCACGTGCGCTTTGTTCCAGATAAATATCAAGAATTCATATTTTGATCTTAAATGGCCTCGCCGGGTGCTAGCCCCAGGGTCCAGGAGGATCTCTAAGGAGAACAGAAGTCACTCACGCCAAGCCCCTGCCATCCAGCCCTACGTAAGGATTCCCTGACCCATGCCAGCGCATCTCAAGCTTGCACCGTGAAATAAAGAAAACTTACCAGGACACTGCAGACCCTCAAGGATGCTCATTTCCATAAACAGCCTTATTTTTGGTGTTTCATCCCATTACTTCATGGAAGGAAATGCCTGTACAGACCTGTAAAAAACACAAGAATTTGCACACGAGCTCCTTCCTCTGGACCCTCCGTTCTCCCTCCCTCTGTGTCCGGAGACTTTAATGTCCCCATCATCAGCTGGAGGGTCCCCCCCCTCCCCTCTCTCAGAGGCAGTTTTTAGGAGAGCATCATCATTTTTATCGTCGGTTTTATCGTCCTGGGGCTGCAGCACCACAGCGAATGCAAGGCTGGGGGCTCTCCCACTGCCGGGTTTGCCAGCTGCCAGACCCCAGCCTGAACCAGGCAAGCATTTCTGCAAATCTGCACCCACACGATTTACTAATTAACCATCATTTACTGAGCAGGAAACGCCAAAAATGAAGAACGTGAACCATTACAGCAAAGATCTCACCGGGACAGGGGCTTCTGCCGTGCCAAGAGGTAACATTACCTTGTACCTCGTCCAAATAAGGGTAAAATAAATTTTAAAAGCAAGGAAAGAGCTGGAGCTGAGGCATCCGTTCATACTTCATTCAAACCAACCAAAATATTTCTGTTACAAATCTCTACAGTAAAAGCTCAGGAAAAAAAGCTGCCTGGGAGATCATTTGGAAGAGCTGGATTTTGCAAGTCACACTGACTATCCCCGCAGCCCTTCGCACAGGCCCGTGGGCCACTAATTGCTCAGACTTCAGTTTTCCTGCCCACCCATGAGAGCAGCGTGGGGGCCTCTCTGCGCACACGGTGCTAGAGAGCTCTCCTCCCAAAGCTCCTCTCCAACAAACAGCCTCTTCCCTCGCCTCTTCCTGATGAATACATTAAACAAGAACTTGAGCCAAGTTTTAATCATTTTCCCAGACCCCTGTAATTAGCAAAGTAAGAAAAAAAGGCACCCATGGAGGGGAAAAGAAAAAGCAACCAAACAGAAAGGTTAAATCTGCTGCGTTAGGACCAGGATGCTGAGCAGAGGAGGGAGATGGCTCAGACACCCCGGCCTGCAGCTGACCCGCTCACCTCCTGCCATACAAGACCAATAAGAAGCTTTTTTTGGCCCAGATTTTCCAGCTGCTTCGGTGACGGGGATGGCGAGCCGGTGCCCCGTGGGCTGCACAAACCGATGCAGCATCACCACGAAGGCATCGCCCCCGCCAGCCTGTTACCGCCACCAACTAGGACAATCCAAGACATGGCCCTTGGCTACCTACGGGAGGAATTGTTTTTAGGATGAAGATCAGCCCTTTCTATTTCTCCACTACCCATCTACGACACGTTGGGTAGCGCCAGCCGCGGCACGCAGCTGGATGGGCCGCTGTGGATCGGGGTTTTGCAACGCAGGCATCTGAAGTCTGCCCGCCCCTGGTTTAGCTCTTGAAATACTTCTTCATATGTCACTCCTTAAGTGTGTTGTCAAAACCACATGAGAAATTTGTAAATTAGAGCCAGAATTAAAACCCCAATCTCCTGTGTCCCATTCCAGCGTCTTAACCAAAAGGCTGCCCTTCCTTTGATGTAAAATAAGGAAAAAATTGGTCTTGGGTTCCTAAAGCATGGCTGTGGGGTTTCTTTGAAGGAGAGGGTACAGGGAGGCACTTTTATAACACACTGTACTGTTTCCTATAAACTCTTTAAAAGCCAGGCTTCAGAGCAAAAGCACCCTGTTAATTTTCCTAGCAGCTCGGACATTATCTCTGACAACTTTTTTTTTTTTTTTTTTCCTATTTTCCTTTTGCTTTTGTTGTTGTTTTATTTTTACTTTCAGTTCAACTCCAGCTCAGCGCGGAAAGTGTGGGAGAGGTGTATATAAAGAGCACCCAGTCGGGGCAGTACCTGGCGATGGACACCAACGGGCTGCTCTATGGCTCGGTAAGTAGGAGGTTTATGTGGGACCAGACAGGGAGAGAGTTTGAGGTTTGCAGAAATCTCGTAGCTCTGAGTAATGCAAACCGCAAGCAACAATTAGCCTCTGTTTGTTATTTTGGCAGCTGGACGGGCCGCTCTTCATCCAGCTTTATTTTGGAGGGGGGAGGAAATAAATAAATAATCAAGTAACACCATTTACCGCCCTGCCTCTAGACAAATATTGTATTTCATATCTGGAGCAGCAGCTGCTTTGCATCCCCTCGGCAGCTGCCAGCTCTGCACAGGGGGCCATGGGGGACCCTGACAGAGTGCAGGGCCAGTGCACCTCCAGCCCTGGCTCTTCCAAGCCCAGCAGCACCTTGCCCACACCTCTGCCTGCCTCCTGCCCCCTCTCCACGGCTTTGCGAGGCGGCTCAGGGCTGCCAGAACAAGCAGCCCCAGGCAATGGCCCACAGCCACTGAGCAAAGACCTCCCCGTGTTTTTCCTCTGCACCCTGGTTGCACCAAACCCTGTGCTGGAGGCAGCCACAACATCCCAGTGTGAGCGGGATCGTGCAAGGCGGGAGCTTAACCCCCATGCCCAGGAACTGGAGGGCACAGAGTCACTGAAAGTAATCTCGGTTTTGAGAATAGTCCCATTTCTAGCCAAGTGTGCGACACGTAATCCTGGTCGGAGGCTGCTTAGCCCCACCAAAGAGCTGGTTTGTTCCCCGTGCTCATGCCCTGAACCCACAGCTGCCACCGCACAGGTTAGTGCCAGAGCAGGAGCCGGTGCCAGGACCAGCTTACAGAGTGCAAGGCTGAGCTCGGTGACCACCGAATAAAATGCCCAGGTCATGGAGAAGTTACTGCAGGGTTTCTCAGGGGTCTAAATCAAGGCTACTTACCTCTGTGCTTTAAATATGAGCTGTACTGGGGCACGAAGAGCTGGGAGGTGGCTCTGGCCGGCCTCTGAGCCAGGGAGCACCCGGGCTGGGATTGCTGCGTCCTCCTCCCTACGGCATCGCCCCCTCTCACTGTCACTACCCGGGGCTCTCTTTCAGCAGTTACTGGGCGAGGAGTGCCTGTTCCTTGAAAGGATCGAAGAAAACCATTACAACACATACGTCTCCAAAAAGCACGCGGATAAGAACTGGTTTGTAGGTCTGAAGAAGAACGGGAACAGCAAGCTGGGGCCGCGGACTCACTATGGCCAGAAGGCAATCCTCTTCCTCCCACTGCCCGTCTCGCCCGACTAAGCCCAGAAGCTCAGAGACGACCCCGAACCCCAAACCCCAACCGCTGCTGCCTCCTTCTCCCTCTCTCTCTCTCTTTTGGCTAGTACGACAGAGCCAAACATTAGAGCTCCGAGCTTTAAGTAAAGGCTTTACCAAAAATAGACAAGGCAGAGCTCCTCTGCTCTGCCCAAGGCTTTGGGGAAAATCCCTGACACCCCCCAAGGCCCACTGGCACCCCCACCTCCCCTGCCCGCTGCTGGCTCGGGCCGTGACCATGCTGCAGCTCCCGGGGACATGCAGGAACCTGCCCTGGGCCAGCACCCAGAAACGTGGCCAAAGGGCACCCCAAGGACACCCCAGTGACCAGAGAAACGCACGCTTTTACCATCCCCAGCCATTCTAAGGCAAAATACTCTGTATTAGCATATTTATCCACCTAGGTATGTAGCTTCTAATATGCCCTTCAAGCAATTTCAGCCCAGTTACCAAGTGCCAGCCTGGTTCAGTGTTTGCCAAGATCCTCAGCGTATTAAGCTAAACCAGCATCAGCCAAAAACTCCAAGCCCTAGACATCCTAACCTCCCTTACAACGTGAATATTGCTATATTTCGTGCTAGTACCTGCCATATGTTATTTGTATTTATTTATTAAGTAAATATGTCTCTTCTACAATCTGTGCATAAGTAATTCCAGGCACCAAAGCCCCCTGGTGCTGTCCCAGTGAGGATGGGGCAGAGTGGGAGTGACTGAGGTCTGATGTTGAGGATGTGATGGTGCAGCAGCAACGGGCTGGCAGCGCATCACACCCCATTCCCGGGGGCTTCCTCCCACACCCCCCGTGTCTGGCTAAACAGGGCTCTAAAAATGGCCCCTTGGTGACTCCCAAACCCTCCGTGAAGCTGGCTGCCTGCTCTCCTGGCACGATGCAGATCTCCTGATAAATCCAGGGAAAACAGGGCTTGCTGCAGCTCGCCCAGCTGAGGGATGAGGTAAACTTTTATCTTCTCCTTTACCCTGGGCCACAAGCTGGGCTGGGGACAGGCACAGAGCCATGGAGCCTCATGATTCCAAAACACTTTTCCCAACACTTCCCTTTGTACGGTCCCACCCGTTGGGCCTGACTTTCCTTATGCAGCAGTAAAGGGGCGAAAAAAATGGTGTAACAAGGTAGTTAAACATTACGTTGTTGAAATAGTGGTGTCAGTGGTGAAAAGCACTCCGGTTTGGAAAAGGTGGGTAATCTAATTCATTTTACCTTCATTTTTGTATAATAGACCCTTGGAAACTGCAGAAGTAGGTATTTGCCTCTCCCCAGCTTTGCAAAGTGAAAATTTTCAGGCAGGGGCGAGCTACACGGCGCGTTTCAGAGTTGAACAATGGGGTCCATGTTTCCGTAGCAAACTTTCTGCTGAGAGAACACAAACAGCTTTCCTGTTTACAGAACCAGGGCCGTGCACAGCCTCCTGGCCTGCACGCACGCAACACCTTCTGGCAACACGGAGGCAGGGCCTGCAGTGTCCGCTAATTAGATAGCGTAATTTATTTTTTCCTGTCGCTTGGGTACTGCCGGGATCCCTTCCCGGGCCGGTGTCACCTTGCTGCGGTGGCTGCAGGAGGGGTTTCACAGACACACTTTGTTCCTGAGCAAACACGGCCAGGGATGGTCACCTGCCCCACAGCCAGCAGCACCGGTTTATCGATTGTCTCATCCTGATTTGCAATTAATAAATGAGCTGACAGCCCCCGCCAGCTGACACGCTGAGCTCCTGGGGGGGAACTTGCATTAGGCTGGAGAGCTGGGGGACCTGCCGGCCCTGCGGGGCACCCACAGCCTGGCTCTGCCAGTTGGCGTGAGTCCCAAATCCACATTTCTGGCACAGCCCTGGGGCCTTTGCTCCAGAGAACAACTGAGTTCACCCTCCCGGCTTCCACAGCCTCGGGTTTGTCCCACGAGGGCTCCCCTGCTCACTGTTTCCATTCCTGCCATGGGGACAGGGACAAGCGCTCCCTGCTCCCAGCACACCCCAGATAAACCAGGGAGGGAGGAATAAAAGGCACCGTGACTTGCCTATTTCTGCAGCAGCAATTAACCACTAATTACTGCACTTGAAAATTGCTCCGTTTATTACTGTACTCCTGAACTTTTGCACTTGCTGGCTCGGAAATCTTCCCCCCAGCACCGATAACATCACGGCTAATCGTCCTCCCAGGCAAACAGGAGTCGTGGCAGGCAAGGAGCATGTGGCAGGGCCCGGCACCCTCCTCGCACCGTCGCCACGGCCCATCAGTGCCGCTTCTCACCTGGGGGAAGGGCGTGGAAACCACACCAAAAGGCAATTTCTGCTCCTCGCGGATGCCAGCTGCTTCTCTGGGCCTTTGCAGAGTGAAGTTCCACCCAGCTGCCCGTGGGGAGGTCAGGTGTACGGTCTGCAGGTACGTGCTGAATGCTTGAAAGACTGCAAATAGCAGTTTCCAGTTTTCACTTATAATCCCCGACAGACAAAAAGGCACATTTTTACTGTATATACAACTAAAACATTTTAATTAAAAGAAAGAAGAAAACAATGCTTGTGAAAAATCTACTCTGCACAGGCACCTTCCCTTCCACCCCAAAAAATTAAGCGCAGCAGTAGGATAACTTTTGGGTTTTTCGATATCCCCATATCACAGGGAAGCGAGCTGGTTATCCCTAAACTGGCAAACCCCTGTGATTATTTTGCAATGTTGCCTTCTTTTACACATCTAAACCCATGTAATATAACTCATACCCAGCGTACACATTCCCACTATAAAAGGTGAACAAGTAATGATTCATCAGCTCTGCTTTTAATTACCTGAACAGGGAGGTAAAACACTCTCTCAGCTCCCAGCGAAGGCAGCTCAGGCCAAGGGTGGGCGAGGAGCAGGCGCACGGCTCCCTGCAGCCATCCAGCTGATAAGAGATACCCCGTGGGGGCATCATCATCATCCTCACGCGTGCCCATGTCCTACACCTGCAGGGACACTGTTCCCACACCAGGCTGAACCCCTCCGTCTCTACCTTCTGTGCTGTGATGAACTTGTAACTGCTTAACTGCAGTGGATAAGAGTTGAGAAGTTTGACATTTAAACCAGTAAGAACTGAATATCTGCCAAAAGCCCAGATTTAGGCCAATGAGCTGCAGGAGAAAGGAGAAGAGAAGGACCCAGCCACTGCTGATGTCCCCGCACTGCTGCTCTGGCAGGTCCGACACCTGGGAAAGGCTACAGACAATGTTCCAGTGGCAAACACAAAACTGGGCAAGACAGAGCCAACAGCATCCACACCTTACTTAAACATCGCGGTTGCTTTCCCTGTGAAACCCTGGGTTGTCACTCAAGTCAAAAAAATGAATGAGTGCATGACCAGGAGATCCAGGTTTCTAATTAAACTGGAAAGTTGGGAAGGGTCACGCCAGATTTAGCCATGCTGTCTTCCAACACCTCATTAACCACACGGCATTCCTCTCGTTAGACTGCTGCCGCTCAGACATTACCACCGCAGGTACACACTTGATGCCCAACCGGGGAAAAATGTCAACACTTTGTCTGAAAAATAATCCCTAAGGAAGCCACAGTAATTGCTTCAGACAGATGAACAAGCAAGGATGACATTACCCAGGGAAACCACGCTCGCTTCGGAGAGTTTTGTCCTTAGGGTGAGAGGTGAGGGGAAAAAAAATAAAAGATTTAAAGACTTATAAGATTTAGTGAAATCATTACGCTTGAAGATCTTCCCCAGTAAGTGCAGTGAGCGCAAGTTCTGGAGCGTGGTGGGAGGAAGGAGAAGCACAAGAGGGTGAGCCAGGCAGGCACAGCTGGGCCGGGAAAGGACAGTTGTGTTCAGACTCTCAGTTGAATTCACAGAATTCAGACCCAGCAGCAGCCAAGGGCACCCAACAGGGTAAATTTCAGCCTTTTTCAGCTACGACCTAGTACCGTCTCCGGGTGGATCTTGCCAGGATCTTGGAAGTTTCCACATCCTAAAGAAGATCCCACATCCTAGATCTTTTTTCCCACGATTGCCCAATCCAGAAGGGCTCAGACACGGGAAGGGCAATAAAGGGCCACGGATCCACGCGCGGCACAGGGGTTTGTCAGATAGATCCAAAAATCAGCAAAGCTCTCAACAGGCCAAGAGCCCCCGGCTGCAGAGCGCTCTGCGTCGTGCCCGCTCCCTCCTTCTGCTTGGCTCAGGAGCCCTCTGAGGAGATTTAAACCCGACTGCTAGTTCCTGTTTACTGGTTAACCTGCATCAGGAAGGAGGGCATGAGGAGTCACACCAACTATTGTGCTAGGAGAGCTGAAGCTATTTTTCAAAAACATCACACTCTACATTAAATAAACAACTCTCTGACATGCTGCCATGTGTTAGGGAAGAACGTAAACCTGGGCCTTACAGCTCCCATCCATGAAAATGCCCAAGAAAGGTGAAAGCTGGGTAGGGCTGGGCGGCACAGCCAGGCTTAGCTAGAATCACAAAATCATCCAGGTTGGAAAAGCCCTTGAAGCTCCTCCAGTCCAACCATGAACCTCACCCTGACCGTTCCCAACTCCACCAGATCCCTCAGCGCTGGGTCAACCCGACTCTTCAACCCCTCCAGGGATGGGGACTCCCCCCCTGCCCTGGGCAGCCCATTCCAACGCCCAACAACCCCTTCTGCAAATAAATCCTTCCTAAGAGCCAGTCTGACCCTGCCCTGGCGCAGCTTGAGGCCATTCCCTCTTGTCCTGGCGCTGGTTCCTTGGGTCAAGAGACTCATCCCCCCTCTCTGCACCCTCCTTTCAGGGAGTTGCAGAGGGCCAGGAGGTCTCCCCTCAGCCTCCTCTTCTCCAGACTAAACCCCCCCAGTTCCCTCAGCCGCTCCCCATCAGACCTGTGCTCCAGACCCTGCACCAGCTCCGTTGCCCTTCTCTGGACACGCTCGAGTCATTCAATGGCCTTTTTGTAGTGAGGGGCCCAAAACTGAACCCACTCATCGAGGTGCGGCCTCACCAGTGCCGAGTACAGGGGTAAGATCCCTTCCCTGTCCCTGCTGGCCACGCTAGTGCTGATACAAGCCAGGATGCCATTGGCCTTCTCAACCACCTGGGCACACTGGTGGCTCCTGTTCAGCCGGCTGGCAATCAACCCCACCAGGTCCCTCTCTGACTGGCAGCTCTCCAGCCACTTCTCCCCAAGCCTGTAACGCTGCTGGGGGTTGTTGTGGCTTCGCAGGACAGACGGACACGGGTGGTCCTTTGGTCCATCACAAGCTCCCTTCAAACACAAGGCAGACGTCCTGCCCGCTGCCCCCCATGTCTCTGGGGAGGTTATTCCCATCGGTGCCGGAGCTTTCTGTCAGCTGAAGCACGGGCTCCGTGGCACTCCCTGAGCTCATTCCAGCACGGGGCCACCTCAGCGTGGGACCCTGGGGAGCGGGGGGCTGCACCAAGGCTGCGGGGACCCCCGGGATGAGGCCCAGCAGAGCCCCAGCCCAACACCCCCGTTATATCAGCGATGGTTCAGCATCTTTGGGCGAGGACGGTAACGTGAAGGTGAGCGGGTTCTGTTTCATCTTCAGTTTTCGAGCGGGATCAGCAGGATTGGGCAGGGATGAGCTCCTGGGGTGGATTAAAATATTAAAAAAGCGGCGAACCCCCAAATTGCTCGGTGTCGAATTCCGCTTTTCCCCCGCGGAGCAAACCGCAAATCCCCGTCCCCGTGTCTCCGGGAATGCCCAGGAGGTGGCGATGCGGAGGCGCCGGGGAGCGGCGGGGCCGGGGAGAGGGGGGGTGGCGGGGGGGGCCGGGGCACCCAGCCCGCGGTACCAGCGGGCAGACATCGAAGCGGCAACATCTGGATCAGCATCTGGCTGACAAATGGAGCCAGAGGAAGCTTAGAGGGGCCCGGGAGGTGGTGGGTCCCCCCCTGCGGGAGGCCAGCCCGGGGTGGGGGTGCTGCAGCCCACCCCCCACCCCCCCGGCCCTGCCATGGGACCAGGGCTGGCAAGGGACCCCCGTGGGGAGCAGGAAGGGTAGAGAGGGGTTACGCTGCTGGCAAGCCTCGGGGGAGGGCTTGATCACAGGCAAAACACACTCATACCACAAAGTGGCTTCTCTTTCCTCTTCCTCCAAGCTGGAGGGCGGCTTTGCCCATGAGACAGCGTCAGCCCCAGCCCGAAAAGCCAAAACAACCGAAGCAAGGAAGCCTGAAATAATCTGTTATTAAGCTCTGAGAACCGACGGGAATCCAAGCAAAAGGAAAGCTTGGGTTTCTGCTGCTTTCCTGTGGTTGGCATTCCGGACAGGCTGCCGGAGGACACACACGTCTCAGGGCGGTGGGAGCCGTGGGGCGGCATGGGGGGGTGGCCGGGGCCAGGGCTGCAGGGCACCATGATTCCCTGGAGCATCATCCCCTCGGAGGCCCCGGCAAGGACCGAGGGAGCCCTGGCAGCCACAGCCCAAGCCTGGCTCCTGGATCCCCCCAGCTCTCCCTGACACTGGGGTGCAGCAGCGCTGCCTGTGCCCCCCACCCCTCCCTCTGCACACCCCATCCCCAGCACCCCAGAACCTCCCTCCTCACCCTCCTCAGCCTTCCTTGAGTGCAGGTTGTGCCAGACCATTTAATGATGTGCTGACTGGGATAAGCTCCCAGGACAGCACATCTATTCCCAAGGGTGTCATGACGCCGTTTTTAGAGCAGCGCTCCTGAGCTACAGAGGGGATTGGGGTAAACCTCTGGTCAGGGTACTGGGACAGCTCAATCCGTTAATTAAAGCAGAGCGGTTTCCGTGGTGAAGGTCACTTTAGGGAGAATGGGGGGATTTACCGGAGCAAGTCTGGCAAACCTCCGCCTCGAAGCATCGTCGCAGTTTGCGCAGGTTGGGCTGTTTCTAAGCGCACGCAGCAATTTGTTCTGGCTAGTGAGGGTGGCTTGTGGCAACTGCTAATCCCAGCTCTCGGCTCAAGCCTCTCAAGAGGGGGGAGAGGCCCCTGCTCACAGCCCTCGCTCCTCCGGAGGCACTGAGCATCAGGAAGCTGCAGCTTAAACCTCAGCATAATCCCCACACAAAGAGGTGGTCACCGGTAATGGGTTTACCTGCTTAATTCTCCCCGGCAGTTCCTGGCTCTCAGGGTTTTTCCCTTCCCCACTAAATTGGTGTTGCAGGAAACTCTGCTTCCCACATTAAGCAGATTGTCTGCAACAGCACAGGCAAATACATTTATCACGCTGAGTTCCCGAGCCCTTACACCGCGGCGTTTCCGGGATGTGAATCCTTGGCCGCTCACATCCTCCCCTGCCCGGTTTCCAGCGCCGGGCCATGATGCATTTATCACCCAAGGCCCAGAGCATCTCCACCACCCCCTCACCCCCGAGTCTCCCCCTTGGGACCATCTGCTGTCGCCCAAACGCACTGAGGAACCTCATGCAACGCAGTGACCACCAAAACACCTCCCACCCCCCTGCCTCACGCTGCTCCGTGGCAGAGGATCCTGGGTGGTGGGGACGCTTGGGCCAAGCTCAAACCACTCCCCACCACCCCAAATCTACTGTTTCTCTGCAGAAATTACCCCACCATGGATTCCCTCCTTTTGCAGATCGGGAGCTGCAAGGGAGGGTGAGTGGGCACCTGCACGTACCTCAGCAATGTGCCTCAATCAAAAGGGGTTTCTAGACTCAAATTAGCAAACGCTGGCCTAACTCTGTTAGGAAAGGCTCTGTTGCACACTGCTGGGCAGGACGCTGCTCCCAGCCATGCTGCGCAGGGCTCCGGGGAAGCAGAGCTGCTCCCACTGCATTTGCTCTCCCAGCTGCGCCCGTGGCACCGGGGACCCCCCACGCTTCTCCTCCAAACTGCCCTTCCCAAACCGTTCAAATCACATCTATCCTGCAGCCGATGGTTTTTCCTTCTTCATCCGAGATGCTAACGATTTCTGTGGATCCATCTGGATGTTATTAGCAAAACGTCGCGGGTCCTTCCTCGCCTCCGCTGTCCTGCACCCCTGCGGCCAAGGAGCCGACTCGCAGGACAAAGAGCAGCAGGCAGCCCAGCTCCTGCCATTCCCAAAACACACCCGGCCTCAGGAACTGGCATGTGCCTCAGTTTCCCCACTGTGAAAAGGAACTAAACCCCTCTCGAGGTGGCACCAGTGAGAAACCAACAGAAGCGACGAGCCCCTGTGTCCTACCTGCCACGTGCACTCGTTGCTCGGAGCTCTGGCATTTTCGGGGCAACTCAGGCTCCAGCCTCGAGGAACCAGCGTGGCCTAATCCTGCGTCCTGGCCCAGCACTGCCGGCTTTGCCGGACCTGGAGCAACTGTGGAGCTCGTGTCTCCCCCTCTTCTGCCACACACCTGAGCGGTCACCTGCAACACGGAGGAAATGACACAGCTTTTGGTAAACGCAGGGGCTCAGGCTGCTGATCGCAGCCCACCGTGGATGTTCCCCTCCAGCACGCCCACCTCCCCCTTCTCTCCACACTCCCCTCATTCAGTCCCTGTCCCTTTTTTTGTGATTTGCAATAGTCACCGTTTGCTTGCACAAAAACCCCATTCCCTGGGGCCGTAGCCAACAGCTTCCATCACTTGGGGCATGGTTTTATTTAGCCTTTACAGCTACATCCTGAACGCGGCCATAAAGCCATTTATCCTTTATGGCTGAACTCAGTGCCAAGTTAGTCTCAGTTTACGGCTCATGCTCTGTACGCCGTGTTCACGGTTGGGCTTCGCCGTGCCCGCACCTACGCTACCTGCCAGCTCGAACTGGGAAATGAGGGAGAGACCAACTGGGGGGGCGCAGCCTGAGCGCAGGGGCTGTGTCTCCTCCCGGGGACCGGCTGCGCTCGGGAGGCGTTTCTGCGGGGAGATTAGAGAGGTAATTGGGAGAAAAATGTACCTGTTGGACAAGAGCCCGTGTCCAGATCTACACGCAAACGCTGGCGAAGACAAGGCGAGCTGTTTGAATGAAAACTGCCATTGCCAGCTTGTTGTGTGTATTAAAAACACACCTTAAGCACAGGATAAATAAAGGAGGAAAATAATTTCCAGGCACAGCCATGGAACGCTAACAACTTAGATAAATCAGACTGCAAGGTTTTTGCTCTTTAGAGAATAAGGCCTCAAGCTCAGGTCCAAACCCTCCTCTCCAAGGACAGTTCCAGCTTTCCAAAGCAAAACCAATCGCAGCTCAAAGCCATCTGAATCCAATCGCTGCTCACTCAGGCAGATCCAGCCTTGTCACTGAGCACGGAAATTCAATATATGGGAAGAACTTGCAACAAAAAAAATGAAATTCTGTTTATTTTCATAGCAATAGGTTTGGCCAAAACCCTTTACTTTTGTAAAGAGAGTCAGTAATTCTGCTGCTTCTTTTTTTACCCTCTTTTAGTTACTTTCCTAAACTAAATGAAAGCCAACAGGAAGGCTGTGGGACACTATCACAGCATCTTTGGCGGGATGCAGGCTAGCTAAAGGTGCAATTCCAAAATAAGACACTGCAATAATGAATTAAAATACTGTTTTACTGATTTTCCTCAGAGTCTGGACAGGTTTTCCCGCACTTCCCCAATACAAAACACCCCTATTTTTTTCTAGGCAAAAAACTTTTCTAAGCAAGAGCTTCAGAAGGGCATCCATAAGGAAGCAGCCCATGCCCTCATCACGTGTGCCCTTAGCAACACTCTGAAGAGAGGGAAAACACATACAGGCAACTCAGGTTTCCCCGTCCAGGTTCCTCCATACGCCAGGCGTAATCCAACGGGAGAAAGAAGAGGAATTTAGGAACAGGAGGGTTTGTGGGGTGCTTTTTGTAGAGAACAAACAAATAAATGCCACAGCTAGAAACGCATCAACAGGGCCAGTTCACAACCCCCAGCTGAGCAAGACTGGGGGCTGCCAAGTGGGGTCCTGCCTCCCAGTTCAGAAACTAGGAAATATCCCCTGTATACAGGGAGACATCAGACACGATGGTGCTCGGCATGGCCCAGGTAAAGAGGGAGGGAGGGAAGGATGCGTCACCCGGCTGAGCAGAGCGGTGCACTGGGCAGAGCTGGACCCTGAAGGATTCCGGCAGGAAACTTGCTCACTCAGGCTTGGGTTGTCTCTGCTCCCAGGCTCCTTTTGAGATGGTTTCCTTCCATTCTGAAAACTTGGTATGGAAAAAAGGACGGTGACAGTGTAGCAGGAAGGGAGAAGCAACACAACCATCCCGTCAGCTCTGAAAGGTCGCAGATGCTTTTCTGTCCCAAGGAGAAGGCCGCTGCATGGACACTGCTTCAGCCTTAGCTCCGAGTAACACCGTGCGGGAAAAACATCACGGTGCTGGGTAACTCCAGCTCGTTCACCATTTCAGGCTTTAACTTTCTGTTACTGTGTGGTTTATATTGTGTTAAGCCCATCTAGACAGCAAGCAATTTCCTCCTGCTTAACAGCCCTCCTGCTCCTCCCTGACATCCCACATGCCGCTAAGCCCGGCTGATTAACACTGTCTCCACCAAAGAGCAGAGAAAGGTCCCCACAGCTCTTAAACGCCGTCCGCTCCTCCAGCCTGGCCAGGCAATTAGTCCTATAGGCTCTGGGGCTGTGTTTCCATAATGCACCTCCTTCCCTCTTGATGCTTGTTACACATGTTAATTTATTTTGTGCGCATCCTATGGATGCCAGCGCGCTCACCGCAGCTGCATGGACCATCCTGCTCCCCCAGCCAGGGGCTGCTCTCTCCCATTACTCCAAATCCTTTGAAGCCGCCTCTTCTCCTTTCCCCATGAACTGCAAGTTTTAATCCTCACTTTTTTTTTAGATCAGTAAAATCCTTTTTCTGGTTGCACCTCATGGCTCACTTCCCCGCTGCCTGCATCCCAAGGGCCCCAGTGCTCGGTGCTGCCCAGATCACCTCCCCCTGCAACCAACCCAGAAGTTACACCCCCACAAAAGAGTTAAAAGCCAGCCTAGAGAGTTGCTCCTGCCCCACTTTGGTGCCTGAACATCATCCAAAAGCAATTAGGCAGCGCAGAATAACTTCATCAGTAGCAGCGAGGTTCTGCACAGAGAAACAACGCGACAGCAGCATCACCATCCGCCCCCGTCCTCTCCAGGATTTTCACCCAAAGCCATATCCATTCACAAGCACAAATTCCATTTTCTTTCCCCAAGCTGCCAGCGCTGAACGCCCAGCCCAGGCTCCCTCACGTCCTGCATGGCCCTCGTCCCACCCAGGGGCGCAGGCACCCCGAGCAGCCCTGCTCAAACACGCCAGCTGGACAACCAGAAACCCGAGCTCCAGGGGCAGGAGGGATCCAGCAGCCTGCACAAGAGTTGCCCAGATTTAATTCAGCCTGTTTAGAAACTCTTGCTGTCTCGCTGGTGTCATTTCCACGTGTCCGGCAAAGCTGGCATTTATTGACGGGGCCAGCACAAACTGCCACCGGGACACAACCCTTTAACTCTGACCAATCTGCAAATGAGTAAGTGCCAAAAGGAAGAAGAAAAGAAGAAAAAGAGGGACCCAGAGGAAGGAATCTGCACGGGGAACAACTCCATCTGGGCTTGGCATCGGCGTGTGCTCACCACATCACTGCTAAAAGGGACGATGGGTTCTGGCCGGCAACAAAGCTGCTGGCTCCAGCCCCGCGGGGGTTAGGCCAGTTAAAATGCCGAGGGCTGCAGGCGATTCTCAGCTGAAACGGGGACACACAGCTCGCTGCCAGGGAGTCCTGAAAAAATAAAATAGGTGGGCGCTTCCCTGCCCTGGCTGGGGAGTCGGGGGTGGGCTGCGACCAGTATCACCTCCGCTTTCTGTCCTGGGCAGCCACTGCTTCCTGCCTGCGCTTTATTTATCCCACGTGTTTATTTTCTATACGGTTGGTCCTCAAATATGTCAGTCTGCGACTTTCTAGGCTTTCCCATCCCGCTGGGGTAAACCCAACGTATGTGGGATGACACGGAAGATTGAATCAGCCATCGCTGCTATTCTTGTGCTCCAGGTTCTGCCAGCTCTGCAGAGGCTTTAGGGGGTTTGGGGGTTTTTTTGTTTGTTGGCTTGTTTTTTTCTTTTTGTTTTCTTTTTTGCTTTTCACTGAACTGGTGCTTTGAAACACTTGCTGTCTTCAGTCTTTTCAAAAGTTAGAAATAAAAAAAAAGCTTTGCTCAGATCTACTTTTCCACGTTTTCAGGAAAATGGGAGAATCGCTCAGGATGCCCTGGGTGATTGCTGGGATGTGCCAAGGGAACAGTGACCGCGGGGCCTATTCTGCGGGGCGTAACCGTGCTCACCAGCCTCACCAGGACCTTAATTCTGTGCATTTTGGGACAGAGCATTTACACACACAGCTTAGTCCAGAAAGAGGCATTTTTCTACCCACCACTGGTTTTGCCTGTGTTCTGCAGTGCCTTTGTAGGAGATTTTGGAGGAGGCATGAGCCAGTGTTCAGCTTCTTAGGCCCAGGACTTCGGAGAAAAGCCCATCCATGACCCACCACAGAGGTTCAGCACCATCGTGGGACAAACGCTCCAGCGTTGTAAACTGGAGATGTTTTCTTCTACCTGTCACAGGGAGGGATAAGGACAAAACACCGGCACTGAAACACTTCTGCAGTGCAGATGTCCTGCATTCCAAGTTTAGATCAGTGAGCTCTATTTTTCCCCAGAAACTTAGTCCTGGGACCAAACTAGGCACTGGCTGTTTCACACGAGAAGCTCCTTTGCTGGTGACCTCATGGAAGGTCAATAACTCCAAAGCACCATTACTTTTCCAGAAGGACCCTCTGGTTTTGCCTGCTGGGGGGGGCACAGCCTGCTGCCAGCTCAGCTGCAGCGGTGGGCAGTGACCATGGCTACCCAGGCACCAAGGCACGTTGCCCAGGACAGTGTCTGCCCCTCTGCCTACCTGTCTCTGGGCTATTGGCTGCCCATGGGGTGACAGCAGGATGCTCAGTCCCAGCCGGAGTGGTGCTGAGCCACTGCCACGACCATCCCCCAACCCAAGGATCAAGAACGAGAATTAAAATAAATAAAAAAACACAACTCTTTGAAATCAGTTTTAAGTAAACAAAAAATTGATCTCACAAGCTGCAGTAACCACAAGCATAAATTTGGGTTTGGCTGGGTTCTGTGTTTTGCTTGGGTTCTTCTGCATCACATATGAAGCCTATTTTAAGATGATTTGCTTGAGCAGTTCAGCATATCACCCCAGCTAACATGCACTCCCCAGTCACCTAGGAGCCACTGCTGTCCCCATGGCCACCAGCTCCCCCCGCACGGCGAGAGGCAGAGCTGGCCTGAAGCACAAAGTCCCTTGTTCCTTGGGCTCCCACTACCATGGGCAAGCTCTGGCATGAGCTAGTTCAGTGTCCCCAGAAAATGAAATGTAGAGAGAGGTAAAAGCATGCCCTTTCCACAAAAGAAAAGGAAATAAAGGAGGAGGAAAAGGGGGAAAGGGAAAAAGGGCAAAAAAAGAGAAGAAAACAGAAAAAAGGGGAAAAAGAAGAAAAAAGAAAAAAGGGGAAAAAGAAGAAAAAAGAAAAAAGGGGAAAAAGAAGAAAAAAGAAAAAAGGGGAAAAAGAAAAAGAAAAAAGGGAAAAAGAAAAATAAAAAAGAAGAAAAAGAAAAAAGAGAAAAAAGAAGAAAAAAGAAAAAAGGGGGGAAGAAGAAGAAAAAAGAAAAAAGTAATTCTATACCCTCATTTTATTTTGGAGGAGGTCTTGGATCACAGCAGGAAAACCCGTGCTCAGGAGTGTTAGGCCAGTTCCCTTCTGCCTGTGCTCCACGCGGCAGTCGCTCCTCTTCCTCGCACAGAGCAAAGGCTTTAAACGAGGCCCAAACCACGACGGGGAGATGCAGAGCTGCAGTTCTGACCTGGACCATGTTTGAAACGGGCTCAGCACCCAGCGAGATGTGGATCCAAACCTCTCCGAGGCTCGAGGAAGGAGAGGATTGTGTAGCCGGATATTGGCTTGGCTCCACTTACCATTACAAATAACAAAAATAAAGTAAAAGAAAGCCAAGTCACTCTTGCTTGTTGGGCAATTGCCCCCAGATCAGGCATCTGCATCTCCAGCAGGCGTAAAAGCATAAAGAGGAAGGGAAATGAGGGTTTCTGGTGTCTGTTTGGACATTGGCCTGGGCAGCTGGAAGAACATTAAGCTACATCCTAAATTTCAGAGAGAAAAAAGGGGAAAAAAGAGAAAAGAAAACTAACTGAAGAAACAGGATGTCTCGCTTGTCTCCCTGATGTGCACGGAAGCCTGTCAACCACACAACCCGACAGACGGCTTGGGATAAAAGCAAGGAAAACCACCGTGAAACGTCCCGTGTGCTGAGGCTGCCTCTCCCCACGCCGCCCCTCCTGCAGAGGTACCCGGCCACCGGCCACCGCTTTCATTAGGCAGAGAAATTGCTAAACGAAAGGAGACGCTGGAGCAAAGGCTGCGCGAGGCCGGGGCACGGCGGCAGCCGGGAATCCCAGCGCTCCGGCCCGCGGCTCTTTGTACAGCAACAGAAGAGGTCGGGTTTATGCAATGCTTCCTGAGCATTTCCACATGCAATTCTGCAGCCCTCCGGGCCAAAATTCCTGCCAAATCACAGGCCTTGGCTCGCACGTGAATATCACAAAAGCAGAAGAAAATGCACGAAGAGCTATCGTTTCTAGAAAAGCATTTCTTGTTTCCGCTTGGAGAAGCTCTGGGGGTTATTTGCAGCCTTTAAAGCGACGAGCGGCCGACACGGCGCAGGCAGTGGGGGACGACAGCAGCTGCTGCCAAGTAATGAGACTTTACACTTACAGATGCTTTTATCCCCGTTCCCCTGAGCACTTCACAGGAGGTAGCAGGGCGTTATTATCGCTCCCCTATTGAGGTGGAAGCTGAGGCGCAGTTTAGAGTGAAATATTTTGGTCTTTCTTAAGACTCAGTACTCTGGAGGCTTATTTGGGAAGGGGGGGACAAGATGAATTTCCCTCCCTCGCCGCTGTAGCATGAGGGGGAAAGCAGACTGCCCGGTGATTCCTGGCAGGATGCTCGGAAAGGCAGATCACACCCCTACCTCTGCAGGCTCCCTCCCCCTAAAACACTCCCGGCTGGAATCGCACAGGGAGGTTAAAGGAAGGAGAGGAGAGCACGGGGAAGTTTTCCTTTGTTACCAAATTTTGCAGATGTTTAAGGCTACTTTTACTAAAGGCTTTTACATTTTGCAGAAGCTTCTATACAACTGATGCAAAGCAAAATGAAATCCCTAATGATGCCTGCAGTATGGATAGGTAAGAAAATACCCGTTACTTTGACTTCTTATTTCTCAACAGTAAAAGCTTTCAGGAACAACCTAGTGAGCCATAATTATTTAACGCTGTGGCTCTGCACATGGGCTTCCACGTGAACTCATTCACCTACACTCAATACCTGCTGACTTCAGCTATCCTTACACATGGCAAAAGATGTAATTATGCCAGCTTACACACAGCTCCCTGCCTCCAGACACTGCTGCGTCTGGTGCTCCTTTGTACCACCAAGAACAATTGCACGGGCAAGGAAAATTACACTTCTGAGGGACCTGAAGCAATCTCACACTAGTAAAAACCAAGATTTCAGATGAAATGCATGTTCAAGGGCAAACTGCTGAGCCCTTTCCCCATCCATACTCTGATGGTACATCCAGTGGACGGCTGTATTTACACATCACAAGTTCTCTAATGTCCCTTCACCCCATCAAGGGATGGTGGGACGTTAGAGCCGGGTCACCTCTCACCCCAGCTCTTCCTCAGAACCGCGCACTTCCACTCAGCTGGTCACTTCTGCTGCCATTAGAAATGTTCTCGGCTGTACTGAGCGTGCCATGTGGGTTTTCCCCCAGCTGAAGGAGGCTGGCAGGGTCCCTGGGTGCCTGTCCTTGCCCCAGGACAGGGAGTTGTGGCAGCCCCTCACCTCCCAAGGGCGGGGGGGGACAGGGGCACAGCTCACCCCTCACCGAGGCGTCTGCACATTCACATCGCCCCGACCACGCAAGCTCAGCTGCGCCGGGAGGAAAACCAGAGCGTGCCAGAGCCCTGCCTGACAAGTGTTAGAGAAATTACAAATCTTCACAGAAAAACCTTTAACTACTGCACTTTCCTGAGAGATAAGGGCCCGGGGATGGCGTTCCTTGGCCAGGAGGCTGAGTGCTTGTGAGCTTCCAGGCAGACCAAAAGCAGGGACCTGCTGAAAGCCCATTTCACCAGCTCTGTCATCGGGTCCAAGAACAGACACTGCCTTCCCCTATTAACCTCAGCACTCACATACTCAAAACACACTCATGTATTCAAAACTTACTCCTTCTCCACCTGCTGGCAAAGCATCCCGCTGCTGTCGCTGCTGTGGCAGGGAGGCAGAGTCATTAGCTCATCTCTAGGAGAGAGGAGGTCGATCTCTGCTGGGACCAGGACCGCGGTGGCGAGGGAGCAGCACCACTGTGCACCGAGCTTTGGGGGACTGGGAGCGATGCCAAAAACGTGAGATCGAGCCCGCTGCGGAAACACGGGTCCAGCACAGAGCACAGAACAGTGCAGACTGCTGTGAAATAAAAGTATTAATTACGCTTGGTGGGGCTGACACATCACTGATGGGGCTTAAGGCCGTGTACAGCTCTGGCTTTGCCTACCCTGAACAAACTTACCGAACCAAATTCACACCTAGCTCATCCCCAAGTATTCAAGTATTTATCATTTGAAGAATGGCTGTTGTTATCATTCGAAACTAGGGTGCTGTATGATAAAAAAAAAAAAAAAAAAGAAATCTGACTGGCATGATTGTAGGTTGGCTTTATTTATTCATTCACTATGAGTGAATTATTCAGTTTTCCAGAATCCCAACACAGAAACCCTGCGCGCTGCCTACGCAGAGGTGTACGGTACGTGCTTTTAGTGGTTTAGCAGCTGTGCATCCTGTCTGTCCTTCGTGACAACCAGGAGTCCGACTGCAGCACGGTTAGACTGCTTTAAGTACATTTGCACTTTTGTGGTAACTTAAATATAAATGCATATTTATATTTGTCATATGTTCAGGAAGGCTGAGTTTTCAATGTCTTGTGGGGCTTGGAACCAGCAACAATTATAATCAGGAAGTGAGCAGAGTGAGATATCTCCCATCTTCTTATGGAATAAAAGTCCCATTTTTATCATTATAGGGATATATCTGATATTAAACTCAAGATACCTAAATATAGGAAAAAAAAACCCCAACAGGATTCTACAAAGAAAATTTCATACTGTTGCTGCTGTCAGATATGATTTTGGGGAAGATTTTCACATTTCAACACAGAAAGAAAAAGTATTTTTAACCATTATCACTTAAAAACCCCTGGAATTTCTGTGAAAAACAATCTGCCCAAACTGCTGAAGCACGTAGAGAAGAGCAAGTGGAGACACCAGGGCCACGACAGCACTTCACTTACCGGAACGACGGCTCTAGCACGCGTGTGTGCATCGCCTTTCACAGAAACGGGATCTCCTACCCCCACAACAGCAACTTCGAAGCCCTTGCATTCTTTGCGCATCCCTGGATGGAAAGAATAATGCAAATTAGCCATTAGCCAAGATTATTAGGCACCAGTGAGATTCTGCACCTTGCTGCTGGAGCATAAAACCTGCCCTGGCCAGCGCTTCGGCTGAGGAAGCCCAGGGAGGTTTCATAAAATGGGCGATAAGGGATTATATCTAGATGTTTAATTTTTAAATGAATTTTTATGCTTTTTCCCTTTTTATTCAAATCTGATAGAACTTAGTCTCTGTACCAGCAGCATTTGTACTGCTGGGGCAGAGCAGCATCTCCACCGGCAGATGCCAGGGGGCTGGTGGAACAGCCCCCTTGTCCCCAGGGCTGGCTGGTCCCAGGCGAGGCGCGTCCGCGCAGCAGCCTGCGAATGACCGGCCCGGCAGTGCACAGCGGCCTTCAACACCTGCTGCAAACGGAAAATAAAAACACCAGGGAGAAAAGGCAAATTTTATTGTGTCTGGAGAACGGCAGCTCCGTGAAGCCGAAGTATTTAAATAGACAAGAATCTTTTGTCCAGGAAACTGAGCACTAATAATAACATTTCAGCTTCCTGCAAAGGCTTCTTCTTCCCCAGCTGCTTTCCACAGTTTCTGCCTCCTCCCATCCTCCCAGCACTGCCCCAGACCCTGTCACCCACCTCTCAGGCTACAAAACATCCCACAATTTTCCAGGCTGCCTTCACCCCATTCTCCAGCTTTCCCTCCTCCACCAAACATTCAGATTTTCTATTTGATTCTCTGCTCTGTTTTCTTCTCCGGGCTGTCTTGGCAAACACACATAAAAAAGAGAAAGCCTCTCCTCTCCAGATCTGATGGCCACAGCCATGGCACCCCCAGTTCCCCCATCCTTACTGGGAGAGCCTGATCCCACCATACAAACATCTCGACCAGAGGACACAAAGCCAGGTGCCAGCAGGGGCTCATCCCAGAGTCACCACTGGCATCTTTTCCCAAATGCCTGTAGCTTCCCAAAGCTTGGGGGGGGAGTTTTAACAGGGATGAAGCAGGACTCAGCTCAAAATCCCATCTCCTCATCAACTTTTCAAACCCTGGCCGAAGCATGGAGGTGCTCCAGATATCCAGACAGCTGCAAATTATTTATTTATTCATTCATTTTGTACGGGCAAGCTTCCCAAGTCAACCCTAAAAAAAAAAAAAACACAACACCCCAGGACACCAGCCCCATATGTGGGTGTCGAGATTCACTGCTGTGGGAGCAGAAAGACACTTTCTGTAGCTGGGTACCTCATCAAGGGAAGACAGGAAATTTCCTGGAGCAAAGACAATGCCCTAATTTGTTCCTGCCAGCGCAGAACAATGCACTCGAGGAGCCAGCAGCCATCGTCTGTGAGAACAAAATTGGTGGTCCCCATCCAGTCCTGCTGAAGCCGCAGTCCCTGTCAGCACACACCAGCAGCAGCGATGGCCTTGGGAGCCGAGGGCTGAGCAAGGAGGAGGAGGATGGGCTGGGTGGTCCCCACTGCAGCCCCCAGGGAAAGGACAAGCCAGGTGCTGCCTTCGTGGCCGCTCACCCAGGGCACAGCCCCTCGTAGGGAAAAAATAAACTGAAGAAAGAGATTGAGTGGCTAGAAACACGAGCTTGTGGAAATCAAGTATTACACCTCGAGGAAATGTAGGGCTGAGCGAGGTGTATCTAGTGTGGAAATGAGCTGGGTGAAAGCAGTGGGTTTGTGGCTGCTCAGAGAGTGCAGCTCAAATCCTTTAATACCTGTTGGGGGGACCAGAGGGTCTCAGCAGAACCACATCTTTATAAGGTGACAAATTCAAATACCAGTGTGCTTGGTAACAAGAGGAAGAGAAAAATTAGTAAAAATAAAGGGATTTCAGGAAAACTTATCTTGTTTCCACCCTAAAGAAGCTGAAGAGGCAGGACAATTTTTACCCATAGCCCAACATATTTACTGGAATCAATTTAAGGACAGAAAATTCACAGAGAGAAAAAAATATCATTCAATCAGAACTGAAGTATCCTGACACTGTTGGTGCAAAATTTTTTGCTGGTTCTACTAAAGCAAATTGGCTATAATGGTGTTTTGATCTCTCGACTTCAACAGGGCCACGATCCTGCTCTGCATCCT